>NC_142763.1:26817193-27174693 GCF_054948205.1 Urtica dioica subsp. dioica | reverse complement strand
ACAGATAATAAACGTAAATTACTGGAAATTATCTCATTCTCCACATTTAAGTAATCTGAATGGAAATAAATGGAAATAACTGTAAATAAATAATATGTACCTCTACATTTTTCCAAAGACTGACATTCGAAAATCTTCACTGTTAAAAAAAAAATTAACAGTGAGAGTTCGGCCACCTCTAACCAAGCTCCGATCGTCTCTCCCGCCAACCACCGCCGTGAGGCTCGTCGCGACCCCCTTCCGGAGCGCCGACCACGGCCTCCCTCCGGACTCCGAGAACACCGACTCCTTCCCCTACGCTCTCGTCAACCGCCTCCTGTGGGCGTCGATCTGGCTCCGACGAGCCTTCGCCGACCTCCTCCGCCGCCTCCGGCCGATCTGCATCATCGGCGACAACTTCTTCGGCTGGACTGTCCATTTGGCCCGCGACCTCGGCGTCTTCCTCGTCATCTTGGCATGTTGAAGGTTAAAAAAAAACCCAGATCTGGTTTTGTGGAGAGAGAGAGAGAGAGAGAGAGAGAGAGAGAGAGAGAGAGAGAGAGAGAGAGAGAGAGAACGTGGATTCTAATATCTGGTAACTCCTTTATACAAAATAGGAATTTAACATGCACAAAAAAAGGAAAAAATAAAACGTGATTTTAAAAAACTATCTTAATTATTGAAGGACAAAAAAATAAAAAATATTTTGCCACCTAATACGTTTGGCTATTTCCCTAAAATCTCCGAACATAAGTTAGATCCCAAATCAAACGTTTTAGGTTGCCTAGTTAGTTACAAAAGCCTTATAATAAATCTCAAAACTCTCGACGAAATCAGTATCTGAAAACTGTATGTGGTATACAACTTTTCTAGTTTATGTGGATTTATTCATATATTTTTTACATGACTACAAATTTATGTCGATATGTCAATATAACTAACATATCCATAAATTTTGTCACGTCAGTATCTTTTTTATACATATTTATGAATTCTGCGCTGACATATTGACAAAAGCAAAAATGATACAAAATAGCTAATTAAAATTAATTGATTAACGGTATGTGATATTTGTTATAGGTTTCATGCTAGCTATCAAAACGTTGTATAAATTTGATATTTTTTTTCATTTGATTAACGGTGTTCTAGCTAACAATATTTCAGTGCCTATAATATATAAGTAGTATTATCATGTTAAGGTGATTGATGTATTGTTCTTAAATCGATGAATTGTTTTAGGGAGTGTATGGGATATTAAGAAGCTCTTCAACTATGGTGCAAAGGCTTACTATATGTAAGATCATAAACTATGATAAATTTTTTGGTCGTTATGAAAAAGTGTCTTCACTTTTTGATAATTTTTCTTAGATGCATCTATACGCATAAAATATATGGGCATATCAACATTGATATTTTCGGACATATCATACTGTATAACATGTAGTTATTATCTGCGTTTATGCGTGAATAGTTTTGTCAATAGTTTCCAAATTGAAGTTAAATAATTTTCCGTAATTTGGGTTCACATGTACTCAGTGGTGCATTATTCATTTCAACTTAAATCTGTGTAATTTCTTTGTACTTACGCAACTCACTTATATCAATAAGTGATTACCCGATCTTATAGTAGTTCAGTCCAAAAAAAAAAAAAAAAGTACTCACTTTTACTTGCTATGATATGGTCTTCAAGATAGGCTTTGTTGTTACATTAATTGGCGATTTAATGTTGGCAAAATAATATAGAATCGTGGAATATATTATCGGATAGCGTTGGGCTTTGTTACAATTTTCGGTCACAAGTGTCGCAGTTTGTGTTGTAACAGTCCTGTATAACAGTCTCGGCCCATTGACTTTTGGGCTTCGCTACTCCGACTTGAAGAAGGATTCCAGCGTGGATTAATGAGATAATGGGCTGGTCTTCCTAATCCGACTTCAAGATTCGTGTTGACCTAGTTTTCTCATATAAATAGGTCATCACCTCACCTTCTACACTCACGCCTTTTGAGAGATTTATTTGAGTGTTTAGCTGAGCTTAGAACGACCTGTGTTCAAGCTTTTAAGGTGTCTTTTACCTCTGCTTTGTTGCCTATATACGGGTGATTGTATTAGAAGCTAGAGGTTAGGTTTTTCAATTGTTTTTGTTGGGAAACACGTTTAGAAGTCTCGGGAGAGATTTTCTGTGGGAATCGAGGGGATCTCGTGCTTAGGGGGAGCCTAAGTTGCTGTTGAAGAGGATAGACGTAGGTTGGGTAGCTAGCGAGGGAGTCGTTGAGTGTAAATCCTTATTGTACCACGTTATCATAGTAAACTGCTTTCCACCGGGCAAAGGCCCTCCAGACGTAGGCACGGATTGCCGAACTGGGTTACCAACTCTGGTGTCTCTTTATTATTCCGCACTCATATCGTTAATCTGTTGTTTCTCTAAATTTCAGCAACTGTCGCACTTTCTGTTACAAACACTTTCTGAAACAGTTGCGCAGGTTCAGTAATTTCAATTGGTATCAGAGCGGTTCACTCAGTCCTGTTGAGTGTGATCCGTAGTGTTACTGATCTGTTTATTTAGAGATGGAGTTCATGAGAGAAGGTGCATCTATTGGCCGTCCGCCCCTCCTCGACGGTGGAAACTACTCGTATTGGAAAGCTCGGATGAAAGCCTTCTTAAAAGCACTAGACGAGAAAGCTTGGAGAGCCGTCCTCACTGGCTGGAAGCACCCCACCACCACCGATGATGCCGGAGAGACTGTTTTGAAACCTGAAGTTGATTGGTCCGTGAATGAAGATAAACTGGCAAGCGGTAACTATAAAGCTCTTAATGCGATCATGGCTGCCGTCGACCCCAACACATTCAAGCTGATTTCTACATGTGAAGTGGCCAAAGACGCATGGAATATCCTTCAAGTCACTCATGAAGGAACTGATACGGTACGAATGTCTCGTCTCCAGCTTTTGACTACTAAATTTGAGAACTTAAGAATGACAGAAGATGAAACGATTAGTGAATTCAATTCTAGACTTTGTGACTTGTCTAATGAATCGTTTGCCCTTGGTGAAAAAATGTCTGAGGAAAAACTTGTCAGAAAAGTTCTACGGTCGCTTCCGAAGCGGTTCATCTACAAAGTCACTGCCATTGAAGAGGCCAAAGACATATCCACAATGAAGCTGGAAGAGTTAATGGGTTCCCTCAGAACCTTTGAGATGAACGATGAGCACCACAATCCCGAGCCGAAGACTCATGGAATTGCATTGAAAGATGACCTCGACAACAACCATGGCCTTACTGAAGATGAAGACTTGACTAGGACTATCTCTCATCTGGCTAAGAACTTTGGCAAATTCATGAAGAGGATGAACAACAACACTCGCAGAAGTGTTTCAGAAACTGTCTCTGACAGTTCCCAAAACAGATCCAACGCCAACGAAATTTCCACAGATCTGAATGTCAAAGCTAAGGGGATTCAATGTCGAGAATGTCATGGATTCGGTCATATCCAAGCAGAATGTGCCAACACCCTCAAGAAGCGTAACAAAAGTTACAACACCCGTACTTGGAGTGATGAAGATTCAGAAGAGGAAGACATTATTGACAACTTCCTTGCTTTTACTGCCCGTGATTCTCAAGACAATTTGAAGCCATGCAACACTGTCGCAGGTTGTGTTAGTGACGTTTTCTACAACAGCGACTCTGAAGTCAGCAGCAACGAAGAAGATGAAGAAGAATTAACACTTGAGTCTGTTACCAAGGCTTATGGACATCTCTACAGCAAGTGGAATGAGGTTGTTAGTCTTAATCAAAGGCTTTATGAGAAGATTGCCACCGCTTCAAAAGAAAAGGATGAACTCCTTGCCTCTGTTGCCTCCTTAAATGAAGAATTGAAATCTGAAAGATCTCAACAAGATAAGTTTCTTTCTGAAATAACTCTCTTGAAGAAAAATATTAGAATGCTCAATTCTGGAACGTCAAAACTTGATGAAATTTTTTGTATAGGTAAAACCAGTGGCGATCATCATGGTCTAGGCTATCAGAGAGGAGGAGCATCCAGCTCTAAGACTACATTCGTCCCGAGCATAAATTCCCAGAATGAAGATGCTGGCTCAACAACTGTTACAACAGTTTATGCAACACCTGCGAAGGCAAGCCAAAAATCTTGGGTTTGTCATTACTGTGCCAAGAAGGGTCATATTAAACCCTGGTGTTACAAGCTCCTGAAAGATCTGAAAAAGCAAAGACGTTCAAGGTCAAACCCTCTTGCCATGAAAAAAGTTTGGAAAGTCAAAGATCCACAAATTCGCGGTGCGTGTACTCCTCTGAAATTCCCGACCAAAGACGAGCAATCTATCATATGCGATAACTTCATAAAAGAGGATGTTGCTCCGGAACAACAACTTGCAGATATTCTCACGAAAGACGATTCAAAGTTCGAATCACTTAGGCCTGCCGTGGGTCTTTGTGTGAATGATTCGTGATCTATCATCGACGTGTATTCGAGTATAAATATGGAAAATTAATGCTCGAATACATTTTTATTGAGGTACGATATTTTTTTTACCTCAAGTGCAAGTTGTCATGTTAACTCGGAATTTTAGTGTTCGTCCGAGTAGTTGTCTTTGTGTTTTTCGTTTTTTTTCCTAGCTCCTCCAAAAAAAAAAAAAAAAAAAAAAAAAAAAAAAAAAAAAAAGGGAAAGAAAGTCGAAATTCGAAAAAAAAAAAAAAAAAAAAAAAAAGTTGCAGATTTCCAGATTTTACTGTTCTGGTTTATCACTCGGCAGACAGACTTAAACGTCTCAGAATCCAATCTCCACCGTTCAGAATGTACCTTTATGTGTTACGACCATGGTGTACAAATTTCGTGACGATCCAACGGTTAACGAATTCAGAAACTCGTGTTTGGCAATGCTGATCGGAGTAGTTGCGATTTATTCCGAAATTTTTTGGTTTCTTCTCCGATGAACCAATGTTTTTCTCCACATTCGGAGTAGATTTGCACCACCATGAGCGCCTCTTTTCTACACTCATTGAGCTAGAAGCTTTTGTATTGAGCTTGGGTCGTGTTTTCTCCGACGCCGTGATATCTTCTTTTCGACATGAAACGAGATCTACGATGATGCATCATATTCAGGGGGAGCAAATTGTTGTTTGGTGGTTGTTCAAATTTGGAGGTATGTTTATGACAAAAAGGGGGAGATTATGTGACTCTTGGTGACTCTGCTATAATGAAATTGAAGCTTCGTCGTCGTCGTCATCGTCACAAGTGTCACAGGTACGATTCTGTTTTGCCTTTAAACGCCAAAGGGGGAGATTGTTGTTACATTAATTGGCGATTTAATGTTGGCAAAATAATATAGAATCGTGGAATATATTATCGGATAGCGTTGGGCTTTGTTACAATTTTCGGTCACAAGTGTCGCAGTTTGTGTTGTAACAGTCCTGTATAACAGTCTCGGCCCATTGACTTTTGGGCTTCGCTACTCCGACTTGAAGAAGGATTCCAGCGTGGATTAATGAGATAATGGGCTGGTCTTCCTAATCCGACTTCAAGATTCGTGTTGACCTAGTTTTCTCATATAAATAGGTCATCACCTCACCTTCTACACTCACGCCTTTTGAGAGATTTATTTGAGTGTTTAGCTGAGCTTAGAACGACCTGTGTTCAAGCTTTTAAGGTGTCTTTTACCTCTGCTTTGTTGCCTATATACGGGTGATTGTATTAGAAGCTAGAGGTTAGGTTTTTCAATTGTTTTTGTTGGGAAACACGTTTAGAAGTCTCGGGAGAGATTTTCTGTGGGAATCGAGGGGATCTCGTGCTTAGGGGGAGCCTAAGTTGCTGTTGAAGAGGATAGACGTAGGTTGGGTAGCTAGCGAGGGAGTCGTTGAGTGTAAATCCTTATTGTACCACGTTATCATAGTAAACTGCTTTCCACCGGGCAAAGGCCCTCCAGACGTAGGCACGGATTGCCGAACTGGGTTACCAACTCTGGTGTCTCTTTATTATTCCGCACTCATATCGTTAATCTGTTGTTTCTCTAAATTTCAGCAACTGTCGCACTTTCTGTTACAAACACTTTCTGAAACAGTTGCGCAGGTTCAGTAATTTCAGGCTTATTTAATGCTAGCTCTGACCCCCGAAGGCCCTTGAGATAGGAGTGAATACATGTAGTAAATTTGGTCAGTAATTATCAGTTCAAATATTTCAATAGCTTGGTTATAAATTGATTGAAGTAGATATAGAGATAGAGAAGGAAGCTTTTGACTTTTGGGTTAACACACAAAGTCAGAAAACCTTTGTCCTATAGGTCTTTGAATTACCAGTTTTTCTAACACGGGTAGATCTAGATGGTCGTGGTTATAAACTTATAATAGGAGCTAAGACCGTAGAAATGTCAAAGATACATATAATATACCGCCCAATTTAAGAGATTATTTTTGTTTGTAATTGTTGCATTGCAGATTTGCAGTCGCGGAGTAAAATAAATAAAGCACTCAATTATTACGACAGTTGAGATGACATGGGAGAAAACGTCTTCGTTCAATTAAACATTTTCAAAAGCTCGAATATTCACTATTTTGGACGTATTTGCTTAATCTCTTGCTGGATAAGGCGTCAGTGTCCAGAACTCTACGAGTCAGATCTTTTACACTACGCAAATGCCTATCAAACCTTATTTCACTGACCAAACAGCGAGAGAGAGAGAGAGAGAGAGGGAGAGAGAGAGAGAGAGAGAATGCGATCATGCTTACGCTTGATTACAGTTTTAGTTGACCAGTATTATTTCTGATAGGAGAGTTACATCAGAGATAGATATTTCCGATGCTTCTATACGTGTATACCTGGCCTTGTTGTCTGTTCTTTGTTTTGAGAGAAGAGCTTCAGTAGGTTTGTTTAGTCGTTTATTTATTTTTCGTCGTCAAGACAAGAGGAACAGGAAGTACAAAAAGTGCAGTCCCTGAGAGAGTACCTTCATTAGTGAAATACGCTCTGTTTGACGGATCACATACAACCCACGCAGTTTATAAGGGTATGTAAGATGAAAAAACATATCAGAGAGGCATAATATTTTTTAATCTAAATATAAATATGATAAAAATATACATTAAAAAGTTTTAACGCCGTAGTTATTTAGCCAGTAATTTGGTTATTTTGTAAATTAGCTACTTATCGAAATTAATGTATGAAAATCATAAGGACAACCATGTAAAATATTATGTGATGAATAAGGCCGCATCACTAAATGTGGTTAGATTTTAAACATATTTGAGATATTGGCTGGATTGTAAATCCAGTGTTTCAAATGGTCTAACAAATAAATAAATAAATAAAAACTATAAAAGTAAAATACGCATTAACCTAAAAAAATTAAAAATTAAAAAAAATACACAAAGTAGCATACTTCTAAAGCAAAACCCATTTTATATTGTTATGTTGCTATTTGAATACTGTTGTCGGTCGTTTTCGGAAAACCCGGAACGCCAAGAAGACGCGCCGCTCAAACGGCCGATGGTCAGGCCGGAGGTTCTGGAAAGCGGCAAGCCTTCCCTCACAAGTCGCCGGCAAGCCTTCGCGCCAAGACTCTCGATCCTTCGAGTCGAGCTTCGCTCCTCGAGTCGGGTCGTTCACCTCGAGTCGAGTTTCGCTTCTCAAGTCGAGTCGTTCTCCTCGAGTCGAACCTTGTTCCTCGGACGGAACCGAGGGATATTCTCTTCGAGTCGAGCCTCGGGTCGTTCTCCTCAAGTCGAGCATTGCTCCTCGAGTCGAGCCTCGAGTCACACTCCTTGAATCAAATCCCACTCGTCGAATAGATATTTTCGTATTTCGCGCAACAAACGCAATATCCGAAGCCCAAAACGGCCCAACGGGTCCGATAGAACAAAGGCCGCGAAGGCCCACGAAAATGCAGCCAGGCGCGCGCCGCGCCTGGCTGAGGTCACGCAGTGCAGCGCATCTCGCGCGCCGCGCGCACACGTATCGTGTGCCACGCGCCGCATGCCGCGCGCCGCGCGTTGTGCGCCGCGCACACCTGCGCGCCTCCTTTCGACGGTGTATGCGCCCCTAGTCCCACATGGACGAGAAAGGGACCTCCTAAGGCCCTCAAACAACTATAAATACCCCCTCTCATTGAGGGGGAAACAACCTAATAATTTCCAATCGATACGCTCGAATTCTCGCTCTCATCCGCTTCTTTTGATGCCATCTCTGGCCTGAAGCGCTCTCTACAAGTCTCTCTCTCGTTCTCAGAGGTTCCGAAGCACTCTCGGGGACTCCCGGACGTCGCTCCCTCTGATCGAACGCCGAGATTAGTGCCCAGGCACGCTCCTAGGGTTTTCCATCGAAAATCCCCTACGCGTCTAACAAACTAGACACGTCCGCGATTTCCGAAGTTCTGAGACGTCGCCGAGGACTCCTTCCGCACTATGTCTCCTTCGTTGAGAACGCCATCTCCCAGGCTCCGCGCCTCATTCCGCGTTACATACGTCCTGAACTACGTTCTGACCTGATCCCACACACGGGTACGTAGGCAGCCTATACACGAAAGACACAGTCACTCCTCCTCCTCACCCCTTCCCTCCTCTGAGAGATGGGTTGATCGGAGAAAACCTAGCTCGAGACTTTCGAGTTCACACTTTTGGCCCGGGTGCGATCACTTGGTCCGGCCTTGGATCGAATCGCCCGAGGTAGATAATCGTTGTTCATTTTCGTGCGACAACAAATACCAATATATATACCTCCTAGGTGGTTTTTTTTATTTAAGGAATTTTCTCTCTCTACAAGTTTTTCTCTTTTTTTTAGAGTTTAAGCAGTTTCTCTTCTTCTTTCACAGTGCGCCGCCCCCTCACTCAGGCGCCTTTGGCGCCGGCCTCGCTCTCTGAAGGCGAGGTCAAGAGGGGGGAGGGGGAGGCTCGTCTTTTGTTCCGGCTGATGCCGATTTTTCTTTTTTCCTTTCTCCCTTTATTCCTTTGCTCCCCTGTTTCTTCGACCCTGTTTTTTCATATCTACCCCCGCATCTAGATCGACGTCAAGCCATGACGGGAGATAGGCAACAGACGAGTGGAAGAACTCGTTCAGGATGATGAAGTCGACGAGAAGGCAAGGCTTGTACAGATTGAAAAAATAGGCAGTCTCGTTCGCCTACGACCCAGATCCTCGTCTTGGGTGCTCTCGGCTTCAAAGGCTCTAGTTCTCATCGGCGACGGCAGATAAGGTGCGGCGAGCTCTGCACTCTTCTGCCTAAGGCTGACAGCGTTGGCTGTAGTGACCACGTCAAAGATTCTGAGAGTGATAGAGGGTCGCTTGTTTATGGTTTCTGAGTTGGTTGGTTTTTATTTTAATTAGTTTATAGTATTTTGTTATATTTTCAGTTTCAGACACTTGTTATTTAGACCCCATTTGTGTTGGTATTGGGTTGAGCCTTTTATTTTAATAGTTATTTAGCTTAAAACAAGTCTTATAGGCCTGTTACATTTTCAAGGAACTAGTATGAATGATGAAGACATGACCAGCAAGGAGTTGCAAGCCAAGTATCACGAAACATTGGGACTTGTGACAAGAGCTCGTGCCAAGAGATTCAAGGAAGAGCTGAACAACCTGATCATGAAGCTCCAAGATGAAGCAAGAGATAAGCTGGTGAAAGAAGGAATCCAAGGAGACCAAGATACACCATTTAAGAATGTTATTTTTGGGCCAGCCTTGATTAAGACATCATTTTAATTCTTGAGTATTTAGATTATGTTTTATTTTATGTTTTAGGCCATAAACTTCTTGTTTAGAACTACCCATCAACTAATTGGGTTGGACCTTTTATATTGATAGTTATTTAGCTTAAAACAAGTGTTATGGGCCTCCATGACTTTTTTTTTTTGAATAATTCTTCCCCATAACCTATTTCAAAAAAAAAATTATAACTTAATAACTTCAATGACAAATTGAAGAAATATTACTTTATATTAGAGTATGATTTTTCTTAATCACAACTTTGTACAAATTTATATTTAGTCCCTCTTAAAAAAAACTTATATTTAGTCTCTTCGAAAGGCAAATCCTGGTTTCGTCTATATATGTGTGTATATATATTATATATGTATATATACTAGCCTAAACTCATTAAGAGCTCTAGGCGAATTACTATTTTGGAGCTTTCGATGATAATATTAAACTGAAAAATTCGGAATTATTTTAGAATAATCTTAGAGTTATATATTTTTGGGCTCTATAGGCGAAATGATAATAGACTGAAATATATTTGGGACATTAAGCGAATTTTTTTTATCATAATCTTAGAGTTATATATTTTGAAGCTCTAGGAGAATTAATGTTACGTAGATTAAATATTGCAGGTTGTGGCCGATAATTATTGGTAACACCTCAGATCTTCACAGAGATCGCCGTATTTAGCGTTGCAGCATAATCGAGACTTGATTGCGACCGCGGGCCTCAGATCGTTGTTGATCTGAGAAGATGACGGAGAAGAGAAACATTCATTTCGCCATTGGTAGCTCTGATTCCAAGATAATCTTCAAAGAAGTGGATGAAAATGAATTTGGGATTCGAGAGCAGTGGCGGACCCAGCCTATTACAAAAAGGAGGGCCGAGATATTTTTTGGCTGAAAATATAGATAAAACATTTAGGTTGAAAATTGGGAGAGGGCCATAGGATCTTCAGTCTAACGCCTAGGTCCGTCCCTGTTCGAGAGAGAATTGCTCTGCTTGATGGATTTTCACTGAGTATGAATGTGTTACAACATTGGGTATAAATACATGAAAAAATATCAACAATATCTCATGTATTTAATCAAAATACGATATTTATCCCTTCAATTTTTAAAAATACTTGACATCCCTCATTAGAAAATACTTGACATCCCTCATTAGTTTAAAAATACTTGACATCCCTCATTAGTTTAATATAAATAACTCATAGCTTCCCTAAAATTATGTTATATCGCAAATAAATTTTTTTTCGTTTATTTTAAATAAAAAATTAAAATCCCCAAAATATTTATTAAAAGTGGTTTTGATTTTTTTTAATAAATGAATAAATATTTATTTTATTCAGAGTACTTTGAGAGTTTGAATAAATTTTCTTTTAAAAAATAAAAAAGTAGTATTTTTAATATAACTCATTTTTATGCGAGGTACATGTCATTTATATTAAACGGAAAATAGTTTTTTTATATTTATGAAAATTGCAAAAATAAATCGCGCATTACTATTTAACAACATGTCATTACAATTTAGTAGATATCTTGTTTTTACCAATTCAAAATATCTTTGCCCTTTAATTATCCGATTTTCAAATTCCTTGGTTTTCCAAATTCATTTCTATTTTTTCGGTGATCTTTGGTTTTCGGTTTGAGTTTATTGAGTGTTAGCTTTAAAAATGTCTCGTTAATCGGGTTGTTTTTATTGTTTTTTTTTTATTTCTCCTCTAACACAATCACGTAACATTTGGCGAGAATCTGTTGTAAGGGTAAACAGGTCTATTTGCATCAGGTAATATATGACGATGGTCAATTGTCACAAATTATCTAAAAAGTGACTAAAATGCAATTCCAAGTTTCAAAATGATCACAAATCAAGTCCGCCCTTCATTTTTAGCAACCGCTGAATCAAAAAAAGATTGCGCTCATTTTGGTCAAAAGAATATTTTGTTTCACCCCAAGTTCTTGGCACATTAGATATAAATCAAATTAAATCTACTTTTAGTAGCATTTTCTAAAATTTATTTTTACAGAATAATATTTTCTAAAATTAATCTATAGAAACTCGTGTCCCGGCTATTTGTCCACCCTCTAGTGTTCCTTCCTCCGTGTGGAAGACAAGAAGACTAAAGGTAATTTGTGCGTTGATGGTTACTAGCTAGACTCTAACAAGAGCTTGATTCCAATGAGAGCTTGGGTTTGTTCGCCATGGAAATATTCAAGTAAAGACTGGCTCTTCAACCATGAATGATCATGTCCGTATACTTGCTCTACGACGTTATATCTCTGAATTGTCCTCGTCCAGACTCAGTAACCCTTGTATTTTGATAAGTTATTCTTACCGAGTCTCTTGATCTTCCATAGCGGTTTGCCTCTGTAGCTGGTATTGGGCCCACCGGGTGTTTGATGAAATGTCTAGCAGAGGATAATTTCCTGATCGGTATTGTTACTAGTTTGTCTCGTCTTTGGATGCAAAACGAAGCCAGAAAAAAGATTCAAGAATTGAGATTTCGTCCCATTTGGTTTGCTGTTAAGCGCTTGTTTCACTTTTGAAGATTTCATTTTTGTTTGTGCGGTGAGTGATTTAGCCTCTGGATTACAATGATGCTCAAGAAACTCGGCGGAAGTCAGATTTCAAGAACTCCCTCGACACTTTTACGTCTCTTACTTTCCGATGGAACTTCCGTTACACACCCGACCTGTACAATTCGGTTTCGAGGTTTCTCGAACTCTTTGTTTGTCAGCTCTGATTGGGCCAACCAGACGGAGAATAGAATCACTGTTCAGACGAAGCCGTTCCCGGCCGAAGCAGGAACGATCCTGGTCCAGACTCGAGACCCGGTAAAGCTGTCTTCCGAGATCCAAAGCTCGCTCGAAGAACGCAGGCTCGAACACGCGTGGAAGCTCTGCGAACAGTACATGATAATGGACGGGATTCCCGCGAAGTCGATTCTGAATCACATCATCGCCGCTTCCGCGGAGAGTCTCGACGCCCAGCTGCTAGAAAGGGCTTTTGCGCTGGCCCAAAGAGCCTGCGAGGAACCGAAACGCAAGTGGGTAGAGAAAGAGACGATGATGTATCTGTCGTACGCCCTGGCGAAATCGGGCTCGCCGACCCAGGCCTCGATCGTTCTGAGAAAGCTCGTGGAGATGAAGGAATACCCTCCTGTGGCGGCTTGGTCGGCCACTCTGGCGATGATGTCGCAATCGGGTCCCGGGGCGTACCTCTCGGCGGAGTTCATTCTCGAGGTCGGGTATCTATTCCAGGACAGCCGAGTCGATCCTCGGAAGAAGAGCAACGCTCCGATTCTCGCGATGAAGCCCAACACAGCGGCGTTCAACATCGCTCTCGCTGGGTGTCTCTTGTTCGGGACGACCCGGAAAGCCGAGCAGCTCTTGGCGATGATGCCTCGGATCGGAGTCAAGAGCGACTCCGTTATGTTGGTGCTCATGGCTCACATACACGAGAGGAACGGCCGGAGAGAAGCCGCGAGGAAGCTCGAAATCCACGTGAAGCAGGCCTACGATTTCGACGCGGACAAGTTTCTTCAGTTCCAAAGTTGCTTGCTTTCCTGTCATCTGAAAGTGGGCGATCTCGACTCCGCGTCGAACATGGTTCTGGAAATGCTTCGCAAGGCCAAAGTGGCGCGGTCCTCACTTTCGGCCGTGTCGTTCGCTTTCGATGGTGTCGTGAGTAAGAAGAAGAAGAAGAAGAACGAGCCCGAGTCCTCTCTCGAGCCGCGTTACGAAACAGTCGATCCGAAAACGTCAGTGTTATCTTACGAAGAGTATTCTAAGGACGGGAAATTTGTCAGGCTCGAGACTGAGGCAAAGGAAGCGATCGTCGAGATGCTAGCCAAAGTGCAGAGTCAAGTCGATATGCTGAAAGTCGAGAGAGGGATAATCCAACCGACCCAGAAGACTTTCGCGAAGCTGGTCAAAGCGTATTTGGAGGCCGGGAAAACCAAAGAATTGGGAGGGTTTCTGATAAAAGCGGAGAGAGAGGGAACGCCGGTCTCCAACGACGAATCGATCTTCGTCCACGTCATCGACTCTTGCGTTTCTTACGGCTTTCTGGACCAAGCGCACGACCTCCTCGACGAGGCTCGCGTCGCCGGAGTCAAGACCAGCCCTTCTCTGTACTCGTCGCTCCTGAAAGCCTATTGCCGAGCCGACCGGGCCGGAGAAGCCGCGGCTCTCCTCCGAGACGCTCGCCAGCTCGGAGTCCAGCTCGACTCGAGCTCCTACCACGCCCTAATGGGGTCTCAGATTCTCCAACAGAACACGAGCGATGCGATCCACCTTTTCAAGGAGATGAAACAAGCCAAGATCCCTAAGACCGGCAACAAGGACTTCGACAAGCTCGCCAAGGGCTCCTCTTCTTCTTCTGAGGCCGAGACGAAAGGTGGGCATTTTAACCGGTCGATTTAATCTACATTTTAACCAAACGATTAATTTTAGGATCCAGTGGATAAATAGCGATGTGAAACGTTGGAAATTATCATATAGCCAACGTTTCGTAATTTTTTGGTAAATAGCCACCAACAATTATTTACACTGCTGAAAATACGTAAATACCCAGTATTTACGTATTTTCAGCATGTAAATATTTGAGGGTGGTTATTTACAAAAAATTTACGAAACGTTTGCTAATTAGCAATTCCTCTACTTTTGGTGGCTTAGTTAGCTAATTATTTGTTAATTTTAACCATTTATTTTATGGTTAACCGCGGTCCGAAAACAAAAATTTGAATCTTACAATTAAATAATTAACCTTTTTAAAAAAAATAACGGTTAAGCGGTAGCGTTAACCGTCTAAAATGGTTACCGGTTCTAACCGGTTAACTGTTTTGTCCATGTTTAGCCGAGACGATGAAGAAGCTGTTGGGGGAGATCAGGGAGGGTCAGAGCACGGAGAGCGGGGTCCACGAGTGGAACAACGTGATCCACTTCTTCTCGGGGAAGAGGCTGATGAAAGACGCGGAGAAGGCTCTGAAGAAGATGCTGAGCCTCGGGATCGTTCCGAACGCTCAGACGTTCCACACGATGGTCACGGCTTACGCGGCGATCGGCGGGAAGTACGAGCCGGTTATGGAGCTCTGGGGGGAGATGAAAGCGCTGGCTCGATCGGCCCCGATCAAGTTCGACCAAGAGCTCTTGGACTCGGTGCTCTACGTGTTTGTGAGGGGCGGGTTTTTTGGGAGAGCCAACGAGGTCGCAGAGATGATGGAGAAGGAGAAGATATTTGTGGACAAGTACAAGTACAGGACTCTGTACCTCAAGTACCACAGGACATTCTGCAAGGGAAAACCGCCTCAGTTTTTAACCGAGCTCAAGAACAGGAAGAGAGAAGAGGCCGCGATTTTCAAGAATTGGCTCGGCCTAGACTGATTGATTATTTGATTCATCACATCTTCTTTGTGCCATAAAATGAAGAAATTGCTTTCGAAAGGTTGTTTCCATGCTTAGTTGAAAAATTGTTTTGTTCTTCAATGTACCTTTACGAGACTCGGTATGGAGTCTCTGTTGGCCGTTACACCAGTTCAGTTCAAAACTTGTTATTATTTGTAAAGAACAAATCTTGCTGAAAATATTCGAACCCCGAGAAGAGCGATTATTTTTCCAGTACAAAAAAAAAAAAAAAAAAAAAAAAAAAAAAAAAAAAAACCTTCAAGAAAATTCGTTTTAGCAAATAGCAAATGGTAAAACTTGACCGTTCTGGCAAAAATAACCGAGAGAAAAAGAGTTGTCATTTGGGGGTAAAGAAGAAAAATAGGAGCTAGAATAAAGGAAAGCCAAGTTTGCACATCTTGGTGTACGGCCTTGAATAAAAAGCGAAATTCTGTTGACGCAGACACAATGTCAGCCTCTTAAATCCGCCGGTATTTTAGGATGCCAAATCCCTATAAATATATAATACACACACACCAACCTCCTCCAGAAATTATTTGACATAAGATTAATATTTTAAAATAATAATAAAAAAAAGAATGGCAAAGAAGGTGATTGCGTTGTTGGTGATGTGCGTGATAGCGATGGCAGCGCTGCGTGGGTGCTCGGCGGACGAAGCCGTAAGCCCGGCCAAGTTCAAGGAGTGCTTCACCAAGTGTCAGAAAGACTGCCAAGCCACCGGAAATGGCTACACTTTCTGCGAGGTCAAGTGCGACGAGGAATGTTCTGACCAGGAATCCAACGGTAATAATTTGCTTTTGTATTATAACTAAATAGTAAATTGAAACTAATAGGTTTGCAAAATAATCGACAATAATCAAAATGTGTAAGTGCCAAATTTTCGTAATTTTTTTTTATTATGTGTAAATTTTTTTAAGTGAAAATTGTTCAGGTATCTCGTCAAAAAATTTAAAGACTCCTCAAAACAAATTTTGATAACTTTATTTTGACTGCTGTGCTGATAATTAATTTTAAATGTGCATTGGATATTTAAACACAAATTACGATGATTGGATGTATATATACACTTTAGATTTATTTAAATATTGTTTGTGACCTTATGTGTGTGTTTGCAGATAGACTGAATGGGCTGTTTTGAGAGTTGGCAACCGGAGAAGCTACGTACGTACGTACGTACGCACGATGGAGAATAATAAATAAATGTGCAATAAAGTTATTGTGGAAGATCTCCCATTATTGTTGTTTTTTTATTATATTATTTTCTGTGGGGTGTACTGATTTGTAGAAGAAATAAAGACTTGTGTTTTGTTTAATATATAATTGTTGCCTACTATTATTTGACGCGCGAGGTGAAATATTAGCACATACAATAATTTATTAAGATAGCGTCGTAAAAATCTTTTTCATTCCAAGTTTCCAGCCACCTTAATAACATCAAGCCATTTGGTAAATAAAAGTTATTAGATAAAAATATAATTTAAGTATATAAAACAATTGTTACGCTTAAAAATTGAAATATTTCAGTGTGTGACAAGTTACACACACATAATATAAGATGAGCTAGACATTATATATTACAATATTATTTTTAGCTATAAATTGATCACATCTGCTCTCCGAATTTCTCTAGATTAGTGATTGACATAACGTTTAGGAATAAAAGAAATGAGACATTCAAAAGCATCATAGATAGAGACCACAACTTAAAAACTGGTTATTGGATTTACTTCTACTAAATACTAATACACAGATAAGACCAACGTACAACATATGAGCTCTTATTAACTTGTTTTATTTATATATAGACATCCGTGGAGGAGTGTTATACTCTAATACACTATCGCACACTTAACCCACCGGCACCGCCCATAACACAAAAACGCGTGACTCACACTCGCTCATATTACATCACATACGCGCGTCCGCGGCCTCCTTCCTCCTCCTCCTCCTGGCGGCGCTGCTGCTGGGTGGGCCCGGCGAAGAAGAACTCGTCTTTCTGGTTACCAAAGATTCTCTCGATCTCCCTGGCGGGTTTCCCGAACGCCAGCTCAGCAGCCACGTTGTCGAACCCACTCGCGACGTTGTTCTTCCCGGCGAGCGTGTACTTCACGTTATCCCTCGCGAAGACCTCGAAGCACACCACTTGGAGGTTCGACTCCGGAGAGGCCACGACGGCGAGCGGGTGGCCAGCTGGAGCCACGAACGCCGTGCCTCGCCTGAGCCGCCCCGTCACGCGCCGGAATGCCTTACCGGCTTGCTGATGTGGCTGCCCAGACGCGTGGGGACACGCCATCTCCAGGTATCCCTCGCCTTCCACCACGAACGCTATCTTCGTCGCCCTTGAGTTGTAAAGCGGCCCTGCCATGTTTCCCTGTTACAAAAAATCATAAATATTAAAAGCCGTTCTAATTAATTGATTCTAAAAATAACCCAAATATAAAATTTTAAAGCTGTCTTGGTTATAAATACTTTTTTGCAAATATAGTTAACAGTTTTGTATACTTTTAACTAATAAATAAAATAAAATAATGAAATTTTATTTAAAAGAAAAGAAATATAGTAATGAGATAATCGACCATACAAATAAAATATAATATATATGCATTTAAAATTATATATAAATATGACGTGGTAGTGCGAATTAATTGATTAGAATAATAATCAAAATAAACAAATTTATTGTTGCCATAGTTTTTTTTTTCTAGGGAAAAATAAATTCTCATCGTTTCAGTATCAAAATTGTAACTATTTAACTAAACATTCAAAATATTGAGAAAATGAGTCTAAAAATCGACCTCGAAAATGAGAGTTTTTTAGGGAAAAAATATTTATAATCTGACGCGATACCCTGGTGATGTTGGCGAAGGAGATGAGGAGGTCGAGGTGTTTGAGTTGCTTGAATTTTTCGAGGTCGGTTTCGAAAAGGCGTCCGTATCGGTTGGAGTGGGTGGGGAACTTGAAGAGGTTGAAAGAGGTTTCTTCCGACGTAGACTCGCCGTGGAACGGCCACACCGGCGGGATTCCTCCGCCGCCGCCTCCGGCGGTGGATTGGGCGTGGCGGCTCAGCTCCTCCACTTGCTCTCTCGACGCCTTTCTGATGCTCTGTTGCTTCTCCTGCCTGAACAGACTCTCTATGTCCTCTTTCTCTCTCTGAGACCCACAACAAAACATACTATTAGTTAATTATATACATATATATTTAATTATTTATATATGAAACACACGTGTACCTTGAAAGCAGCCCTGAGAATGTTCCAGCTGAAGGCTTCGTAGAACGATTCCCGCTCTTTGCTTCCAGCGATTTGGAATGGCTACAATTAACACATACATACATACACCATGCATAAATAATTTATTAAATATAATTTGTAGTTATAAAAAATTGCGATAATAAAAAAAACGGTATATATATCTGTACCTCAAAACGACCAGGAATAGAGACTGGATTGATGAACTTGACGATGAAGAGCTTCTCATTGTCGTCGCGGTTGATCGTGTAGACTGGAGTCCCAGCGGGAATAAACAACACATCTCCGATCTCCACATTGTACGCCTTTTTGTTAATCTCCTTTTCATTACGCTCCTTCCTCAGGAGAGTCACAGTCGCTCTCCCTAAAAAAAAAAAAAAGCATAAATCATGAAATAATTAACCAAACAACTTAAACACATTAACTAATAATGATATATACACCTACGTACGTACGTACCTCTGGCTACGAAGTAGATAGTATCGGCGTCGACGTGGACCGGAGCGATGAAAGCCCTGGGATTGGCCTCGATGAAAGCAAGCCTGTAATTCTCGATGCCCTTGAAGAGCTTGGACCTCTCGGTGAACTTCTTCAGCACGCTAATCCTTCCCTCCTGGGACTCAACAACTCGGTCGTAGTGCTCTTCCTGAAACACGTACTCTTCGTTCTCGCCGCTCTCTTCTCGTCCTTCCCGTTTCCAAGACTGATCGTCTTCCTCCCCTTCTCTGGACCTCTTCTCTCTGATGTAATCCTCGCACTTCCGTTCGCACTGCCTTTTCTGATCCTCTCGGAGACGCTCCGATTCCCGGCACTGTTTCAAGCACTGGCTGAGCTCCGGGTCTTGCTTCGCCCACGCCGACAGCGCCGCCGCGAGGAGGATGAGGCTCAGTAAACCGAGTTTCGATGACATGTTTGTTGTCGTTTTTTTATGGGGTTTATTTTTTCTTTTGGAAATGTTTTCGATGAAGAATGTTGGAGGGTGAGAGGGTGTTTTTATAGTAGGGGAATGTTGAGGGGATTGGGACTATGGTTTTTGCAGTGTTGGGCATGCATGTTGACGAGTGTCTGACTTACGTGGCTTTCATCCCAAGGGCTGGATCGCCGCGTAACATGAAGCGACAATAATTCGGACATGTTTGAGCACTTCTTCTTGTCGTTTACTTATCTGCTTGGCTAGGATCAGGATGATATGTTGTACTTGTATGCATGCAGACATTTACTATATACGACGACTTTTGTTTGTCAGTGTTACTTCGGTGTGCTTATCCTGTAGAGTTTGTTTTATGTTGAAGAATTGTATCTGCGCAGATTTTTGAGTCACATTCATAATTCATATGATTGCATAGACGAACCTGTACGCTTTGTGTCGGATCGATCACATACATGTACTTATCCCCATTTTTTTTTACCAAAAAAAAAAAAATTAAAAGAAAGACATGGTCACACACTCACACACACTACAACAGATGTCGAAAAAAGCAGCTACAAAAAAGTCGTGACTTTTCACTCTTATGTTGCGAATATTGCCTCGTTGTTGTTTAAAATCAGCCACGACTCATCCTGCGCATTCGGACGGCAGAAAATCGTCGGAACGGAATTCCGAACATCGACTGCGCCTCGTGGAAGAATCGTCTACCGCTGGATGAAGGATGGAAATTTCCTTCCGCGGACGTGGCGGAAATGTCAGAGGAGCGTTCGGGGGAGTCGCTGACCTGACGTTTGAGTTTTTTTTTTTTTTTTTGGTTCATCTGGGCCGTTGGATATAAAATCCAACGACCCAGATCATGTCTGCCATTGACGCAGGTTGGCTGCAGCTCGGAAGGAAGGCGTTCCGTCAAGTTCCGTCGAATATTCACTCGGCACGGAAAAACCATTTCCGGACCCACGGAATTTCCGTGTGAAACGCGACGGAAAGCTTCCTTCCGGGAGATCGTCGGAAGGTCACGTCCTCGGTACGGCATTTCCGATTTCGTCCGATGCCCAGCTTGAGCCACGACATGTCCCGGCTAAATAATAGCCACGACATGTCGCGATTGTTGTCCGCCAAAAGATTGCGCGAAGCCTTCCCGAACCGCCTCTCTTTTTTTTTTTTTTGCTTGCCGTTGTTGACATATCTTCATATAGCTATTACATGTCACAAGTCACAACCATATTCATTTGTACAAACAAATGTCTTAACAAACAATATTTCGTAACTACTAACATTTCAAACCAAACAAAATTTATTAATAAATTTCGCAATACTAGAGCACGCACCTTAAACAGAAAGAGTGACATCAGTAAGGGCTTATATGACACGTGGTAAGTAAGGGCTAGTGTATGTATATTCTTTGAAAGTGTTTTTGATAAACCTTGAAACGTTATTCGTTTCTAAGTTTTAAACGTAGAGCTCGCATGCTCAACTGCATGTGTGTGTATATATATATATACATATGGAAAAAAATTGACCGTATTTTTTAAATAAACGTCTTAAATATTTTCCGCATTATAAGTCATTAATTATGCTTCTGTTACGTATCTTTCCATAATATATTATTTAAAGTATTCGAAAGCTTTAGTTTCTATGAAGAAACTTTTCAGTATATGTTTTGTAAAAAGAAACCTGCCTGTCGTGGTTCGTGGGCGAGCGAAGACTCGCAAGTCATGACAGTTGGTTTTGATGTAATGTCCACATTTCCATGACTTAGTCATCTTTCGGATTTTAAGTTCGAGTTTCCCGTTAGACTTTTGGCGATGCAGACACTCAAATTTCTTTCTTCACGGTTGATGGTCCTCGAGCATTTTTGTTCATCCGTTAAACTCGAAGGGTATTGTGAAAGAGCCGTTGAGTTGCTCGAAATTTTATGCGGTCAATCTTCCGGTCATCGAAAGTTCACATAGATGCACTCATTTAAATTTAGTGTTGAAACATTATTGTCTTAACGTGCTATTATTCCTTCTTGAAAGATGTTGGATGTTTGTAAGAAGGTATTATACCTTTTTTCTAATGAAAAGCCTTGAGTTACTACTACTAAAAAAAAAAATCAAACATATCTCATTTTGATCACTTGTGTAACTAAGCCATTCAGTGTATATATATATATATATATATATATATATATATATATATAACTTACAAATGTCAGGAATCCAATAAGACATTGAAATTGAATGTCGTAACACAAGTCATTGAATGTTTATAACTCATTGTTGTTACATTAATTGGCGATTTAATGTTGGCAAAATAATATAGAATCGTGGAATATATTATCGGATAGCGTTGAGCTTTGTTACAATTTTTGGTCACAAGTGTCGCAGTTTGTGTTGTAACATCCTGTGTAACAGTTTCGGCCCATTGACTTTTGGGCTTTGCTACTCCGACTTGAAGAAGGATTCCAGCGTAACTTAATGAGATAATGGGCTGGTACTCTCAATCCGACTTCAAGATTTGTGTTGACCTAGTTTTCTCATATAAATAGGTCATCACCTCACCTTCTAGACGTACGCCTTTGGAAAGATTTATTTGAGTGTTTTAGCTGAGCTTAGAACGACCTGTGTTCAAGCTTTTAAGGTGTCTTTTACCTCTGCTTTGTTGCCTATATACGGGTGATTGTATTAGAAGTTAGAGGTTAGGTTTTTCAATTGTTTTTGTTGGGAAACACGTTTAGAAGTCTCGGGAGAGATTTTCTGTGGGAATCGAGGGGATCTCGTGCTTAGGGGGAGCCTAAGTTGCTGTTGAAGAGGATAGACGTAGGTTGGGTAGCTAGCGAGGGAGTCGTTGAGTGTAAATCCTTATTGTACCACGTTATCGTAGTAAATTGCTTTCCACCGGGCAAAGGCCCTCCAGACGTAGGCACGAATTGCCGAACTGGGTTATCAACTCTGGTGTCTATTTATTATTTCCGCACTCATATCGTTAATCTTTTGTTTCTCTAAATTTCAGCAACTGTCGCACTTTTTGTTACAAACACTTTCTGAAACAGTTGCGCAGATTAAGTAATTTCACTCATAAGATATTGCAATAATATATATGTCTCTTAAAAATAGTTCATTCATTATAAACCTCAATCCAAATCTATCACAATGAAATGAACAAGCTGAAAGAGATGGTCTTAAAAGCAAGAGCTACCACAAATATAAGTTGAAGAGGCGACGGCAAAGTTAAGGTCTTTGAGGACACCGAACTAGTTATCGGCGGACTCAATACCGGATGAATTGTGGCGGTATGACCTTTGGATTCTTCCTGTGGGCCCGGTGCCTGTATCGGCTGCTTCGTTGCTTCAAATTGCGGTGCAGGAGCAACTGCTAATACTTTGGAAGCTGCTTCACGATAAAACTTAAATAAATGATTTTTTTTTAAGGAAATCTAACAATGAACCTCATATCATATATCCTTATTCTAAATAGAGAATGTATAAGTCTAACGGACTTTTTTTAAGATTAGTTGGATTTGCGGTCTCTTAAATTTTATGTATTGTGGCAGTCGACTCTTGATAGCAAGTGTTTGACCCACGTGACCTATTTTTTTTTTTTTTTTTTTTTACGGTAAAATAATCAATTTATGTGGTTTAAAAAAATATGAATTCCGATTGGCTGATAGAACAATCCGGATGGTTGGAAATACATGTAGTGACATTATGCTCGATTTTTAGCAGAGCACTAGATTGAGCTGACTGTTATATATCCTAAAAAAATAAGATTTTGAGGGTTAGAAAGGTTATAATTTCGTCCAAAAATTGATGGAAGCAAAAATACCGGCCATGAGTGCCATATATGTTCACAAAGCATGTGTAAAAAAAAAAGTTTAAAGAAAATGAGAGAAAATAAAAATGTGCCATGAGTGCCATTTAAACTAGTGTGTAATCTTCGTATATATAAAAAAAAATGTAGAAATAGAATTACAAAATGCTTTGAGCTAATTTATATTTTCCTACTTCATTAGTCTTAACTGAAATTTTAATAATGCATTTTTCCGTAGTATTTTTTGGAACTTTTTTCCTAACCATGTTGTGGGAAAATTGTGAATTATTCTATATATTTCTTCCCATATATATTTTGCAAGCTTCAATCAAGTGCTTACAGTGTAGTGAATCTCAAATATATGAAATATCTCAAACATGTTCTTTTGCACTACGATTGTCTCTTTCAAATACAGTTTTAAATTTAATCGCCATAAAAAAAATCCCCAAAAAAAGAAGAAGTTATAGTGAAGCGAAGTTAAAACCTCTTGGACTAAAAGGAGAAGCCGCCATGGATGGCGGGAGACTCGGCCCAGGTGATATCACAATACCTGCCAATATAATACTTGGCTATATCTCATTCTTGATAAATAAAATACCGTAGAAGACAACCAAGGGCATGTATTAAAAAAAATAACGCGCACTCTTCAGCTTAACCCTAAAAAAAAAAAAAAAAAAAAAATTCAATACCACTACCTGGAGCAGGAATAGGAGAACCAGATGCTGCAAAACACAAACACACACACGATCAATCAAATTCAGAGTATTAGAGTAGTACTACTATTAAAAAAAAAATAAGTATATAGGAATGTGTATATATATATTATATGCTGTAATTAATACGTTTGCATCGTAGTGGTACGTTCATGTTACAGGCGCGTGGGAGCGAAAGCGCGAGTGTGCGGTTTATGGGGAGTTGGAGAGGAACGTTGGCGGTTACGAGGAGGCAAAAGCAGTTCATGCCGGTTTCCATGACGGCCTTCATGGACGAGCAACAGCTTCTCGTCGGGGATTTCCCGTTGTTGCTGCTTCCCGTTACGAAGTTCAGGCACGGCGTGTAACTCTTGATCATCGACAACGTGCACGGCGTCGATATCTGCCCATTAATCACCACTCCTCCTGATAATAATAATAATAATAATAACAGTGCTGTTATTATTAGTTGGAGTGTCTTGGACATTTTGTTTGTTTGTGTGTTTAGGGCTTTGATTTGCTCGGGTGTAGATGGATAAATATATCATTTATACGTGTTTGGGATTTTGGTCCTTTTAGTTGGCAAAAAAAAGATAGGGTAGGTTTGAAGTGTTTTTTTGTATTTTTTTTGTGTGTTTATTTGCATTTGTGTCCGTTAAATTTTACGGGTTTGTTAGAGGGGTCTTTGTTCTTTTTTTATTTATTTATGTCATTAGTAGTTGAGTTATTGACGATAAAAATACTCAATATTTTTTTATTATTTGCAGTTTAATACTCATACTTAATTTTTAATAATTTTGCTCATTTAAAGGCGCTTATACGTGTCTTTTCATCTATTTTTAATAACAGATATTAATGGAGAAATGATACTTTAACATTATTATTTTTTTTTTTGCAATTTTTAAAGAATGAGTATTAAACTGCAACAAATCGAAAATATTGAGTATTTTTACCGCCAATAACCCAAAAATAGTTCATGAACTTTGGAAAACAATATTTATATGTGGTTTTATTAAGTGTAAGTGTAACTAGTTTGGTGCGGGACAATACAGAGAGATGAGATGTGAATGCAAAGTGGAAAAAGATTTAATATTATTATATGTAGTATAAAACAACATGATTCGACCAATTCATATCCTAAAAACAGTTTCAAGAGGATCGTACTTTTGAGATTCTGTCAAACAATTGATGGAAGTTTAGGCAAAAAAATGCTGACTGTGTCAAGCTTTCAAAGTGAAAGGACTACTGATGCTAAAAAAATATATATAAAGACTAAAATTGTTAAACCCATAAAATACAAGGATATATTGATGCAAATAAGTCTCTGAGCTTTTTCTTTCTTTTATTCTTGTGGGAGTTTAACTACCTCCAACAACTAATACCTTTACAAAATATTTCATTTTTGGACTTGGGGATGGTATAATAAGCCAGTCTACTAATTAGGTGTGTTTTGGCAATGTTAGCATATTATTAATGCCATTTTTAGAATCTTTCGAATTCCACACGGCTCAAAATCATTAGCGTGACCACTCGGCTTATTAGTTTACTCTCAGAGTTGGCCAACCAAAACGAACCAACACCACTGTTGTCTTGCTTGAAAGGGTTTCCTATATAAAAAAAAATAGTAATCACAAACCCTTTTCCATATCATCAACCAAACATCACCCACAAACCATCAAAACCAACTAAACAAACACAATGGCAGGACTAAAAAGAGGAACTATTAAGGTGGTCGTATCAGCGGCATTATTATTAATACTGGCGGGACGAGCCGCGGCTCAGACGACGACGGGGTGTACGGCGACTCTGATGAACCTGTCGCCGTGCCTGAGCTACATCACCGGAAACACGTCGATGCCGTCGTCAAATTGCTGCAACCAGCTCTCCACGGTGGTCCAGTCGTCGCCGAGCTGTCTTTGCGCTGCGGTCAACGGCGCCGCCGCGTCATTTGGGATCGCCATCAACCAGACGCTCGCGCTCTCTCTCCCCAACGCTTGTGGCATTACCACTCCGCCACTGAGCCAGTGTCAAGGTGTCTATACCGTTCATACCTTACATTTTTAATACATAAATTATAAGTATAATCGGTGCAGATCTAGAAACTCAAGTTGGGGGTGCAAATTTGAAAATATCATATGAATTTGGGCCAAAAATGATAAAAATTGTAATTTCTAAAAGTTATGGGGAGGGCATTTGCCACCTTTGGGCCCAAAGTGGCACTGCCTCTGTGTATAATAAACTGCCGGCCGTGCCGGGTTTATAGGTCTGTCATTTTGACCTTAGAATTTTTAACTGTTTAGTAAATATTAATAAAATCGGGTTAATGTTAACCTATCCGGTTTCTTTTGGGTTAAAAGAAAACATAAATGGTTAACCGCCAGAAAAAAGAGTTAAGATTAACCTCAATCGGATTAGACTAGTTAAGATTAATCGTTGAATATTTTGAGACTCTGAACATATTTTCTAGTCCCGGGAGCGCGCATGAATATTGCTTTTCTTGAAATAAAAAAAAAAAAAATGTTAGGAATCTCACGATAAAAAGATATGAAAACTAGCAAGAATTTCTAAAGATCATGTACTCGTCTTATTGCCAATTGATTTTGATACGTAATCTCATGATACTTTCACACTTACCGTTCGAACTAGGGTTTGAATTTTCTAACTTGAGAGGGAAAAAAATTCCAACACTAAAAAAGTAAATTCGCGTGAGTGAACGATGAACACGCTATTTTAATTTTGTATGATCTAATCTGAGTCAACAATATGTTGCAGCGTCAAGTACACCAACAGGTTCCCCAAGTCCTCCAGAAAGTTCCGCGGGGGATTCCCCGAGCGAATCCCCTGAAGCTTCTCCTTCTACGCCTTCAGCCTCAGATGTCCCAACTTTAGGTTATAATAATTTCAACAAATTATATATATATATATGATATTACGTTGGAAATAGATATAGTTGAAGTTGTTAATTAACTAATCATGGCATTAATTAACAGGTGGAGGGTCTAAATCAGTGCCATCAACGGACGGCGGTTCATCTGACGGTGCTGCTACCAAAGCTTCCATTAATGTGGCGCTCTTCCTCTTCTTTCTTCTTTCATGCTCCTCTGCTGTTTTCACTCTTTAAGGATCTCTTTTGTCTCGCATTATAGCTTCTTTTTTTCTTTTCTTTTTTTTCTTTTTTGTACGTGTGTGGCTGGAGGATTATCCCTTTGTATGATAGTGTGTGCGCTTTGTCTTATTAATTTGTTTGGGTTACTACTTACTTACTACCAGTGCAGAAATAAAAATGGAATATCTCTCTCTCATACAGTATATTGGCTCAAAACATATATATATATATATATATATATATATATATATATATATATATATGCAATTAAAATTTAAAAATACCCTTATATGAACTTTTGACTGAGTTAGAATTTACCCTTAATAATTTAAATTGTTACATTGTTACCCCTCAAATCTAAAATACTAAGGTAAGATCAAACATTGACTAGAAGTTCAATGCAACGTACGGTCAAAATTTGATATTTTAATGGGTTCAACAAATTATAATATACCGCATCCATGCAATAGTAGAATAATTTTTTATTTTTTTTGGAGAAAACCAACTGGTTTTAAGGGCAGGGACCAAATCAGCCATAAAATGATCAAGAATACAATGAGGGGGTTCAATGAACCAAGTAACAGAGTTTGACAAAGTTAGATTACAATGCTTTAAGGAATGGGCCACAACATTGCCATCTCTTTTAACAAAGCTGAAGCTCGAAGAACTCAGCGGCGCTAAGTCCGCGATATCTTCGACCAGGAAACCCACCTCATCCGCCACCAACTCTCGCTTTTGGAGCAGGGAGATCGCCGAGACCGAGTCTGACTCCAGCTCGCACGTAATGAAGCCCCATTAAGACGCGAAGATAACTCCTTCTCGCAGCGCCTCTAGCTCTGCGCTCAGCTTTCGGTCTGGCTCTGCTAAAAGCAGCCACAAAATTCCCTAGGCTGTCCTTGATGCAGCCTCCCAAACCCATAGACAGACCTTCCGACGGGAACGCCGCGTCCACGGTCAATTTTCACCATGTTGCTTCGGAGGGGGCCAAGACTTGGGGGGTTTGGCGTTCTAAATTTGCTTCGTCGAGCAACTGAACAGCTCGTAGTCGTCCCGAACAGATCTCGCCCATTGGAAGACTCGACGAAAATCACCTCTCGACTCGTGGAGCTGTTTTCCATAGAGTGATGGCGAGGAGGGACGAGTCGTCGTCAGAAAGCGTTTCCGCGGCGGTCATAAATAAATTACGAAGTCGAGCGTGAGGATTGGCCTTGCGAAGGTTCTCGAAAAGGCATCCGCTCCAAGCCTCTTCCACCAGCGGACAGAAGATGAGAGCGTTTGCCGAAGATTCCTTCGCGCTTCCACATAATCGGACACTCGGGAGTCACCGAGACATGTTGTTGGGCTAGATTCCCTCTTTGTGGGAATGATTTCTTGGCATGCTCTCCACAAGAAAACTTTGATTTGGGCTGTATTTTCATATTCAAGATTTTCTGCCAAATCGCCTCGCCATGGGGCCTCGAAGGATCTGCCTCGTAGCCACTTATGACCGTATAGATGCCACGTTTATCGAAGTGCCACATAATCCTGTCTTGCTTGGCTTTCTGAGGTCGGGCAAGGGACAATATTTTCTCGGCCTCAAAGTGGAGGAATGAATCACAAATGAGTTGGAAATTCCACTTCCCGGAGTCGAGAATCAGGTCCCTCACCTTGGCATGCTTGTCGAGTAAAGCTGGAGATTGAACTTTGAAGCTGAATGGAGACGGCATCCACCTTCCGCCGTAAATCTCAAATGTTTTGCTCATTCCCCATTCTCCACCTCCAAACCTTTATTCAGAAGGTTAATTACCCCACAAAAAACTACGCCACACATAATTAATTAAGAGCAATCGTTAGTGTGTTTGCCATAGCCTCGGGATTGAAGTAAGTCAAAAGACTGTTCAACTCGCCATCCTTAGTGTGTTTGTCATTTTGCATCCCTCTATTCAAGTCTTCATGAAAGTTCAGCATTGATTTACTCAGATCAACGATTGAGTTACAACTTATCACTATTGTACCATAACTCAAATTTTACGTCCAAACTCATATGACCATCACCCGATTACTTCTTTTGGTCAGACTCAACCGTTACTCAATTTGAAGTTCTCAACTTTAGTTCTACATCTTCATGGTTCCCCCTTCTTGTTTTTCTTCTTTTTCTCGTTATCCATTCTCGTACTCAAGGACGAAGCCAAAAATTTAGATTAGGGAGGCTAATTTGCAAAAACAATATTAAGAGAAGACTGATTTGTAAATTTTGAGAATAAAAAATGGGAAAATAAAATAAAAAATTGGCAAAAAGTGCAAAAAAAAAAAAAAAAAGTAAATTAGGGGGGGTATAGTCGACCATGAACCGGTACTTGTTTCACGCCTGCTCTAACTTCAATTTTTTTGTCCGAGAAACAATAAAGCATAAGTAATAATAACTTGTGATATTAAAGAAATGTAACATTGCCCCCTTATAAATATCCAAAATTATTAATTAATATACTTTATTTATATGAGTATTTTATATGTATGTGTGTGTTGTTGGTTAATTTGTAATTAGATCTTATCACATGAGGAAGAATAAGGATATATTTTAAGATTTAAAAAATAGACAATTGAAAACTTGAAAATTAGATGTACACCCATAGTATTCTAAAATTAATTTTTGTGATGTAACATTATTTAGGTTTAGCTTAAATACGTATTTAAATAAATAAAAATAATTCATTACTTGCATATCTATTTGACACTCATGATTCATAAAAAGAAATTGAATTTACTAATTTAGGGGAATTAGAGATCCCCATTTATTAAAATTAAAGTTTAACTATCTAATCATTAAGAAAATAGACGAAATTAAAACAAGATGAATATGCTATATTACAAGAGATTTAGACATGATTTTTTAAAAAAAATATTTAAATAGCTAGTTTGATGACAAATTTAATTGAAGGGTCACTTGACTATTTCTATTAATTTTCTTAAATACTATTGTCTAATTCAGGATTTAAATTTTAATTGTATAATCAAGCTTAAAAATGTTTTTATATATTATTTCTAAAAAGATAAAACAGAAGTATTATGCTAAAGCAAACATTTGAAGTATTATGCTAAAGCAAATATTTGAAGATTGCAAAACCAAATAAGCCAACCAGAATTTGTTCTTTTCTTCCCTTTAAAAGTTTCAACCACGTGACATGAACATGAGATTCTGATAACCTAGAGAAATATATTTAGGATAAAAAAATGGTCTTTTAGCTATATAGTCATTTGACTTATAGCTTTTTGTATGATAATCAATCATTTGTTAATTTTCTGTAAATAGCCAACTCAATTTATCTACACTATAAAAGATTGAGTTATTTTGATCCTTAATTTTTTTTTTGAGCAAAATCGTCTCCGGTTTTTTTTTTTATTGGCACAGTTGGTTCCTCCCGTCAATAAGTAAACGGAATCGATACGTGCTATGCACGTGAGGATATATATAAAAGAAAACTTTTTATTTCCCTCAATCTTAAAATTCTCAAACATACCAATCTCCTTCTCGTGTGACAATTTTAAGATAAGTTTCTTACTTTGTTTTGAACCATTTTTTGACGATTAGCTCGCTCCAACAACCTCTAATCTTCGAAACCCGCTGTAGCAACCCTTCGTCTTTGACAGTCCCTCGTCTTCCCAGTTCGTCTCAGAACTGATTCAAAATTCTTTCATGATAGTTGATTCTAATTTGGCTATGGTAGTTACCCTATTTAATTAGGTATACACAAAATAATTTGGGAATGAGGGAAAAGGAAGGTTTTCTTTCAAATATATCCTCACGTGCATAACACGTGTTGATTCCGTTTACTTTTTGACGGGAGGGACTAATTGTGCCGCTAAAAAAAAAGTCAGGGACGATTCTGCTCCAAAAAAAGGTCAGCTCAAACTTAAATGTTTGAAGACCAAATGAGCCAAAAAAAAAACCTTAAAAAAAAGAGAAAAAAAGACAAAAGAAAATGTAAACTTTAAAGCTATCTAAGCACACTGTTCATTGTTTATTTCTGGGGAAGAACCAGATATTTAGAAGATGACAAACAAATAAAATGGAAATTTAGCACGAAAAAAAGGAACTTTAGCAACAAAAAAAAAAAAAAATTGTTGTAAGATAACTACTTGATAAAAAAAAATTATGTTTCAGAAAAAGAAAAAGATTGAGTTTTTTATTCTGAGTAATCAATCTTTCATCCATGTTACTATAATGATCGATATTTTTTTAAGAAAATCATATTATGAAAAAGTTGTTTATAGTTTATACACGAGATCCACAACTAGTTTGTAATAATAAAAAAAAAGGTACAAAGAGGAATATCCTGAAAGGGGCAAAATAGTAAGTAGGTCAAGCTTAATGGTAAAACGCTCGAATAGCGCAGAGAAGTGATTAAGTGAATCACGCAATAGAATAATAATAAGGAAAGCAAAGATTACTCGTTTTTTTCTTTTCTCTCTCTCGTTTTGTCACACATAGCGCTCAAATGTTAGGAAGAGTCTTCCAATACACAATGCACACAAAATTAATAAAAAACTAAATTCATTTCGTCTTTCCCAACTCTCTCGCTGCGCTTGCGTTTTTATTTTCCTTTCAGGCCTTAGCTGTTAAGTCTCTCTCTCTCTCTCTCTTCACAATCCAAACCCTTCAATTTCTATCTAAACAATTTTCGAGCAACGAGCCCCAAATCTCGTGTTCTCAACCCGGTCGCTTTTTCTGAGGACCTGAGGTAAATCTACTCTCTCTAATTCTCTTTATTGATTCAAAGCAATCTGTTTTTTAATTTTAGCGTTTTCTATTTCTTTTTTTGTTTCAACTTTGTATTTGGCTGTATTCTATCGGAAAACTTCTTGAAAATTTGCTCATCGTGGCTTTTGGTCAGGACTGATTCCTTTAGAGTTGAATTGGTATGTTCGATTCTTGATTCCTCAGCATAGTTTTGGGGCAAATTTCAGGGTTTATATGAAATGTTGATGTTTCACATGTTATTGTATTGCATCAATGCCGTGAATGTTTCGGGTTTCGATTTGTCTTTGTTAACTTTCCTGCTCTGCAAGAAATTGATTTGCAGTCTTATCTGTTTAACATTGCTCGGCACGTCTCAATAATTATAATGACGATGATAATTTAATGGTTTCATCGAGCTAGTTGAAATGCATGTTATAAGGATGGAATTAATTTGGAATCTTGAGGTGTGAATCCTCAACGACTTATTATCAGTTTCACCACAAATTCTAATTCGTAGTATAGCTGTAGTGAAATGAGTTGATATAGATCCCTTGTTGGGTTACTAGGGTTTACACTGTCTCACATGTTCTCTCCTTTTTACTAAGCTTTCGTATGTGTCCCGGTTAGTGGCTGATAAGAAATCGAATCTTGTATATCGGTTATGTTCTTGGTTCTGTTAGATCTTTGTTGGGAAAATATTAAGGTGAAATAAGAGTGCTATTTTTAATCATATAGATCTTTGGGGGTGGAATCTTTCTCCTTTTTTTTTTTTTTTTTTTTTTTTTTTTGTCTGTGTATGGATGAAGGGTAAACACTGTACAGGGCTGACATGTCTAGATACCTGTTTATTTTAAGGCTCTGTTTCTTCATTGAGCCATGCTAGATTGTAGACAGTTGTTTTGGCTGGGGTCAATTTGCAGCCTCTCTCACATCTCTTGAATGTTTATACATTGCTCATCTCGAAACAAATATAGCTGAGTGTGTTAATAAATATGTTTTCTGTGATAGTTTGGTCATCATTTTTCTTCAATAGTTTTGGGTACTGACTCCGAGTTTCTGTTTATGGTTGTGCGAATTTTCTTTTAGCGCCGCTGGAATTCAACCGCGAAGAATCACCCGAAACAGATGAACCGTAACGATTATGTCTGAATTGATCGAAGGTCTCCCCGACGCAGTTGCGCTCCGGTGCCTCGCTCGGGTACCCTTTTACCTCCACCCGAAGTTGGAACTGGTTTCTCGTCCCTGGAGAGCTGCCATACGCAGCAACGAGCTCTTCAAAGCCCGTCTAGAAGTCGGTTCCGCCGAAGACCTACTGTGCATCTGCGCCTTCGACCCGGAAAATTTATGGCAGCTTTACGACCCTCTACGCGATCTTTGGATCACGCTTCCCGTTCTGCCCTCGAAAATCAGGCACCTCTCCCACTTCGGTGCCGTGTGCGCTTCGGGGAAGCTCTTTGTATTGGGCGGCGGTAGCGATGCCGTGGACCCCCAGACGGGCGATCAGGATGGGAGCTTCGCGACCAATGAGGTCTGGTCGTACGACCCGATGATCCGGCAATGGTCTCCTCGCGCGCCGATGCTGGTCCCGCGAGCCATGTTCGCCTGCGGCGTCTTGGACGGGAAGATCGTCGCGGCGGGCGGTTTCACGAGCTGCCGAAAATCGATCTCTCGGGCGGAGATCTACGACCCGGAAAAGGATTCGTGGTCCCCGATACCCGATCTCCACCGGACCCACAACTCGGCTTGCTCGGGGGTGGTGATCGGAGGAAAACTCCACGTGCTTCACAAGGGCTTGTCGACTCTGCAGGTCTTGGAGAGCAAAGGGCTCGGGTGGGCCGTGGAGGATCACGGATGGCTTCAGGGCCCGATGGCGGTCGTTCACGACACGCTCTATGTTCTGAGCCACGGGTCGATCTCGAAGCAGGACGGGAAAGCGAGCAAGGTCGTGGTTTCGGCGTCGGAGTTTCGCCGGAGAATCGGGTTCGCGATGACTGGGCTACGAGATGAGATCTACGTGATCGGCGGCGTGATCGGGCCCGACCAAGGGAACTGGGAGATCAAGCCGATGTCCGACGTCGATGCGCTGACGATCGGCGGTGGCGATAGGCCGGCTTGGCGCAAGGTGGCCCCGATGACTCGGTGCCGCGGAACCGTTCTTGGTTGTACACAGTTGAGAATTTAGGTGAGACTGCCTTTGTTTTTTATGCTGTGAGCCGTGTGATTGGCCTCTTTGTGATCTTGTTAGTGTCTCACTCTCTCAGGCTGTTTTAGCAGAGGTGTGATTTAGTATGTACTGTATGTCAGCACAGCAACCCATTTTTAATGTGGGCAACATCATGTTGTAGGAGTACATTGAATTTTATGATATTTTTAGTGGTGGAATGAATCCTATATTTCATTTTATTTTGAACAATGTTAGGATTGATGATTGATAGCTTGTTTCATTTCTATAACTTTCCTGGTCATGGACGTGGTTTACATTTGGTTTTTTCTCTGGTGGTGCTTCTGAAAATCATACCCCTTTAGTTTTGACAAAAATGTGTAATTGTGCTCGTCTAACTGCAAATTGGAATACCGGTTGCGTTGAGTCATGAATTACGGGTTACACTTGCATGTACGATGTTACAAGTGGGCTGAGGAATGTAACTTCTTTCAAATAATACATGTATGAAAATATCGACCTCACAACATCAACATGACAAGATTGATATAAAATAAAAAGATCAAATTCAAACTATAACTATTCGAGTAAGATCAAATTCACACTATAACTATACGAGTAAATGAACGGTAATAGTTTTATGATCCACTAGATAGATTGAGATAAAATAAAAAAGATCAAATTAACACCATAGCTAAACGAGTAAATGAACCGTGATAGTTTTATGGTCCACTAGATATATAGTCATAGTTTTATTTACATATCTGATTTATTATTTAGTCAATTTTTAATATTTTTTTGTAAATAACCATAAGTTATTATTTGCACGTTCAAAAAATATAACTGCAACAATTTATTTTTAAAAAATATGTGTAAATACGTTAAGTTTGTGACTATTTACTTAATATTTACCGAAGATTGGTTAAACCGTAATTTCGAAAATCTAAGTGGGTTAGCTTCCTATTTTTTTTTTAATTTAGTTTTATTCTTAGAATTAAATTGAGTAATACAACATCCTATTTTTTGGAATTAAGTGGATTAAAATTATATTTTTAAAATTAAAGTTCAATATAATTCCAATAAGACCTCATTCTTTTCTAGCGTGCACCAACTTAAAGTTGCTAAACCCTGAGAATTGCAGAAGCGGAGAGCGCGAAAAACCCTAACAAGAAATGGAAGACGCTCAGCTTGAATCCGGAGAATCAAACAAAGACGTTGAAGTCGCTCCGGCTCTCATTGCTGTCCATCCTTCTCAAGATTCCGTCGCCGTCGCCGTCGGATCCGAACTCCGAGTCTTCGACCTCCGGTAAGCTCTCTCTAACGATATCTTCTTTTAATCACCGCTTGAGCATTAAGCATTAGGAATGGTACAAGAAGGCTCGTACAAAAAAAAATGTTTTGAATTTTCTCATTCTGATGTAAAAAAAAAAGTGTTTTGATTTACAATCGGACCACGCATCAAGTGTCACTATGACGGAATTTCGACTCTGAATTCTATATTGGTACAGCCGTGACTGCGCTGTTACATTAGACCAAGGAAGTGGCGATTCTCATTGCAAATCGCTGAGGGCTATCCGTTATGGAGCTTACGGGAAGCTATTTGTCTCTGCTGGTGACGACAAACTAGTCAAAGTATGGTCAACGGAGACTTGGAGTTGCGGAACCACTGTGTAAGTCTTTCATGATGACCATGTGTATTGCTCTATGAAACGGTATAAGTATTGTTTTTGCAATGCTTTTGAAAAGGTTGTCTTTCTTGATTTTTCTTATTGTTTTACGGGCTGCTTTTGAGCAGGTTCTCAGAGAAAAGGGTGACTGCCATTGCCATAAGCGAGGACGGTTCATATGTCTGCTATGCTGACAAATTTGGAGTTGTTTGGGCCTTTTCTCTGGTTAATGAGTCAAAGGACGACACACGGCCTGAACCGATACTTTCTCATTATTGTAGTATCATTACTAGTTTGGTCCGTTCTTTCTTGGCAATTTCTGTATCTTCCTTTTTGTACAATGTTTCTTTACTTTTCCAAATCGTTGTTTATGCTTCTTGCTTGATTGGTATCTTTTAGCAATTGTACAGGAATTTATGAAATAAATAAGTACATTCTGTTTGTATTATTCGCAGGAATTCTCGCCGGATGGAAAGTATATTATAAGTGCGGACAGAGATTTTAAAATTCGGGTACGCCATAGCTCAAACATAGTTCCCACATAACTTTGTAAGAATTGTGTTATGGATTGTAATGACAAACTATGTATATATATATATGTATATATATATATATGTGTATATATATATATATATATATATGTACCAGGTTACAGTGTTTCCTAAGAACCATGTAGAGAATGGTGCTCATGAGATACAAAGTTTTTGCCTTGGGCATACAGAGTGCGTTAGTTTTTGTTTATTTATTTATTTTACCGTCCAAAGTAATTTTCTGGTACTTGTCTATTATATTGGCTCTGAACCTTTTTCCTATGTCTATGCAGGTTTGTTACCTCCCTTGCCTTTGTATGCAATCCGGATCTCATGGTCTCTGGGAGTGGTGATTCTACTGTTAGTTCTCCAAATCGATTACACTCGTAATGTTGTTTACAGTCTCACTCTAGATTGTTGCCTGAGGACCGTATGTCATATTTTCTCAGGTCCGCATGTGGGATATTTCCTCTGGGTCGCTTCTTGATACTTGTGACCTTGGAGAGAAGGTGATTTAACTGTTCTATGCTTGGGTTTTTCTGCTCTAAACCGTTCTTGCTTTTGGTCTCGAACTGACAGTTTTCTGGCAAAATGACGGGCTTGTTACATATTCTATCAGTACTTCTCTACTGAAATTTAAGATTTCTTCGACTTTCTTTTTGTAGGCAGGACTTTCGGAGTCAAATGGTGTACAACCAGAATGCCATTATGCAGTCACTGACATATGCACTATCGAAGGCGAGTCACTTGTTGCGGTAGCTATCCAAAGGTTAGTTCAGTAAGATTTTTTGGCATCTTTATTCATGCACCGTTCTCTCTGATGTGTGTATATATATAACCCAAATCAAAATATCTTGACGCAGTGTGCAAGGAATAGTATTGTTAAACTGCAATATTTCTGCTCAAACTCTCTCTTTTTCCAAGGTAACAATACAACTGTTCTCTCTTGTCAATATCATGTTTAAAATTATTTGCGAAATTGATTATAGGGGCAATTTCTTGGAAATCATTTCAATATTAGTGTGTAAACAGTGATACTGTGTTGACACACATAAAAATTTGAATCAGGAAGTCACAAGTCATTTTAAAGCATTTAGATACCCGATATTTGTGTTGTACCTGTTAAGGTTCATGAGAATACTGAGTTACAAAGTTTATTTGGCCCGTGAAAATATTATACTTTTCATGTTTAGACCTAACTTTCATCTAGTAAATGTAACTGAGGCAGGCGTGTGAGCTTCTAGTAAATGTAACTGAGGCAGGCGTGTGAGCTTCTAGTAAATGTAAGGATAGAGTCACAAGGTAAATTGAAAAAACAGATATTAAAAGTTTTTCGATGACATATGTATAAAATTAAAAACTAAATATCAGCAGGATAAAATTTCTCAACCCGTGATAAAAAAAAAAAATCTTTACCGCACACAACCTCAAGCTATTTAGCTTCGCACACATGTATGATGACGAGGTTAACATACAAAGAAAAACAGATAAAAACACGTTTGCATAATTTGCTCTCTCAACAGGTGGTTTTAATCGGCGGAGGGACATTTATTCCCACGAGCATTCGAATGAGCAATTCAACGGGGCTGTTGTGGATGGTCACAGGAGTCTCTAATATACCTGATTCAGACTGCGGAAATTTGGCCCGTGTCAGGGCTATCTCCATTTCAAAGAAAAGCGAGTCCGAGTCTGATCAGAGTGAGGCTTTGGTGCTGGATGATAACAAGATACCAGGGGCAACGAAACTGCTTGAGAAATTGCAGGGCAGTTTGTCATACAGTGAAGAGGCTTTTGTAGCCGCTGCTGAAGCTGTGAAAACGGCAATGAGCAATCTGCTTATTAAGAAGCACTACACTTCGGAAAACCGAGAGTTTAGGAAGAGAACAAGAAATGATAAGAAGACTAAAAAGTAGCACAATTTCTACCGAGCGGAGCAGAGCGGGCCCGAATTGTAGCAGTTTCTTTCTTTCTTTTCTGTGAGGATTTTATTCTTCGGATTTAGGTGGCAATTCAGCTACCTTTGTAGTTCCAGAGTTTTGTAACACTAGAGAGTTTAGAATCAAAAGCATTTGTATATTTGGGATGTTGGTTCAGAAGCAACTACCCATATTTTGTTGTTTTTTTGTTGCTGAAAATCATTGTATCAGTATACCTCTAGCATCCACCTTTCAGTGAGGATATTTGGGACATATATGTATATATATATATATATATATATATATATATATATATAGAGAGAGAGAGAGAGAGAGAGAGAGAGAGAAGATATTCTAGACATAAAAATATTCGACATACTCCACAAAATCTGTCTTAAACCTTAAAAACAACGTTCGATCGTTAACAAAGCACACCATCAAACATATTAATTATAGATTGTACCACCATAAAAAGCACACCATCAAACATATTAATTATAGATTGTACCAACATATTCAGCTACAGCAACAAGAAATAAATTCACGAAAAAAGTAGCTTGTTTATCACGCTTCGGATTTTGAGAACGTTAGAGGTGTAGACTGGCTTCCAGAATTTGTTGAATCTGTGAAATAATTGCCCGAAGTGGAAGACGAAGCGTAAAACGAAGAATTCAAATCCAATGGAGGTATGACATATATTGGTTTAGGAAATTTCGGTGGGAGATTAGGCAATGGAGCTTCAAAATTCATAACATTCACGACGTTTTTGACTGGTGGCCTGAAAGAAGGATCAGGGTGGCAACACCACAACCCGACCGCAATTAGTCTTTCCATTTCTCTCTTATCGAATTCCATACTTAGCCTCATATCGGCGGCTTTGAGGGCTTGCCCTTGGCCGTAAAGATCCCACACCCACTCTACAAGGCTCACCTTTCGTGGGTCATCGTGCCGCTCAATGGGTCTTCTCCCACAACAAATCTCGAGGAGAACCACGCCAAAGCTGTACACATCGGACTCCTTACTCGCCTTCCCATTCATGACACACTCTGGAGCCATGTACCCCATTGTTCCCGCCAATATCGTGGTTTGCAAACCCATCTCATGGTCAGCAAATCGAGCCAGGCCGAAATCTCCGAGCTTGGCATTGAAGTTTGAGTCCAACATGACATTGCTCGACTTGATGTCTCTGTGCACAACGCACCGTTCCCACTCTTCGTGGAGGTACAACAGAGCCGAGGCCAATCCATGGGCTATTATGTTCCTTGCTTCCCATGTCAACGGCTCTTTACTCTCGAAGAGGTGTTTGTCAAGGCTCTGGTTAGGCATATACTCGTAGACGATGATGAACTCTCCTTTTGTGTGGCACCAACCGATGAGTTTGACCAAGTTCTTGTGTCGCAAACTGCTTATGATCGTCACTTCCGCCACGTATTCCTTTCTCCCTTGGCTCGACTGTTTCGATATCCTCTTCACCGCGACTTCGGTGTTGGATTCGGTCAAGAGTCCCTTGTAGACACCCCCAAACCCGCCCTCTCCGAGCTTTCCTTCATCGGAGAAATCCCCCGTGGCCAGCCTTAGCTCATGGTACGTGAACCTCTTCGGCCCGGCTCCCCTTTCAAACTCTCCATCGAACAATGCGTCATCTTCATCCTCCCCGTCACCTCTTCTTTTCTCCCGAAAAACAAACCACAGCACTCCTATTCCACAGATCACCAACACCAAGACACCCAAACCCACAGCCAAGCCAATAACCAAACCCTTATTCTTTCCCTTCGGTTTATGATCAATCGCGTCCAAGCTGGAGTTAAACGACCAAGAATAAACGCTATGCGTCTGCATGGATGCCCCGGTAGCCGCGCTGAAACCAACCATAATCTTCTCAGGCAAGAACTGCCTCAAATCCACTTTGTAGGACAACACATGATAATCAAAACTAAAAGCCGTACTTTGATTGTAAGTCAAGAAAACGCTTAGGTTATGAGTAGTCGAGTTATATCTCACCCACGCACTTCCGACCATGCCATCTCTCAACAACACGGGCGCGGTGGTCTCCGATCTGATGGAATTGATATCGATCCCCACGTGAGAAAACGACGGCGGGTCCCAATCGGGATTGCGAAAGTTGTCGAACTCGACGGCCACGAAATGGTTGAGGCTCTTGTTGAGGTGGTTAGGCGCGGGTAGAGAAAGGCCGAGCGCGCCTCCGCTGGAGTTTTCGGGAATGGAGGCATTGAATGGGGCGAGGAAGAAGGCCATCCCGTCTCCTCTGCCCGAGGCGTTGCTCATCTCTTTTATGGAGAACGTGAAGTGGGTTTCGAAGTCGGTGAGCTGCCCCGTGCGGTTGTCCCAGAGCTGGACCGGGTCCCGGTACGAGGCCCGGCCGTAGCTGAAGCCGAGGAACATGTTGAACTGGTTGGTTGTGAGCTCCAAAGAGGATGTGGAGCGAGTTGCGTTTCCCTCCAAATCGATCCCCTCTGTCGTCTGGTTGAAACTCGTGAAGTTCAAGCTCGTACCTGCGCTTCCTTGCGTAGCGAGCTTCATCATAATCATCACCAACGTTATCAGCGTTGTACTCGTCTTCATACTTGATCTCGATCCTATGATCATCAACAGAATGGGAATATGTTATGAAAATCTCTCTCTCTCTCTCTCTATCTCTCTCCTATGTGCAACGACTTAAACTTCTCTTCTATGATCAATTCGTACCTAACATCAATTTGACGTGTTCTCCATTTTAGAAGTCTCCAGCTTCTCATATTCAATAATTCAAGTTATGCCTGATCTTCAATTCTCTCTCATACTATTATCATTCCCATGTTGAATTTTCTTCAGTCAAATATTAATACACGTCAATTTTGACAGGTACTAGTTCCGATTTGTCACCTGGTCATTTGTGGGCAATAAATATATGGTCATTTCGAATGCATGTACCTGGCTGGAATAGTCGAATTTTAAGCCTTCTTTTATAGGTTTTTTTTTTTCCCCCTTCAAGGGTAAATTGCATATTTACCTGAATTGTATATCTTTTCAGCAGTGATTTAAAAAAAAAAAAAAAATCTTTTCAGCTAGTCCCACTTAAGAAAAATAACGGTGAGTGTAGTCTCAGTATTGTATATTCTTTAAATTTGCCCAATATATCCATGAAAATATATGGAAGGAAAAAAATATTATTAGTTTGCTAAGCTATCGATAGACATGGAGATTTTAAACTTAACCCCCTAGGCCAGCCTACATGACAAAACCCCCGAAACCTCCTTCTCCGAGCTTCCCATGATCTTTGGAGAATAATCCCCAGTGGCCAGTCTTAGCTTGTGGTACGTGAACCTCTTCGGCCCAGATCCACTTGATTTTTGTGATACAAATTAAATCTATTGACGAAGAAACAAGACTAAAAGCATACTAGTTGAATTTTGGAGGTCTCCGTCTTAAACAAGAAAATAGTTGAATAACTCGATTACACCATTTCAAATAGATAGGTGTTGATTTTTTTCAAGGTAAAGTAGAATGACTAAAGGTATAGGAGAGGTCTTGAGATAGAAGAGAGAGATAAATATGAATACTAATTGATGAACGGATTTGAGATATAAGAGAAAAAAAACACACGAATATTTGGTCTGAACCAAAGATTAAAATATCGATACTGATATCGATATCTAAGTTCTGATTTTACTGATATATCGAGTATCGACGTATATATCGACGAGCATCTTATAATAATTTCAATACCGAGTACCGATGATATATCGATTAAAATCTTATAACAAATAGATATTATGTATATATCATTTAATGATACATGTAACAATTATATTATATATATAACATATCTATATAGTAAATGTAACTGAGGCAGGGGTGTGAGCTTTTAGTAAATGTAAGGATAGAGTCACAAGGTAAATTAAAAAAAACAGATATTAAAAGTTTTTCGATGACATACGTATTAAATTAAAAACTAAATATCAACAGGATAAAATTTCTCGAACCGTGATAAAAAAAAATATTTACCGCGCACTTAACACAACCTCAAGCTATTTCAAGCTTCGCGCACACGTATGATGGCGAGGTTAACATACAAAGAGAAACAGATAAAACACGTTTGCGTAATTTTGCTCTCTCAACAGGTGGTTTTAATTGGCGGAGGGACATTTATTCCCACAAGCATTCGAATGAGCAATTCAACGGGGCTGCTGTGGATGGTCACAGGAGTCTCTAATCTACCTGACTCAGACTGCGGAAATTTGGCCCGTGTCAGGGCTATCTCCATTTCAAAGAAAAGCGAGTCCGAGTCTGATCAGAGTGAGGCTTTGGTGCTGGATGATAACAAGATACCAGGGGCAACGAAACTGCTTGAGAAATTGCAGGGCAGTTTGTCATACAGTGAAGAGGCTTTTGTAGCCGCTGCTGAAGCTGTGAAAACAGCAATGAGCAATCTGCTTATTAAGAAGCACTACACTTCAGAAAACCGAGAGTTTAGGAAGAGAACAAGAAATGATAAGAAGACTAAAAAGTAGCACAATTTCTACCGAGCGGAGCAGAGCTGGCCCGAATTGTAGCAGTTTCTTTCTTTCTTTTCTGTGAGGATTTTATTCTTCGGATTTAGGTGGCAATTCAGCTACCTTTGTAGTTCCAGAGTTTTGTAACACTAGAGAGTTTAGAATCAAAAGCATTTGTATATTTGGGATGTTGGTTCAGAAGCAACTACCCATATTTTGTTGTTATTTTTGTTGCTGTATACCTCTAGCATCCACTTTTCAGTGAGGATATTTGGGATATATATATGTATATATATATATATATATATATATATATATATATAGAGAGAGAGAGAGAGAGAGAGAGAGAGAGAGAGAGAGAGAGAAGATATTCTAGACAAAAATATTCGACATACTCCACAAAATCTGTCTTAAAACCTTAAAAACAACGTTCGATCGTTAAGAAAGCACACCATCAAAACATATTAATTATAGATTGTACCAACATATAAAGCACACCATCAAACATATTAATTATAGATTGTACCAACATATTCAGCTACAGCAACAAGAAATAAATTCATGAAAAAAGTAGCTTGTTTATCGCGCTTCGGATTTTGAGAACGTTAGAGGTGTATATTGGCTTCCAGAATTTGATGAATCTGTGAAATAAGTGCCCGAAGTGGAAGACGAAGCGTAAAACGAAGAATTCAAATCCAATGGAGGTATGATATATATTGGTTTCGGAAATTTCGGTGGGAGATTAGGCAATGGAGCTTCAAAATTCATAACATTCATGACGTTTTTTACTGGTGGCCTGAAAGAAGGATCAGGGTGGCAACACCACAACCCGACCGCAATTAGCCTTTCCATTTCTCTCTTATCGAATTCCATACTTAGCCTCGTATCGGCGGCTTTGAGGGCTTGCCCTTGGCCGTAAAGATCCCACACCCACTCTACAAGGCTCACCTTTCGTGGGTCATCGTGCCGCTCAATGGGTCTTCTTCCGCTACAAATCTCGAGGAGAACCATGCCAAAGCTGTACACATCGGACTCCTTACTCGCCTTCCCATTCGTGACACACTCTGGAGCCATGTACCCCATTGTTCCCGCCAATATAGTCGTTTGCAAACCCATCTCATGGTCAGCAAATCGAGCCAGGCCGAAATCTCCGAGCTTGGCATTGAAGTTTGAGTCCAACATGACATTGCTCGACTTGATGTCTCTGTGCACAACGCACCATTCCCACTCTTCGTGGAGGTACAACAGAGCCGAGGCCAATCCGTGGGCAATTCTGTTCCTTGCTTCCCAAGTTAGTGTCTCCTCGGTTTTGAAGAGGTGCTTGTCGAGGCTCTGGTTGGGCATGTACTCGTAGACGAGGATGAACTCGCCTTTTGTGTGGCACCAACCGATGAGTTGGACCAAGTTCCTGTGCCGCAAACTGCTTATGATTGTCACTTCCGCCACGTATTCCTTTCTCCCTTGGCTTGACCCTTTCGATATTCTCTTCACCGCGACTTCGGTGTTGGATTCAGTCAAGAGTCCCTTATAGACACCCCCAAACCCGCCCTCTCCGAGCTTTCCTTCCTCGGAGAAATTCCCCGTGGCCAGTCTTAGCTCATGGTACGTGAACCTCTTCGGCCCAGCTCCCCTTTCAAACTCTCCATCGAACGACGTGTCATCTTCATCCTCGTCACTGCTTTTCCTCCAACAAACATACCAAAACGCTCCCATTATTCCGCAAATAATCAACAAAACACCAGAACCCGCCGCTAGTCCGATAACCATAGACTTATTTCCTTCCCCTTCATCAATCACGTCCAAGGTAGAACGAAACGACCAAGAAAAGACGCTATGCGTTTGCATGGAATCGCCGGTTCCGGCGCTGAAACCAACCCTAACCTTCTCCGGCAAGAACTCCTTTAAGTCCACCCGGTACGACAACACATGATAATCAAAACTAAACACCGGATCTCGTTCGTAGGTCAAGAAGACGCTTAGGTTATGAGTAGTGGAATTGTAACTCACCCACGAGGTTCCAAGCGAACCGTTTCTCATCCTCAGGTCGGTCAGCAGCGCGGTGGCCTCCGATCTGATGGAATTGACGTCGATCCCGACATGAGCCGAGCTCGGATCCCATTCAGCGTTCGTAAACGTGTCGAACTCGACCGCCACAAAGTGGTTGAGGCTCTTGTTGAGGTGGTTAGGCGGAGGGAACGAGAGCCCGAGAGCGCCTCCGCATGAGTCATCTGGGACGGTGGAGCCAAAGGGCGCGAGGAAAAAGGCCATTCCGTCCCCGCTGGCCGACTCTTTGCTAGTCTCCCTTATCGAGAAGGTGAAGTGGGTGTCGAAGTCGGTGAGCCGGCCGGTACGGCGGTCCCAGAGTCGGAGTGGGTCCCGGTACGAGGCTCGGCCGAAGCTGTGGCCGTGGAAGGTGTTGACGAGGTTGTTGGTTGTGAGCTCCAGGGACGCGGTGGACCGGGTCGCGTCTTTCTCCAGCTCGATCTCCTCCGTCGTTTGGTTGAATCTCGGGAAGTTGAACCGGGTTATTGACCTGCCTTGCTTCGCAAGCATCATCATAATCGCCAACGTTAGCAACGACATAACTGTTCTCGTCTTCATCCGATCGGTGATGGACAACAGATATATCTCAAAATTTTTAGCAACTCTCTGATCTCTCTCGAAAGTATCAGTGTTTCTATATCAACTGGACTTTTCTTCTTTTATGATCAATTCGCACTGAACACCAATTTTGACCCAGCTATACTCATGAAGATTATTCACAAGGCCATCGTTGTCCGCAATAAATATGTGGTCGTTGCTCGAATTGTATGACTTGTCTCAGTTTTCCCTCAAGAAAAATAACGATAATTTAGCCTCATGTGTACGCTAGGATATTTTTTTGTCTTCATATATCTACCAATGTGCTCCATCAATCTATGTAAGACATGGAAGAAAATGTACTTTATAACACAATTATAATTTGCTAAATTTTCGACATACATGGAGATTTTAAAGTTAATTTGATAGACATTTGAATTATAAATCAAGAAAAAATAATTAAAATCTTAAAACTCTATAAAAGTTAATTTAAGAATTTCGTTTCAAATCTCTCAACACCAACGGCGATTAAAATAGCTTTGAAACACAATAATGATTACTACTTTATAAAATTATATCCCGTTAGTAGCTCTGAAATGACGGCATAAATAGTTAATATTTTAAAAAACGTACACTTAAATATTTATTCTTTTTTCGCGGAAAAAATAACTAAGTCAGATGCACCGTCAAACTAAGTCAGTTAAATTTGACGGAAATCCACGTGACATTTTCAGATCAAACACGATTTAACATTTTTTTTCTTCAGAAAATTAGCTAAAAATTAATAATATCATTTTAATAATATTTTTTTAATTATAAATGAATTTATATTATAATTAGGCCTTAACAATATTATTAAAATGATTTTATATTTATTTAAATTAACCAAGCATGAATAATATTCTTTATTATAGAAAAATGCTTAATTAATTTTTTAATATAAAAAACGTTTTTAATAATATCATTATTGCTTGATGTATAATAATAGATGTATATATATATATATATATATATATATATATATATATATATATATATTAGGTGGGAAGTTAAAATTACCCTAAATATATAATTCTATACGTAATTTAACAAAAAAAAAATCTATTGATTAGATGTTTTGTAACTCAAATAACTTCTTTTATTATTATTATTATTATTAAAGGCCTCATAAAATAAAACATAAAAAAAGATGAAATTTGGTAAAAGGATACTAGCTTCAAGGCTCACCCGCAGTTTGTTCAAGCAATAGAGACCCTTGAACCCGCCCTCTCTCAGTTTCCATTCCTTAGAGGAATCTTCTGTGTGTTAAGATTTATTTTCAAATCCGACCTAAAATAAGAAAACGAAACACATAATTACGAAGAACAATAACACACACAGTTTATAGTGGTTTACTTCCAATGCGAAAACTACATCTATTTTCCCGCTGCAAATTCTCACTAAACCCAAATTCGAGAGAAAAAAAGTGTTTAAAACTCTGTTGCGCTCTACACAGACAATCGGCACATAGGGTATTTATAAGAGAACATGCTAGGCCGATCCACGAATCATCGTCGTAAGTTCTTCAGCCGTCAAGCCGATCGATTAAGCTCCACAATTCAACACTGTGGCCAGTCTTAGCTCGTGGTATGTGAGCCCGGCTCCCCTTTTAAACTCTCCATTGAACAAAATGTCATTTTCATCCTCGACGTACTCCTTTTCCTCACGCAAACATACCACAACACTCCTAATCCGCAAATAATCACCAAAACCCACCGCTAGTTTCTTAACAAAACTCATGTTTCCCTCCCCTTCGTCAATCACGTCCAAGGTAGAACGAAACGACCAATAAATTAAGCTATGCGTCACCATGGATTATTAAATCGACATGTAATTTTACATCTGAAATTATAATGAAAGTTTATTGCCAATTTTTTTCCCGCAATGATTCCAGAAATTTGTTCAACAGTTTTCTCTAATAATTTTTTTACAGTGAGTAATTTTTTAATTTCAGAATTTTAGCTATATTTTTGGGTAACTAATTCTTTCAGATATAATTCATAGTTCCCAAAGTTACATTTCTAATCATATTAATAACAGAATATAAATATCCACCAAATATATTCTAAACATACAGAATCCAACATAGAGCACAAAATCTACTTTAAATTATCTAAACATCATTCGATCATTAATAAAGCACAACATCAAACTTCACACACATAACAGACTAACAGTCCTATATTATTTTACCATATACAAATATATTAATCGGCAACACAGATTAAATTAAAAGAACAATAAGGCTTGTTTCAAACATTTCGGTTTGTGAAAGTGTTGGAGGTTTAGACAGAGTCTTGGAATTTTGATGAGTCCGTTAAATAATTGGTTGATGTGGAAGAAGATGCGTAAAATGAAGAATTCACGATGGATGGGGGTTCAAAATACATTGGTTTCGGTAATTTCGATGGAAGACTAGGCAATGGCGCTTCGAAATTCAGAACATTCACAATGTGTTTCATAGATGGCCTAAAAGAAGGATCAGGGTGGCAACACCACAGCCCTACCGCCATCAGTCTTTCCATTTCTTGCTCGTCGAATTCCATACTTAGTCTTGCATCGGCAGCTTCGACAGCTTTCCCTTTACCATATAGATTCCACACCCACTCCAAGAGGCTCACCTTCGACGGCGATAGAAACATATACCGAATTTAGGGGGGGTCAAATGTCAAAAATTATAACATCAGCGTAAAAGTAAATATATAATAATTTTAAGAAGGGCTAAATTTAAATTTAAGAATTATATTAAATAAGTTTTAAATTATTCATCCTAAATTTCTAAATTTAGAGAACTTAATCCATTTATTGCTTTTTTTTTATTACTACCAAGTGGTTAGCTTGGTTGACATCACCTCCTTTGTGAGGTTTATAAAAGTTTGGGTTCAACTTTCACAAATGTAAATTTCTTCCATACTCTGAAGTTTAAAGATTATATTACTAATTTGTGCTTCAGTGTCTAATATATTTTTTGATGTAAATAATGAAAATTTTAAAAGAATTGCTTATTTTATTACAAAAATTAAATAATATATTACGCATATTAAAAAAACCCAAAGAGAGTAGAATTATAAATAAAAATTAATAATAATAAAACCAAAAATTGAGGGTGGGCCGACTATGCCCGTCGTTGCTCACCTTTTGCGAGTCTTCGTGTCGCTCAATGGGTCTTCTCCCACAACAAATCTCGAGGAGAACCACGCCAAAGCTGTACACATCGGACTCCTTACTCGCCTTTCCATTCGTGACACACTCTGGAGCCATGTACCCCATTGTTCCCGCCAATATAGTCGTTTGCAAACCCATCTCATGGTCAGCAAATCGAGCCAGGCCGAAATCTCCGAGCTTGGCATTGAAGTTTGAGTCCAACATGACATTGCTCGACTTGATGTCTCTGTGCACAACGCACCGTTCCCACTCTTCGTGGAGGTACAACAATGCCGAGGCCAATCCATGGGCTATTCTGTTCCTTGCTTCCCATTTCAACGGCTCTGGTTGGGCATATACTCGTAGACGAGGATGAACTCTCCTTTTGTGTGGCACCAACCGATGAGTTTGACCAAGTTCCTGTGTCGCAAACTGCTTATGATTGTCACTTCCGCCACGTATTCCTTTCTCCCTTGGCTTGACCCTTTCGATATCCTCTTCACCGCGACTTCGGTGTTGGATTCGGTCAAGAGTCCCTTATAGACACCCCCAAACCCGCCCTCTCCGAGCTTTCCTTCATCGGAGAAATCCCCCGTGGCCAGCCTTAGCTCATGGTACGTGAACCTCTTCGGCCCGGCTCCCCTTTCAAACTCTCCATCAAACAATGCGTCATCTTCATCCTCCCCGTCACCTCTTCTTTTCTCCCAAAAAACAAAGTATAGCACTCCTATTCCACAGATCACCAACACCAAGACACCCAAACCCACAGCCAAGCCAATAACCAAACCCTTATTCTTTCCCTTCGGTTTATGATCAATCGCGTCCAAGGTGGAGTTAAACGACCAAGAATAAACCCTAATCTTCTCAGGCAAGAACTGCCTCAAATCCACTTTGTAGGACAACACATGATAATCAAAACTAAAAGCCGTACTTTGATTGTAAGTCAAGAAAACGCTTAGGTTATGAGTAGTCGAGTTATATCTCACACACGCTCTTCCGACAATGCCATCTCTCAACGACACGAGCACGGTGGTCTCCGATCTGATGGAATTGATATCGATCCCCACGTGAGAAAACGACGGCGGGTCCCAATCGGGATTGCGAAAGTTGTCGAAGTCGACGGCCACGAAACGGTTGAGGCTCTTGTTGAGGTGGTTAGGCGCGGGAAGAGAGAGGCCGAGCGCGCCTCCGCTGGAGTTTTCGGGGACGGAGGCGTTGAAGGGGGCGAGGAAGAAGGCCATCCCGTCTCCGCTGCCCGAGGCGTTGCTCATCTCTGTTATGGAGAACGTGAAGTGGGTTTCGAAGTCGGTGAGCCGCCCCGTGCGCTTGTCCCAGAGCTGGACCGGGTCCCGGTACGAGGCCCGGCCGTAGCTGAAGCCCAGGAACATGTTGAACTTGTTGGTTGTGAGCTCCAACGAGGATGTGGAGCGAGTTGCGTTTCCCTCCAGATCGATCCCCTATCTGTCGTCTGGTTGAAACTCGTGAAGTTCAAGCTCGTACCTGCACTTCCTTGCGTAGCAAGCTTCATCATAATCACCACCAACGTTAACAGCGTTGTACTCGTCTTCATACTTGATCTCGATCCCATGATCGTCAATAGAATGGGAAAATGTTATGAAAATCTCTCTCTCTCTCTCTCTCTCTCTCTCTCCTATGTGCAACAGTATATGGCTCTATATCTTTTTGCAACGGCTTAAACTTTTCTTCTATGATCAATTCGTACTGAACATCAATTTGACGTGTTCTCTATTTTAGAAGTCTCCAGCTTCTCATATTCAATAATTCAAGTTATGCCTGGTCTTCAATTCCCTCTCATATTATTATCATTTCCTTATATTTTCCATGTGGAATTTTCTTCAATCGAATATTAATAAACGTCAATTTTGACATGTACTAGTTCCGATTTGTCACCTGGTCATCTGTCGGCAATAAATATATGGTCATTTCGAATGCATGTACCTGGCTGGAATAGTCGAATTTTTAGCCTTCTTCTATAGGTTTAATTTTTTTTTTTCCCCTTCAAGGGTAAATCGCATATTTACCTGAATTGTATCTTTTCAGCTTGCGATTTTTTTTTTTTTAAAATAATTTTCAGCTAGTCCCACTTAAGAAAAATAACGGTGAGTGTAGCCTCAGTATTGTATATACTTAAAATTTGCCCAATAAAATTATATTCCGAGCTTCCCATCTTTGGAGAATAATCCCCAGTGGCCAGTCATAGCTTGTGGTACGTGAACCTCTTCGGCCCAGATCCACTTAATTTTTGTGATACAAATTAAATCTATAGACGAAGAAACAAGACTAAAAGCATACTAGTTGAATTTTGGAGGTCTCCGTCTTAAACAAGAAAATAGTTGAATAATTCGATTACACCATTTCAAATAAATAAGTTTTGATTTTTTTCAAGGTAAAGTAGAATGATACCGATATCGATATCTAAGTTTCGATTTTACTGATATATCGAGTATCGATAAATATATCGAGAGTATCTTATAATAATTTTAATACCGAGTACCGAAAATACCGATGATATATCGATTAAAATCTTATAACAAATATATATTATGTATATATCATTTAATGATACATGTAACAATTATATTATATATATATATATATATATATATATAACATATCTATATATTTTTATATCTATATATATTTACTAAAAGAATATAACATTTATTTGAATTTTGAACCACTTCATATGAATTTGAAGCAAGGAAATGCAAAAATAAAAATAAAAAAATTTAGTGTTATTTAGCTAACAAATAGAGTTCAGCTTATTGTGAAATTAAAAAATTGAAAGAAATCACTTCATATAAACCTATGTTGTACTATGAATTTTCAAAAGTAACAATGGGCTTTCGTCGGCCGAAGAACTCAACATCAAATTTTGAGCTTGTTTGGGACCATATAAATCGGTATTTGAGGAATAATTTTTTTTATTTTGGCTACTATAGTCATTTTTCCATAAAAATCAGTATTTGAGAAATAAAATCGATATTTAAGCTGTTATAATCATTTTTATACCGAACTTCCCATTTTTTTTTGTTGATTCGATGATAACACTACTAATACTGGGTTAAAGTTTGTTATTATATTCAAATACAACATATCAAAGAGGTGTAGTATTGTGATATTTTCGTATGCAAGTGCATGTGATCGTCCAAATAGTATAATCGTAAGAGCGAGTTGTTGCGATATTTTCGTATGCAAGTGCACGTAGTCGCTCAAGTAGTATAATATTAAGAACGGGTCGATCCCAAGAGGAATATGGTTAATCGAAAATCAAACGAGCTAGCAACGAATTGAATCAAGTAAACGATGGTGATTATTAACTACTTTTGAAGAAAATAAATAAAAGAATAAATAAACACGAATGGATGAATATGAGGAAGACAATGGCAACGACATCGCAACACTCTCCTATGGTCGGGATTCCTAGAACTACACACAATTTTTTGGCTCACTTTATTCACTAATCACACTCACATAATTACATTGCTAAGTCTCTCTCGAGCATCTAACAAACTATATATGTCAATACCGAATTTTTATCTCTTGATCTCTAACCCTAAAAATAGGACAAACACTACAAACAAGAGTTTACACACGATTCCATAGTAGTCTAACTGTCTCTAGCTTAGGATTGTACTACGCTGAAATAATTCTTGTGCACGATCAACCTAATCTTTTTCAAGCATAAAGTCAATCCTAAAAATCATGAATGAGGCCATGAATATTAAACAAGCAATAAGCACGAAATTAATTCAAGCGATAGACAATATGAACAGAAAAATACTTCAATTAAATAAACATGAATCCACAAACGTAATTCAGAAAAATCTAAGCAATCACCCTTAAGGAGTTCAGTTCATGGCGACGACGGTAACAGAAGTACAAAATTAATAAACTAAAACACTCCATGAAAACCATAATAAAATAAATAAACATAAACGCGAGTTCCAAGGATAGGGACAAGAATGAAAAACATTGAATTCACGGTTGTCAATCGCGACGAACGGTGATCTTTTTCTGCGGTTGCATTTTCTCTGCCAACGAGCAAAACAGAAAATAAAAACTTAATATAAAACCTAACTTAATATATAGGGTGTTTTTATGTTTTTTCGGAGCCTTAGAAGATGAAAACTGAGTAAAGATGTGAATCGGGAAAGTGCAGTTTTTTGTATTGCGTGGCACGCCCAGGAAATGGCGCGGTGCGCCATCTGAAATTTATGCTATTTGTGGAACACGCTTGGTGCTTGGATGCTTGTTGCTTCGGTCCGCATGGTGCGGCACGCCACTTTTTCTCTAGTGTGCATCGTTTTTGAAACGGTCATAACTTCTAGCTCCGATATTCGATTCTTGCAAATAAATATGCATTGGAAAGCTAAGAGAAAGCTCTATCAAATGGTGGAAATATATTCCAGAATGTTTTATAGAGAATCTCAAAATCATGCAGAAGAAGATATCGTATTTCTTGTTCCTCTCTAACTTGTTCGAAAAGTCTTCAAATCACCTCGAAATTGCTCTGTAAGTCACATGATGCGCTACTAACCTCCTTAACATCCAAATACTTTCTCAAACTTGAAATCAACTAAAAAATGCATTAAACCACATAAAATCACTCGAGATCGCATTAGATTCAAGCTCGGGAATATCGTGCAAAGCCATATGAAATACTCTTATCACTGGTCGATTCCACGAGAACTAATTTAACCGAAGAGCTAGAAACGAATGGAACTCGAGATTACAAAGGAGATTGTTAACTAAAATTAAAAAAAATAAATAAAACTCGAAATAAATGTGAATGAACGGATATGTAGAAGACAAGGGAAACGGTTTCACAAAACTCTCCTACGGTGGGGTTCCTAACACTACGTACAATCTTTCGGTTCACTATTTTCACTAATCACCCATACGTAATATTATCGCTAAAACTCTCTCGAGCATCTAACAACCTATGTCAATACTGAATTTTTATATCTCGATCTCAAAACTAAATATACAACAAGTATTACATTCGGGAGTGTACACACGACTCCGTAGCAGCCTAGCTATCTCTAGTCTTAGAAATGTACTACGGTTAACTAATTCTTATGCACGATTATTTAATCTTTCTCGAGCATCAAATAATTCCTAGAATTCATGAACGAGGTTGCGAATCTCATACAAGCATTACGAACAGAGTTAAATAAAGTGAAAGAGAAGACGAAGATGAAAAATACTACAATCAAAATAATGAATCCACAACGATATTCAAGCAAGTTAAGCTATCACCCTTAAAGGGCTTAGTTCATGGTGACGAGAGTAACATATGAAGAAAATAAATAAAAGAAAACCACGACAATCAAGCTAAAACAAATAATCATAAAAATATGAGTTTCAGAATTAAAGAGAAGAATATGAAATGTTGAATTGGTGATGGTGAACGGTCTACTTTGTGTCTGCAGCGCGCATTGATGTTTAAAATGCTCATAACTTCTTTATCCTATGTCATATTCGTGCAATAAATATGCATTGCAAAGATAAGATAAAGCTCTATTTAATTCTAGAAAGAACTAATCCAAAATTGTCGATGTAGAATCTCAAAATCATGCAAAATAGGACTTCGTGTTTCTTATTCCGCTTTAACTTGTTCGAAAATCCTTCGAATCAGCTCAAAATTGATCGACTAGCCTTAAAACAATTGTAGGTAATTAAGAACCTATAAAAAGAAAGAAAACTAGAAAAACTATCCAAATACCTCATAACTCGTTTCGATTCAAGTTTAAAAGTACACGATAAGTAATTATGAAATGTGCTTATCACGTAACTTCAATGTTACCCTACAACATTTAAAAAAAAAAAGAAAAAAAAAAGGTGGCCATTTTGTTGGAATTGATCTAGGGTTTAAGAAAAAGATTAAACGCTTCGGGAAGCGGCGGAATTTTAAAAAATTTCTTTTCAAGTAAAAACAGTTTTTACTAACCTAGACAAAGAACAAGTACATGTAATTAAAAACTAATATGAGCTAGAAGTTTACTAACCTTTCTTGAAGCTTGAACTTTGAAGAAGCTTTTGGAAAGTTTGCAACGCTAGTCTCCCCTCGCAGTACGTCTCTCTTTCTTTCCTCGGCACCTCGAGCAACCACGATAGTTTCTATCACTAAATCACTCGAAATAAAAGGAATCAGTGAGTGGACACTTTTAAACACTACGACTTAAGAACAAGTCTTGAAGTCGCAGAGCTAAACACTAGGTCGAGTGAGGACCTAGGTGCCAAAACAAGAATAATCGAAAATGAACTAGAAAGAGAGAGAGAGAGGAGTTCGGCCACAATGTCTAGAGAGAGAGTCTCTCAATCTCTAACTTGTGTGGAATGAATAGAATGAGAGGAATGAGGGTCCTATTTATAGGAGAAGGGTTGGCCTTGGAAAGAAGTAGTTTCCTCTTATTTTCCAAGCCTTTATGAGCAATCTTTATTGCCCATTCCCATCCAAGTCACACGGCCAACATGTGCCTTAATGACACCTTGGATTTGTTTCCTCTTTTATTCTTTGCTCTCTCTAAGCTTGTTTGGCCGAAATCCCTTATGCCTCTTAGAGGAAATTTGTTTCCTCTTTTTCTTTTGGCAAGTATCTTCATACATTAATGCACAAAAGGAACTCTCTTTCTCTTGGGTATTTGGGCGCCCATTATGTCTAGAAAAGGCTTCTAGAATTTTCTTCACTTGTTCATGACAACATAAGAAAAGGCCCATTTAGAATTTTCAATAAAATTCTTATGAAACGAAATTAATTCACGAGGCCCAATGATCAAGTCATGGCCGAGTGACATTAAGTCATCAAATGAACTTGTCAAAAAATTTATTGACATTCATTTCATCCTTTGTCTCAAAAGACAAAAATACCCTTTTAACTATTTTCGTTCTTGTTTTGACTTAGCTTCCAGTTTAACTATTCCTATCGATGTGATTCGTGACAGTGACCTCATGGACCCAAATGAACAAAGCTTGAGCTAAACACTTGGACTCAAAAGTTCACAAACCTTTTCCAAGTTTAGCTTAATGCCAACTGACTCCACTAAAGAGCTGACACTGAAAATCTCTCGGTTCAAATGAATTTATTTTCTACTCAAGAATTCACCTAATTATAATGAGCGGATCAACTGAATATTATCTATGCTACCCTTCATGAATGTCATCAGTTAGTCGGGATTTACTAAATTACCATTTTACCCTTCTAGCTGTTATTTCCTCAACTCATTTGTCGCTTGTGAATAAGTTAGAAACAATGTATTGACGAGGAGCTAACAAGTCACATTGTTTCATCCAAAAGAGTCAGGACTCAATTTGGACACTGGCCAGTTCATTTATTCACACTCCAAGGAACAAAGCATGAGGTGACATACATTGCATTTCAGCAATCGTGTACATGAATTCCATATCTATGAGAACTTCACAAAGTTACTCATGACATTCTCACAACTTAGTACTTCACCAATAGGCCCTGTTCGGAATCACATAGTGAGTCCGAACTCTGACTTTCTCAAATGAGAATACTAAGCTGTGAAATGGCATGTCTCATTTCAGGATTAAGGTAAGCATGATGCAATTCATACATAGTGACTTCGAGACATAAGAGGTTAAATGGTTTGTTCTTATCTTGTCTCTAGAAGTGCACTGGTCAATTCAGTACCTTCGGAAGATACCTAGAAGAACTATAGAGTCTCCAACTCTCAATGCCTCATAACCAGACATCATAGATTCTTCTAACAATCATACTGAGGTCAATAGTCCTTTGACCCTTAGATTGCGAATATATCGTTTTAAGCAAACTACGAAGAGTTTGTTCATGCAAATCTACATTTGTCTCTTCGTAAGTTGTTAAGTTTGTTTATGGACTAAAAGACTAAGGTTTTATCATAAAGCTTCAAACAAAGAAAGAATGAATGAACGTTTCAACTTTATATTAATGAATAAGCAATTACAAGCAAGAGTCTTCGTAAGACTATATTACATCAAATGTACACAAATAGACACTACTACTCTTCTTGTAGGCACCATTGACAACAAACTCCCACTTGACTCAAAGAAGATGTAAGTAGTCCTACATGCCTAATCCCTCTCGAAGTTGGTCGAAGACCATGTTCGCTAGGGCCTTGGTGAATGGATCTGCCAGAGATCTACTTCACCTCCACGTCTCTGCGTTACGCGATCTCTCGAATCAAATGGTATTTCCTCTCAATATGTTTAGAGCGCTTATGGCTTCTAGGTTCCTTTGAGGTAGCGACAGCCCCACTATTATCACAATAAAGGGTCATGGGCTCGTCGACGTTTGGAACAACTTCCAAATACTTAAGGAATTTTCTAAGCCAAACAGCCTCTTTGGATGCTTCACAAGCAACCACATATTCTGCTTCCATTGTGGAGTCAGCAATGCAAGATTGCTTAATACTCCTCCACACAACAGCTCCACCATTAAGGATGAACACAGATCCCGAAGTGGATTTCCTGGAATCCTTATCCGCTTGAAAATCGGAGTCGGTATATCCCGTCATAGTCAGGTCAGTACCTGAGTATGTAAGCATCAAGTTCCTAGTTCTTCGAAGATACTTAAGAACATGCTTAACAGCAGTCCAGTGCTCGGGTCCAGGGTTGGATTGGAAACGGCTAACTACGCCAACGGCGAAACATATATCAGGTCTAGGGCAAAGCATAGCATACATGAGGCTTCCTGCGGCAGAGGCGTAAGGAATTTTCCTCATGTCTTCAATCTCTTGTGCAGTCTTGGGAGACTGGTCCTTAGAGAGTGAAACTCCATGCCTAAAGGATGTTTGGCCCTTCTTGGAGTCTTGCATCGAGAAGCGATCCATTACCTTATCAATATAAGATGCTTGAGAGAGCGACAGGGTCCGGTTTTTCCTATCTCGAAAGATTTGGATCCCCAGAATGTACGCGGCTTCTCCTAGATCCTTCATTTCGAATTGCTTTGCCAACCAGACCTTAACCTCAGATAACTTACCCACGTCATTACGAATGAATAGTATATCATCGACATATAGTACCAGAAACACAACTTTACCTTCGTGTTTTAACTTGTAAACACAAGGCTCATCTATTGACTGTTCAAAGCCAAAAGCTCTTTATAGTTTCATCGAATCTAATATTCCATGACCTAGATGCTTGCTTTAATCCATAAATGGACTTAAGCAACTCACAAACCTTGGTCTCTTGACCTTCTTCCACGAAACCCTCTGGTTGAGCCATGTAAATGCGCTCGTCAAGATTGCCATTCAGAAAGGCTGTCTTGACATCCATTTGCCAGATCTCATAGTCGAGAGCTGCAGCTATGGATAGAAGTATGCGGATGGATTTAAGCATCGCGACTGGCGAGAAGGTTTCTTCATAGTCAATCCCTTCTTGTTGGGTATAACCCTTCGCCACAAGTCGTGCTTTGAACGTCTCGACGTTCCCATCAGGACCCCTTTTCTTCTTGTATATCCACTTACACCCTACGGGTTTAATCCATTCAGGAAGGTCTACAAGTTTCCAGACTTTGTTGACATACATCGAGTGCATTTCAACTTTCATGGCGTCAAGCCAAAGGTTTGATTCAGAACAAGCCATCGCTTGGCTATAGGAAACAGGGTCATCCATTCGGAGACGGCTACAAGAGAGTCTCCATAAGACATGTACCTGTCAGGCTTTTGAGTAGCCCTCACACTACGTCTAAGTACTACTTGACGAGATTCTGATGAGTTAGGTTGTGTTTCAGTTGGGGTAAGAACAGTTCTTACAGATGAGGTAGAAGCTTCCTCACCCGACTTTTCTTCAAGCACAATTTTGCTTCTAGGTTTTGCATCCTTCACAAAGTCATCCTCAAGGAAACGAGCATTCGTGCTAACGAAAGTCTTATCGTCCTCGGGACTATAGAAAGTAAAACCTTTGGTTTCCTTTGGATATCCCACAAACAGGCACAATTCTGACCTACTAGCCAACTTGCTAGTCTTTTGCCTTAGCACATGTGCAGGGCAACCCCAAATTCGGATGTGGCCCAAACTTACTTTACGGCCAGTCCATCTTTCATAAGGAGTACCAGGAACCGTTTTAGACGGAACTTGGTTTAGAATGTAAGCGGCTGTTTCGAGGGCATATCCCCAAAAGGAAAGAGGGAGTGATGAGTAACTCATCATTGATCTAACCATCTCCATTAGATCACGATTAAGAGACTGTTGTTTATTTTTTAGTTTTTAAATAAATTACATATATGGCGCGAATGAATAAAGATAAGTGGTGTTTATATATAAATATTATAGTCAACGTCAATGAAAAGTCAATAAAAAGAATATTTGTGACACTGTTGTCTATTTCAGGGTATAATTTCGTTATTTTAGTTAAACAGATGGTATAATTTCGTCATTTTAGTTAAACAGAGCGTATGAACTCGACATTTTTGAAAACCGAAGGTTAAACTTGACATTTCACTAAAACACATGGTATAAATGTGTTATTTTTCCTAAATGAAATGCTAAAGAATTTCAAACGATGTCATGTCATTATAATGACTATATACTTATTTATAAATACTTGTGGCTTAATTATTTATAAATTTGTTTAAATAAATAACTTTTATGGTAATATGCAAAGTAAACTTTCATGTATTTTTTTGTATGCCCTTCAAAAATTAAAGTTCCTCATATTTTTATTTTTATTTTAATTTTATGCTCCAATCAATCAAATGGTAGGGACCACACTCTAATCATAAAACAAAACCGCTTTTCTTTAAAGTTCGATATTTTTTTTTCTTAGTGCGAAGTTGGAAAATTCGTGGCGAGTTTTCAGGCAGGCATTTGAAGAGTGAAATAAAAGAGTGAAACCTTTAATTGGGACGTGTATATGAATTCCAAAAACCCACTTAGTAAAAGTGCAGCTTTGCCCTTAGATTGATCACATCAATGCAAAAGAAAAGCCTTTTATCTTTGTTATTCACCTTCATTGTAATGATGCCATTTTTCTCATAGGAATTAGCAAAGCAATCCAAATCTGCTCCAGGTCGAGAGAGAGAGAGATTAGAAGAGACACTGTTTGTGGTTCCACTTTCTTGTACAAAACTAAATTGCAGACTCTTTCAACATCTCTGCTCTTCACATGCTTTGCATGCGCTGTGATGATTAGGATTTAGTCTTTCTAGTTTTATAAGTCCAACAGAGTCCCAAAATATATAAATATTTATAAACCGACTAAGCTCTTTGTTTTGTCTTGTTTTTCTTCCCTTTTGGCCTTTCTGTGCTCAGTTTTTATGGAAGCCACGGAGATTTAGCAAAACATTTGGCCTCTGTCTCTCTCTCCTCTCTCTCTCTCTTTCTCACAGTAATTGTTTCTTGACCAAATAGGGAAAATAAAATAGAAAAAATTCCATTCATTTTCCTAACCGAGTCATTGACGGTTTCTGAGAGTAACCAAAAAAAAAAAAAAAAACTCTGGTATTAGAGTAGCGTTTCTCATTTATATTTTACTATTAGTAGTTTTCTATTAATATTAGTAGTAGTTTTATTTTGTTATTTTGAGTCTTCTAGTATTACAAATACCACACTCCTCAGTTTCTTTCTGCAGTAGAATTCTCTATCTTTCGGTTCGATAATCATTTTCAGGTATAAAAAATCTGTAACTTCCATACTCTTTCTATTATCTCTCAAATCTCTTCGCTTTTGCTTATACTGATCACTGATGAACAGAAAGAAGAAGAAAAAAACACAGATGATTACGCTGAGGAACAGATCTAGAGCGGTGACGAGCAAGCAAGCTTTAATGGCCGATCACACCTCTCAAACTCCTTCGCACGCACAAACTCAGAAGAGCGGATCAAAACCCCCTTCTTTCTTCGTCTCTCCAACGTTCAAAGCCTTCACGACTCATCAAAACGACGCCGCTCTTCTCAGCCCGACCTCGATTCTCGACTCTAAGCCCTTCTTCACTCTCAAAAACCCGTTCTTCCGCGCAAAGACCAAACCACCCCCGGGAAGCAAGCACCAACCGTGGGACGACACGTCAGAAGCAAGAGGAATCGGCCTGGTTCTGAATCTGAAGAACGACGACGCGTTCGAAGAGCGACGAAAGAGAAACGACAACGACGACGATCATCACCGGCGAAATAATAAAGTGGTGTTGGGGACTAAGCTCAGAGTCCGAATCCCGCCGACGGATTTCGGGACGAAGACGAGGAATATCCGGTCACACGTGTCGTCTTCCGTGCGGGCTCCGAGATCGGTGGTATCGGTGGATCAGGATTCCGAGAGCTACACGTGCGTGATCTCCCACGGTCCGGTGCCAAAAACCACTCACATTTTCGAGAATCGCGTCGTCGATCACAATCCCAAGAAGATCAGCTCTAATGCACGGCCTCGGAGCTTCCTCAGTTTCTGTCACACGTGCGAGAAAAATCTCGACCAGAACGTTGACGTTTACATTTACAGGTCTTTGACTATGCCTAAAATAGCTAATTTTATTTTCTTATCTTATCTATCTATTTTTTCTCTTTGAATTTTAGTATAGTTATTTATGGATTTAGTTTCTGGTTTTGTGTTATATATGCAGAGGCGAGAAGGCGTTTTGTAGCCGGGAATGTAGACACCGAGAAATGGTCTTGGATGGAATGGGAAATGAAGAATTTGATGATCATTCTATCAACAATAGATAGTTTTTTTTTTTTTTTTTTAAATTTCAGATCACTGGTCTTGTTGGTGATTAAATTGTTAGCTAAGTATGCTTTTAGTGGCATAGATCAGAGGATAAGATTTTGTAGATTAATAAGAAAGGCTGTTTCTTTTTTTTTTTTTTTCTTTTTTTTTTTACTGTTGTGTTGTTTGATCTTTCATCAATTTCATGCCCGCGTGGCTCCTCGATAATTCTTTGTTATCCTAATGTGACCAAATCTGATGAATTTTGATTAAACAAAATATTTCTCTGTTACCGTGCTGATGATGGTGATGATGACGACGATCGTAATATTTGTTTTTGTTATATGATTTGCTATCTACCAGTCGTAAGGGATATAATATAAGGGGTATTAATCATCTAAGAAATTTTTGTTTTGGTTATTGACTTCTTATACTATTAGTAGTAATATTAAATCGTTACGTTACTATGCAATAATGAGGAGAACTGCTTCGGTGTCTGTTCAATTTATTAATCAAGTTCAAGTGAGGATCGATTATTTCCGTCATAAGCTCTCTCTCTCTCTCTCTCTCTCTCTCTCTCTCTTAAGTCTTATCCGTTTGTGGTAACTAGTTTGGTCTAACGATAATCTCACACACACCTCGACGGAGAGGTTATGGGTTCAAACCCTCATGGGATGCAGAAATGCATGTCCCCTAAGATTTATTCTAATAAGTATATAATCTTGGCCAATAATGTCACCTATTATATAATTTTGGCCGATAGTGTCACCTGCGATTTGCGCTAATATATTATGTAATTCTAACCAACAGTGTCCCTACTAAAAAAAAAAAATAATAAATAAAATAAAATAAAATAAAAAATTCTTATCCGTTTGGCTTGTGACTATTTGCTAAAATTGTATCATATATTCATATTCATAATAATGTATGCTTTATTAATTATAAAAGAAAGGCAAAAAGCGGCACGTCTCGAGCCTCGAGGGAATAAAATAAGAAACTTTAGCCCTCTTTCCACAAAAAGAGAAAAGCAAAATATCAGACGAGTTTAAATGACGAGCAATAATTAAACATGGTGTGGCATACATATAGTTACATTACATACATCTACGTATGGATAAAAAATAAAAATTATATTTTATTTTTAGTATAATTTAATTGGTAATTTCATATCAATTTTAAAACGGAGGTAGTTCAATCTTCACTCACAGCTAAATTGCATTAAAAAATTGTATAAATAAAAAAATATTAAAAAAATGTATGAATAAAAAAATAGAGGGATGGTGTATATAGTCAAAGTCACGGATAGCTGTGTAGCTAATTAGTTAGGTAATATGAGCTAATTAACATGGAGTGTAGTACAATGATGATGTCTGATTGTTTAAAGCTAGTGTCACTGATGCAAGAAAATACTAAGATTAAGAATGCTTCATAATCATTTAATGACACCGTTGATCACCAATTTACACATATAAATAAATTAAAAACAAAATTAACTTAAATTAAAAAGAAACAGTTGAATAATATTATTATAATTGACAACTTTTTTTTTTTTAAGAATAATTGACAACTTTAAGAATTGCCTACATTTGAGTATTTTGTTATAAAACAATTACTAATAATTAACATAGAAAAATCATATATACTTTTAGTATTTTTGGATGTGTGGTGAGTCAGCCACTATTGGTATTGGAGTTGTTTTACAAGCTAATAAGTTTGTGAACAACTGCTAGATTCAATGTGAGTTGTGAAATGAAGATCGTGTCTTTCTTTGATCCCTAATTTTTCAGATTTTTTTTAATATTTTTTTTTTCTGTGACTCGAATTTATTGCATCATTCGGAAGAGAGAATGTGGTGCTTATCATTGGGAGTTAACAAATGCATGGAAGAATTGTGTTTTGTTCCGAACTTTCTCGGTTGGAGCTTCGCCAAAGATGGAGACATAATTATGGGGGATTCTATAATTTTGAGAAGAGTAGCAACTAAAATGAAATATTAATAACTATTTAGTATTTCTTTTCATAATTCTGTATAAACTTTTGTAAGATTTTTTAAAACGTACTTTATAGTCATTTTGTTTATAAAATCAATTTACTTGGATCATTATATTAATATATATAGAATGTTAAACATCAATTTTTTTAATAGAAGGGTAATACTCAATTAAAATTAATAGATAATTTGCAAGTACTCAGTTTTAATAAATTTTTTAATCCTATGATTAAATTTTTTAAAAGTGATAAATTACATACATAAATCATAAAAAAAAATTACCACAATATCAAATAAAAAAATTCACAATGTAATTTTAGTTATGTTGTTGAGAAAACTTGAACTTTGGATATCTTACTAATCAATTAGCTTCAAACGGAAAATTATGTCATTCTTGTTCATCATCATTGGTTACACTCGAAAAGTGATTGAAAAAAATTAAAATTATTGGATAATTGGTCAGGGTTTCTTTTATTTGGTTGACAATCTTAAAAAGTTAACAAGTTTTAATTTACAATTCACGATCAGGCTCCATTAAGTAAATTACCACATTCACAGTTTGAAATTGCTAAATATTCAACGTTTCGTAAATTTTATGTAAATAGTCACTTTCATATATTTATAGACCTAAATCTTAGGTAAATATGGTCAATTTCATTTATTTGGCCACGTCATCTTTATGACTATTTACTTAATATTTACGAAACGTTGGCTATATAGCAATTCCAAAAAATTTAGTTGACTATTTACCCAAAAAAAAAAATTATATTAGACTAACATTTTAAATATGTTTCAAATATAGTCAAAATAAATTACGAACAGATTTCAATTTACATAACTAATCGAACTAAAAAGAATCGGTTGAAACTGGGTATGTGTAAAAATTTCTTTAAGTACTAGCTATTTTATTAAAATGTTAATCATTCGTATTTTCAAGATTGTTTAAGTACTAGCTATTGTATTAAAAAATTTAAATTTTAATCATTTCTTTATGATCTCTCAAACTTCTTTTATAAATAATTTTGATGCCCCTCTGAAATCTTATTTTAACATTACTTTAGAAATTTTATTTTACCAACATTTAACCCTATAATTTTCCTTAATTTTGATTTGAGGCTCTCTCTCTCTCTCCCAGATTAAAACTTAAGACACTTAACTAGGTGGTGGTAACATAAACAAAGATCTCATTTCGTATTTTTTATTAAATGTGGTGGTGGACCAAGTTTTTCTTTTTCTTTTGGTGTTGAAAAATGAAAATGGTGGAGCATGTTGCCAAGGCTTGTGAAGCAAAAAAACGAGCTATTAGGTACTGACACTTGAGTATTATATCGACATGATGACCACTAAAGGTGTAATACGAGACATACTTGTTTCGTAATCCGACTTGGCAAATCCTTATATCTTATCTTACCATTAACTCTCTCTCTCTCTCTCTCTCTCTCTCTCTCTCAATTTGACGTTGGAATTTATTTCTAAATTGAAAAAGAAAGCTACCTGCTTTAATCAATGCTCACAAAAAGACTATACTATTGTCGTATTTGCGTCTCCATAGAGGATAGTCCAAAACCTATATGTCTATTTCCGACTCTCCCATCTCACCTCATCTCATCTCATCTCATCTCATCAATCCATAACTATTTCTCTTGGGGAAGTCATGATCATCGTAAAAAAAAGTCAACAAAATTCAAAGACTACATGACAATTCACTTCCTTGACCCTTTAGAATACGAAAACTCAAAATCAGATGGCTCTATGTGACCGTTATTATATGGGTACCCTGACTCTTTAAGAAAAAGCCGCAGCTGGATTTGATGAGAGAAATCGAGAGTGAAACTAGCCTATGAATTTTTTTAAAAAGGTATGAAATAGTGAAGAAAAAAAAAACTACTCTCTATCAAAATTGTAAGTCAAATAATTACTCTCGCAATTATTTAAATATTAAGAATATAATCAGTTTTATATCTACATCTTTAGCACACGTCTTGTTTTAATTTATATTATTTTTTAGTTGGATTAAAATTAGCTATATTCTTGACTTCAAATATATATATATATATATATATATATATATACGTAAAAGTACATATCCGTAATTGCTTAACGTTGTGATAGATAGTTGTTCAACTAAATTTTTGTGACTATTTGTTGAACAACTCATTGATTTTAACAAGATTAATCAAATCAACGATAAATTACACAATTATCTAAAAGCAATAAAAAACACGCAAAATAGGTAATCATGTTCGGTGATAAAGCACATACTCAAGGGCAAGTTTGACTTTTTGCGAAAACCGACCAGAAACCAGCCGAAAACAGCTTTACCGGAGAGGACCGGCAATGGTTCGCTGGTAACCGTTTCCGCTCCAATTTTTTGGCGCTTTCCGGTAATTTTCGTTCGTCGCAGCCTTTTATTTGTTGTCAACTTTCATTGGATTTCACCAGATAAGTTTTGGGGGTTTATCAAACTTTGGGGTTTTTCATTTTTGTTAATAATTTTTTACTTTAATCCATGATTTCAAGGATTTGAGTAATGAATATATGAGTTTACTGGTTGTTTTGTATGGTTTTTTTTTTTTATGTATTTTTAAGTTTAATTTGAATTAAAATGTTGATTCTTAATCCGAATATGAGTTTTTTTTATGTTGTAGATGATGATTTGATGATGAATATGATGATTATGATGTTCTTGAGTAGATGCTCTTGAGATGAATATGATGCTTATGATTTTTTAATGATGATTAATGATATTCTTGAGATGAATATGATGATTTGATGATGAATATGATGATTTGTGATGATGAATTGATATCATGTATTCGTTGTATGAATTATGAAGTGTGAACTATGAAAAGCATGTTTATTTTTGCTAAATATTTGTATGAATACCATTCGGTTTTCCACATTTTTTGAAGGTTTCTTCTACGGTAAGCAGTTTTCTACCGATACCGATTTCTTTTTTGTTGTCTAAATACCCTTCAGTTTCCCCTCCGGTAAACGCTTTATCCCCAAAATTGAAGTTCCAGTACGGTAACGGTAACGGTAACAGTAAGGCGAACCTTTGCTCAGCGGACTGATACGTCTGGGGTGAAAAACAATCCACTAATACGAATAGTCAAATGTACAGGAATATCAAGTTTGACAAAACTCCCCTTCACAAACACTTTCGTCTTTGACTCATGTTATGCCTTTAATCGTCACAAGTGAAAAATGACACTTCTAATAAAAAACAACAAGCAAACGGTTCTGAAAGCTAAGCCCAAAACGGCTCTGAAGGGTGAGCTCCAAACGACTCTTAAGATTGAGCCACAACGGCTCCGAAGGCTGAGTCACAAAACGGCGCTGAAGGCTAAGCCACACAATGGCTCTGAGGGTCGAGACACGAAATGGCTCTGAGGGCTGAGCCATTCTAAGAGCTGAGTCACAAAACGGCTCTCAAGGCTAAGCTCAAGAAACTTGGAGCCCAAAAATCAAACTTTCTATAAATACTACATACATTTTGGAAGAAAGAATAACCATTCTAAGAGAAGCAAAATACCACAATTTCTCTCTCTCTCTCTCTCTCTCTCTCTCTCTAAATATTCCCTCAATAAATACCCGCAAAATAATGCTAGAGTTACTCCACATCTCTCATTTTTTATTTAGAAAAACACTAAGAGGAATGAGCTACTTCATTTCTCTCTAGAATTGAAGAAGAGTTATTCTCTCTCTCTCTCTCTCTCTCTCTCTCTCTCTCTCTCATATTTCTTTTCACAAACAAAGGATGAAAGTATGCCACATTACATTCCCTCTAAAAAGATGTCCAAGAGTTTGAGAAATCTGGTTCTCATGTTCTTCACTTAGTAAGAGGAACATTTCATTATATATCACTCTTTGTATCTTCTATTTCAGCTAAGGAAAAGGAAGATCACGGAAAACCACATCACCCACGTCGAGTTCCCGAAGATCTCCACCGCAGTAGTAACTCTAAGAGATATCCTCGACCCGATCCATTCGAAGCCATATGAGATTCGATGCCCACAACCCAAGATCGATACACGTCGAAAGCTCGCACCCCGACACATGTCTCTTGAATGTTGATAAAAAAAAAAAGCATAAACAACTCCTTTTCTGGATTCTTGGAACCTAAGCTCTCATTAGATTTGAGACTCCTTCTCACTTTTTCTCAATCCTCTCTCGAAGATTGACGAGTAGGTCAATGCAAAAACATACGCTCTAACACACTTGGTATGACGATTGACAAGTTGTAAGTTTCTTTGAGCTCGTTGTCAATGATGATCTCTATAGTAGAGAGACGAACTCAAAGTTATGACTGCGTGAATTTTATCAAACATAAAAAGTGAAATCGCTCAAAACAAACTCTAGGTGGATTTATATGATTGACTTCATAATCTCTCGCAATATCTAATAAGTCGGATTCTCCTAGTAAATCCTATCTTATATACCCATAAAACTAGGAACCAAACGGTGTTTAGTCTCTATTTTCACGCGGGAGGAAAAAGACATAAGTACCCCAATATTTTTAAGTAGCTTGAACAACTCTTTGAAGCTTTGACCTGAACAATTATTATAATTTGTTTTATCAAGCATAAAACTATGTCATAGAGGATCCAACAATATTAAATACATATTTATTTATGAAAGTACATAATATATATATATATATATATATATATATATATATTAAGAAATGATAGTGGCAGGAAATCCGTCCGTACTTTCCTTTAATTTATTCACCTTAAATTCTACCCAATCTTTGCTTATATATTAAAATTAGCGAATCCGTCACTAGAAATTCTAAATCTAAGAACAAAATTTAGAGAATAAGCTCTTTTAGGCAATGTGTGAGATACAAGGCTTATATACAGTTGTAAAATATAAAAACGATAATAAAATACTTGCATAGGACATTTCTAAAATGATGATTTTATAATTATTCAAGAAAATATGAGATCAACTTTAAAAGTTTGGTTGTGGAAACTTTTCTATTGAAGGATCATATGTTTCTTTCTCCAATTCTTCTAAATGTGAGAGGATTATTAGCTAGTGGATTTATGGTCAAGTGGTTTAGTTCAAATGATGAGTACTTCCGCCCATATTAATGTCCTGAGTCAGTACTTAAACTCGTTTTTTGCTTCAACGGTATATCAGTAAAATAGTTAAGTGTATTTATATATCTTCAATCTCTTTAAACTCTTTATTTTCCCCTTTTGTCTGCTCTGCCCAAGGAATTCAAGGATTAAAGTACCAACGGTCTACTATAATATAGTACGATATATCGTTGGTGTCGTGTGAAATTAAATATCTCAGTAAAATTATTACCGCCATATTTTACTTACGCTTGTCACTTAGCAATTGATAAAACAAAAACTAACTGTAACTTACCGCCGGTTTTTTTTTTCTTTTTTTTGGGAACTTGGTTTTCTTGTGAAGAAGATAAAGTCATTTGCAGTAAGAAGAGGAAGAGGAAGAGGAAGAGGAAAGAGAATTATTAGGGACCACCATTAAAGGCATTTGCAGTACTATTGTACAACACCAAAAAAAAAGTTGTACTTTTTTAGTAACTCTAATTAACAACAATGTACTTTTTTTTGTTGGATTAAATGTGGTTTTGTGGTGAACATCTCTCTCTCTCCGCAAAACCCTCGTTCAAACCCTCTGCTTTCTTGCCGCCGCCCCCCTGGGAACCGGACGTCGGTAGTACGACTCCGATCCGGGGGGAAGGCGAAGGTCGCGTTTCTTCGCGAGTGGTGGCTTCTCCGGCATCGATCTTCTCTTGACCTCGCACGACTTCCAAGGCGGTGACCGAGAGCCATTTTCAGATCTGAAATCTCAGATCTGATTTTAGGTCCGTAGTGGAGGTTGGCTCTGTCTTCTTCTCCGACCGGGGCTGGTGCAGCGCTTCCGCCGGAGGTTCTTGCAGCAGCCGTGTCCTTCATCGTGCTTCACCGGAGAAGGCAGAAGCGGTCCATCGGGGGTCCCTGGTTCAGTTCGGCACCGGCCTCGTCGTCCCGGTGGTTCGGTTCCTCCTCGGCGAGGGTGCCTCCGTCGCGGTCCTTGTGGGGTGGGATGTCTTTGAGAGCTTTTTCTTTTTCTTTGAGCATGACGAAGATAATATTAGTTTAGTTTTGTGTTTTGATTTCTTAGTATTAGTTCATGCTGGTGCTGTAGTGAATCTTTATTTTTATTGTTGTGCTTTGGTTTTTTTGACTTGTTTTGGAGTCGGATTAGCCGTAGTCTCCTTATCCGTAGTGGATTCCCTGTTAGGCTTTGATCTATGCAGGTTGAAGAGTCATCTTCTTCGTGGTCATCGGACCAAGGTTGGTTGGATTTTTCCACCGTCAATTTTTGGGTTTTTGAACGAGCCTCTTGTGTGCTCTATTGGTGCTTGTAATTCTTCTCGTTGTCGAAGTATGCACATTACGTACTTTTACAGGATCTTAGTGTTAGATTCACTTCAACTTAGGTCTTGGTGTTCCTTGTACTAAGGTGTTATTCCCCTGTATTAATGTGTTTTTTACCCAATTTTAATGGAAAATCTGTTTATTAAAAAAAATGTGGTTTTGTGGTATTATATTCGTGTAAAACATTTAAATAATAAATTTTGGTAATGTGCTTTCATAATTTGATAATATTTACCTAGAGAGAACGTAATTATATTTGAATTAGTAATTATATTTGGTTATTTTATAGAATATTAATGAGTATACTCGTCGGTATTTGTTATATCAATAAATTTAGACGGTATAAGTTGGTAACGGTATTAAACTTACTATGATTATCAGTCAGTATACAACTCGACAGCCGATATATTAATAAATTCATGACTTTTGTATCGCTATTGGTATCTTAAGTATTGACTCTAACCAATATTTTAAATGTCTAACAAATTTACATGTTTCGTTAATCTAACTCTCCCGCTTATTTTTCTCTCACATTTTATCTACCCACAATAGAGAATTTTAAATTTCACTTACATTTTTCTTCAAAATTTTCTCTTTTAAGTTACCTCAAGAAAAAAAAAACATTATAATTCAAATTTTCATTGTCTATTATAAAATCTAGGTTCCAAACATAACCTAAAGCTAGAACCGATGGAATTTTCGGACCAGAGACATAACAAGCAACTGAAGTAGGTTTAGCTCGAAAGTAAGACTAGTCTTAAACTCTTAATGGAAACCCATAAAACACAAGAAAATATTTCCTTAACCTAATAGCAATAAAAATACAAAATATTAAAATTAAAAAAAGGGTGATGTAGTTAAATAACCAATTTAAAGTTATGAATTTGCAAAATATATAAAGTTTGCCTTAATTTATTGAAAATAGCCAAAATGTACATCAATCTGGTTTCAACAAATAAAAATTTACCCCAAGATTAATTTTTTTTTAAAAGAGATAAATTGCTTACAATAATCGTCAAAATTTTTAATCTTAGCTGTCAAAAAATATTTGAAAACGCAAATTTAGCTACTTTGCTGAAAAGTTGAAACATTGGATATTTTGCTAATCAATATGTTAGATTACGTGTGTATATATGTAATTAGTTACGATAATAATTATGTTAGTTCCTATTTCGTAGGATTAGTTATCTATTTTAGTTATTTGTTTATATTTTATTCTGTTGCATCTGAACGTGTATTCAGTCCTAGTAGTTAGGAAGTTAGTTCACTTTGTATCTCTATATATATCAGTTTATTAATAAAGAGACTTTACATGCTCAATTATACATGCTCTTATGGTATCAGAGCTATAAACACTTATATTGGATTCAGTCAATTCTAGATGGCTAATCCAAATATTAGCACCAGTTCTACTGGTGAATCTGTTCGGTCTGGTGGATGGAACTCTATCTCCACGACCGAATCTCATCAAAGCTATTCCATTACCTCACATAAACTACATGGGGGTAATTTAATGAAATGGTCTCAATCTGTTAAGCTTTTTGTCCAAGGACGAGGCAAGTTCGGATACCTTTCAGGGGCGACGGCCAAACCAGACGTAACCAAGGATCCAACCGGCTATTAGAAGTGGGAGACTGAGAACTCGATGATCATGTCTTGGCTAGTGAATTCCATGGAGGCAAGTCTGGGAAGGACTTATCTGTTTCTACCATCAGCAAGTGCAATCTGGACTGCAGTGAATGAGACGTACTCAGACCTCGGAAACGCATGCCAACTCTTTGATATCAAGACTCGGCTGAGAAAGGCAAAGCAAGGTGATAAAACGGTCACTCAATATTACACCGATCTCAAGATGTTGTGGCAAGAACTCGACCTTTACTGCAACTATGAATGGAGCTACTCAAAAGACAACGCCTTCTATCAAAAGACCATCGAGAAGGAGCGAGTTTTTGATTTCCTTGCAGGGTTAAATAAAGAAACTCGATGAAGTAAGAGGAAGAGTGCTTGGCCGGGAACCACTTCCAAGCACTCGAGAAGTCTTTGCAGAAGTCCGTCGAGAGGAGAGTCGTCGCCAAGTCATGCTCGGACCCGGCATCACCAACACCTCAACCACCGAGATGGACACCATCACCATGATGACGTCCAGGCCTGACTCACACCAACGCTTCACCAACTCCAACAACCGCGCCTCGAAGAAAACAGATCGCCCAATCTGTGACTACTGCAACAAGCCTGGACATATCAAGGAAAAATGTTGGAAGCTCCATGGCAAACCAGCCAATTTCCAGCCATCTCGGTGATCTTCTCACGACAACAAAAATGCCTACATAGCGTCTCAATCTGTTCCCAGCGAGCAAGAAGTCCAAACCTCGTCATCTGAGCAGACCTTCTTCAACAAAGAAGATTTAGAGCAACTGTATAGACTATGGACCTCACATAAATCATCATCCTCACCTTCTTCATCGTCCCTTGCCCACAAAGGTAGCTCCCAAATAGCCCTAACTGTCACCAAAAAAAGGCCTGACCTTTGGATCATAGATTCAGGGGCCAATGACCATATGACTGGGTCTGCGTGTCTATTCAACTCATATTTTCCATGTTCTGGCCATGAAAAAGTAACAATTGCAGATGGATCTCTCTCAGCTATCGCCGGAAAAGGGTCCATCGTGATCTCACCTCCATAACCCTGACAAATGTCTTACATGTTCCTAAGCTAGCATACAATCTATTGTCTGTACACAAAATAACATGTGATTCCCAATGTAGACTCATTTTTTTCACCTACTGATTGTGATTTCCAGGACCTATGCTCGGGGAAGATGATTGGCAATGCTAAAGCGTATGGGGGACTCTACTATTTCTCAATGTTCTAGTTTCGTTTCTTTATCTGATGAAATAATGTTATGGCATTTTCGCTTGGGCCATCCCAATTTTGGGTATTTAAAACACTTGTTCCCTGCCTTATTTCAAAATAAAAGTCCTGATTGTTTGCAATGTGAAATCTGTCAATTAGCTAAGCATAAAAGAGCATTCTTTCCATCTATTAAATATGTTCCATCTAAACCATTTTCGTTAATACACAGTGACATGTGGGGACCATCTCGAATAAAAAATATTTCTGGAACGAGATGGTTCATCACTTTCATTGATGATCACACTAGGAACACATGGATATATTTGTTAAAAGAAAAATCTGAGGCAGCTAATACATTCAAAAATTTCTATACCATGATTGAAACTCAATTTCACACCAAGATTCAAATTTTGAGAACTGATAATGGTAGAGAATATTTTAATAAGGTCTTAGGACAATTTTTAATTGAAAAAGGCATCATCCATCATAGTTCGTGTGTTGATACACCTCAACAAAATGGTATTGCCGAAAGAAAAAATAGACATCTACTTGAAGTCACCCGAGCTTTAATGTTTTCTATGAATGTTCCTAAGCATTTTTGGGGAGATGCAATACTAACTGCTGCATATCTAATTAATAGAATGCCAAGCAAAGTACTTAGCTATCAAACTCCGATACAATCTCTTCAAAAATTCTTTCCGGAAAATAAATGTTTTACTAGCCTCTCTCCTAAAATATTTGGTTGCACTGTGTTTGTTCATATTCATGACCATAAAAGAGGAAAATTGGATCCAAGAGCCATAAAATGTATTTTTTTTGGGGTTTTTCTCCAACACAAAAAGGTTTCAAATGTTTCAACCCTAGCTCGGGTAAATCTTTTGTAAGTATGGATGTCACATTTTTTGAAACAAAACCTTTTTTTGATAAAACTTCTCTTCAGGGGGAGAATATTAATAATGAAGATCAATTTTGGGAAATGCAAATTTTACCTATATGTGAGAACATTGAAAATATCCACAAATCTAATGATATGCCTCTGGCTGAGAATATCGATAATAGTATTTCATCATATAAGGAAATGAATCACATTGGGGACCAAAGTACTGAATTCCGAGTTCACTCGAGAGGGCATACGAGAGCTGAGTCCAGCACCCCGACGCTGCAATCATCTGAACCAAGCATCAGTCTAGGTAACATGTCCTTATTCCCTTATCAACCTCAAGAAATTGAATCCGAAAATGAGCCAGTCAGCCCTGAATCAGTAGAATCATCTCACAATAGCCTAGATGAACCCATAACCCTAAGAAAAGGAACCCGAACTTGCACAAAATTCCCTCTATATCCGCTGTCAAACTTTGTCTCATATCAAAATCTATCTCCTACCTTTAGGGCGCCCTAATTCATAACCAATATAACTAATGATGAGGTTCCTAATTGTGTACACGAAGCTCTAAGTATTCCGAAGTGGAAAAAGGCTGTCTTAGAAGAAATGAGGGCTCTAAACAAAAACGAGACATGGGAGATGACTGAATTACCTAGGGGCAAACGCACGGTAGATTGCAAGTGGATATTCACGGTGAAATACAAAGCTGATGGCCATGTGGAAAGATACAAAGCAAGACTAGTTGCTCGTGGGTTCACTCAAACCTATGGACTAGACTACGAGGAGATATTTGCCCCAGTTGCCAAGCTTAACACAGTGAGAGTTTTGCTTTCCTTAGCTGTGAATCTTGATTGGCCACTGCTACAATTTGATGTCAAGAACGCGTTCTTGAACGGGGAGTTAGAAGAAGAAGTATTCATGCAAGTGCCTCCAGGTTTTGACAATAACTTGGATGGAAAGGTGTGCAGATTAAAGAAGGCCTTGTACGGACTTAAACAATCACCTCGGGCTTGGTTCGGAAGGCTCTCTAAAGCGATGAAGGAACAACACTACAAACAGGCTCAGTCGGATCACACTATGTTCTACAAGCGCAATTCAGGAGGGAAATTGACTATACTGCTTGTTTATGTAGATGACATGGTCATGACTGGAGATGACGAGGCTGAACTCAGAGAACTAAAGCGTTTCTTGGCTCAACAATTCGAGATCAAAGACTTGGGAAATCTCAAGTATTTTCTGGGAATGGAAGGTGCAAGATCACCAAAGGGAATTGCAATTTCACAACGAAAGTATGTGTTGGACCTCTTGTCAGAAACTGGTCTTCTTGGGTGTAAACCAGCTTCAACACCGATTGATCCCAATCACCGGCTCAGCAAGATGGAAGATGTCCCGGCGAACAAAACCAGGTATCAAAAACTTGTTGGGAAATTGATTTATCCGGCTCATACTCGCCCCGACATCGCTTATGCTGTGAGTCATGTAAGCCAGTATATGCACAGTCCATCTAGAAGTCACCTCGAGGCTGTGTACAGAATATTGCACTACCTCAAGGGAAGTCCATGCAAAGGAATTCTTTTTCAGAAAAGCGAGAGCAGGCATATTGAGGTCTATACTGATGCTGATTATGGTGGGTGTATAGATGACAGACGATCGACATCGGCATATTGCACCTTTGTTTGGGGTAACTTGGTGACTTGGAGAAGTAAGAAGCAGCAGGTAGTGTCTCGAAGCAGTGCAGAAGCAGAATTTTGCGCCATGGCACAAGGAATATGTGAGGTTATTTGGATAAGAAGCATCTTGGAAGAATTACAAATTGAATCGAGCTCACCTATGAAACTCTACTGTGATAATAAATCTGCAATCAGTATTGCTCACAACCCGGTCCAACACGACCGGACCAAACACGTAGAGATAGATCGTCATTTCATAAAGGAGAAGCTGGAGAAGGGAGAAATCTGCATGCCATTCATTCCAACCACAGAACAGCTTGCAGACGTACTCACAAAGGGCCTATATAGGCAGAAGTTCGATGATTGTCTTAGTAAGTTGGGCATGAAAGATATCTTCGCACCAACTTGAGGGGGAGTGTTAGATTACGTGTGTATATATGTAATTAGTTACGATAATAATTATGTTCGTTCCTATTTCGTAGGATTAGTTATCTATTTTAGTTATTTGTTTATATTTTATTCTGTTGCATCTGAACGTGTATTCAATCCTAGTAGTTAGGAAGTTAGTTCACTTTGTATCTCTATATATATCAGTTTATTAATAAAGAGACTTTACACGCTCAATTATACCTGCTCTTTTTTTTTTTTGAGAAATCAATTATACATGCTCTTACAATAAGTTTCAAATGGCTATTTTGTATAAATTTTCCATTAAAAAATGCAACTACCCTATTTTGTCACTACAAAATCTTATTGGTCGTAACCCAATTAAGATAGAGATATCTTATATAAAAAATAAAAAAAGATATAGAGACATCATGTGACGGAATTGCTCAATGATATTTTATTTAATTGCACAATTCCTAATATAGCTTAGTTGGTAATTCCACACTACTTCCAAAATCGGGGTCGTAGGTTCAATCCTCACTTACAACAAAGTTGCTTTAAAAAATAAAATAAAATAAAAATTTACTCCATTAATGACATTTTTGCCCCCTGAACTATGGTGTCATTAAGTGACTCTTGATAAAAAAAAATTATGTTTTCCCCCTTCACGTTAGACCACAATTCTGTTTTAGTCCTTCTGTCAAGTTCACCGTCAAAATAGATGTTAAAAGGGTCATGTGCGTGACTCTATTTTGAGGACAAAACTGTAATCTTATAATAAAATAAAAATAAAAATAAATTAAAAATAATAATAATGAGAAATAAAAAAAATCTCTCTCTCTCTCTCTCTCTCTCTCTCTCTCCATTATACTTATGCATACACACACACACACACACACTCATATACATTATGGCTCGATACTGAACGTAGCATAGGTCCGTGATATTTGATTGAAAACAAAAACAAAAACAAGAAAACAACTCTGTACATTATGTGAAAAGAATACACGAAAAACCCTCAAAATTGGAGTGAGAACCCCAGTTAGAAGAATACATGAAGATAATAAAGATTAAAGTGGTGTAAATATTCACAATATATTAATCAGAATTCATAATCAATGTCCATGGTGTTCGGGGAGTGGGAATCGGAGCATTTCAGCAACCGGCCTTCCTCGTCGTAGCGGTCGAGATTGGGGCATGCGAAGGGTGCTGAACACCTCATGCGCACTCTGAACGAGCCCGCGAGTAAAGATGCAATTTCGGTTAAATAAATATGACCGAGAATTTTGGTTAACGGTTAACTTCGGTTATCCAAATTTCCAGCTTTAGCCGCGAGAGGCGTAGAGGCGGATGGTATTGGATGAGAGAGCAACGTTTCGACGAAGTACGCAGCCAGAATCAGGAGGTTGGTTGAGCTTGTATGTCCTGAGGAGAGAGGTTTTAGACGTCGGATTCGAGGTCAACACCTTTCTCGAGCCAGGATTCGAGGTCGCAGACCACAGCGTTTAGGGCTTCAAGCTTCGCGTCCTTCTTCGGCCTCTTTCCGATCACTTGGCGGTGGCGAATATCGCAAAAAGGGTTAGGTTTGGCAGCGGTAGGGATTTTAAAGTCACATGACCCATTTAACATCTATTTTGACGAACAATATAACAAAAGGACTAAAACAGAATTGTGTTCTAAGATGAAAGGTGTAAACGACAATTTTTAAAACATCGGGAATCACTTGTTAAAGACATCATTGTTTGAGGGCAAAAATATCATTAATTTTTTTAAATAAGTGTCATTTTCCACATTTATTGTCAATTACCTTTCTTTCTCCCAATGAACAAAAGTCAGAAAAAAAAAATAGAAATAAAAAGCCCGCGTGAAAAGAGGATAAGTGTTGCCCAGGCCTGCAAAAGATTCCCCGTGAAAATAAGGAAACGACTATGACAGTGACGAGTCCTTCATAACTACGTCTCCTTCACAAACTTGAAAAAGTAAACCAAACCACCAAATTTCTAAGATTGTTATAAAATCAACAAAACAAAGTGTCTTGAGTCACTCAGCTCATTTACTGCAAATTTAAGGAAGCATCGATCAAATGAAACAAGTTCAAGGCATGGTGAAAGACAGTACTTAAGTAACAGACCATGTCTATTGACTGAAAAGAAAATAAAAGAAAAAAAAACTAGAAAGAACAAGAGTTAGGAAGTCTCAGACGAACACTTCACACTGACTTGTACTCTCTACGCCATTGACGAACGCGATAGAAATACAGACACACGACATTCTCTAACGCGATCGGCCGTCCACGGGAAAAGCTGATTAAATCGCCACCTATTCGAGTAAAAGAAAATTAATCAGAACTGAACTTAACCGCGTAAAAACATATGATTATAACGAAGAAGAAAAATAGTACCTTCAAACTGGCTTGGCGACGGCAACGATCTTCAAAGACTATGAACAATATGTGAGGATACTGGATTACTTGATCGCAAGAACACAAAAGCGAGATAGAGTATGAGAGGAAAAGAAAGATATAGATGGAATCAAGGAATTGAGAAAGCAGAGCTGCAAGGGTTATCCGTTCCCATTTTTCTTTCTTCAAAAAACCAGAAATGATGGCAAACAAGGAAAGACCCCACAGCAGAGCCTAGAGCTAAGTCTGAGTATGAAAACTAAAAGGAGATTGCCCGGTCAGGCAAGGCAAGGCAAACTAGAAGGGAAAAAAAGAGCTAGGGAATTCTGTATGTGTAATTAGAAAGAGAAGAAAGTATATATACATAGGAAGTTAGGAACTGAAACCTAAACGCCTAGAGACTTTGCTCTAATTAATGATGATTAGCAAAAGCTGATGAGAATGATTTCTGGGGCAGTATATTGAGGAATCACCAGTGAAACTTCAAAAAGGTAAAACCAGAAGACCGTTGACTTCCTAGAGATCGTCAACTTTAATTGTTGGATCTGAGCGAGAAATCAGACGATCACTCACTTTCAAAACCATCATCCCCTGCTTCCAATCCACCGCTGACTTCCGAGTCGAATCCTCTTTGCAAATCGCACAAACACTAAATACCGTTCCTGTTCTTGTTCTTGTTCTTCTACCACCACTTGAAAGCTACATTAACTGAAAAAGACAAAGCCCACCAGATTTCTTCTTTCTATACACAATCTAAATCTAACACGTTTATTTACAGGAGCATCGCAATCACGCCCCTCTCTCTCCCTTCATTCATAGTCGACATCGAGGTTGAGTATGCGACGCAGAGTCTCAGTCGCTGAGTCAGCGCCGCGGAAAGGACTCCTTGTATAGAAGCCATGCTCTCTAGTCGGGGACGTCGGCGCAGACTTGGCTATCAGGCGAAGCTCAACATCGTGAACCAAACTAGGGAGCTCGAGCGACACGGTTCTCTTCGGCCGGACCGAGAACTTAGGAATCGGCAGCGAGCTCGGGGGCGGCGAGTTCGAGTACGCGGGCCCCGCCCAGAGCTCGGAAAACGAGAGGCTCTCGCCGGAGAACTCCTCGGCGAAGAACTTCCTCCTGTTGGAAACTTTTGAGTTGATTGCAATCGGAGCGCTTCTCGTCAACTTTCTGTCGGAGACTGAACTGTAACTCGGCGGCGGCGGCGGCGTTTTGGGGGAAGAAGAGCAAGCCTGTTTGGATACGGGGCTCGCTTTGGACTTGGACTTGGACTTGAACGGGGATGGAAAAATACCCGCTGAGGATTGCAAACCACAGCTATTCAAGCCTCGATAGTCTCTCAGCGGTGGTGATGACCCAAATCTAACCAACCCTTGAGCCTTAGCTTGGCTACAATACCGGTCCCTATGTTGAGCAACTACAACAAGAGTCTCCATAATAATTTGATTCTAAGTTCTTCTGACCCACTACGAGATACAACTTCTATGATAACTGTCCCTCTAGAGCTTCAAAAACAAGTTTTAGAATGTGTGTCTGAGTTATAACGAATGGAAACCCAGGAAAGGGGTCAACTTGCTAGATCTTCTCAAGTCTCAACTACCAAACCAAATCGGATATCTGAACGAACGCTCTCTCTTACAAGACTTCAGACAATAGGTCAACAAAATCCCAAAACTCACTGTAACAAGATCAAAAAAAGGGGAAAACAAATAAACAAAATGAATATATTCCTTTTTTTTTTTCCTTTCTAATCCAGAAATGTTTCAGAACATCACACAAAATCGCCATCCAAACACAAGATCTAAAACATTCCGCGCTTCATATTCATTTCTTTACAACTACATAAATGGAGAGCGAAGATTACCTGAGGCGAGAGTGAGCGGATCTGGGAAGACGAAGAGAGAAAGAGGGCGATCAGAGAGAGAGAGAGAGAGAGAGAGACGCAGATCTGACGGTGGTGACGAGTGGGCTTCGATCTGAAGATGATCGTTGTTTGGTTTTGGATCTGAAAAAAAAAGTTTGATTGGTTTCTTATGTTCGACGGTTGCACTCCACTCTCCTTCGTCCACAGTAGATTGTCCGCATCGTCACACTGACGTCACACTATAGGATATTTGTTGTCACGCCTCACTAGTCACTAGAGTGACTAGACTCACTACCCAATTTTTTATAATAATAATCTAGTTATAGCCATATATCCAGATTAACGAATTAAATTAGATTATAATACCCTCAATTAAAACCAAATTAATATTGTAGTAATTAAAAAAAAATAAAGGGAAACAAAAACCCAACTAAAATATATTAGCATTAACATTATTATATGTGTGTATATATATATATAGGAAAACAGCACGACACCATTCGCTAAACTCATTTCACTATTAAGTCTACAATTAATTGATAAAATTGCCCTTTAAAATTTTATAATTACACGTGTGTGGTTTATCTCTTAACCCCTCACGCGCGCGCGCACACACACACACGCGCGCCGCCGCCGAGCCGAGCCGGGCCGGGCCGGGCCGGGGCCGGGCCCGGGTTTCGGGTTTCGGGTTTCGGGTTTCGGGTTTCGGGAATGTCTCGGTCTCGGGCTTGGGCTTGGGCTTGGGCCTTGGGCTCTTTGGGCTTACCCTTAACTTTTTATTGCAAAGTTCACTTACGATTTCTTTTAATTCCATAACATAACATAACCCTTAACTTATTCTGCATGGGATAAATGCATTACGTGAGAGTGCTGAACACTGGAAAGCAATCGTGAGAGTGCTGAGGTATTTACGATTCACTCGTGATTACGGTCTACACTATACAAGATATCCTGAGGTCACTGAAGGTTACACTAATGCGAGTTGGATATCTGATATTCAAGATTCTAAAGCCACTAGTGGATATGTATTCACTCTGGGAGGTGCGGTTATATCTTGGAAATCCTCCAAACAAACTGTGATCACTAGATCCACAATGGAATCTGAGTTTGTTGCGTTGGATAAATGTGGCGAAGAAGCTGAATGGCTTAGGAATTTCGTAGAAGACATTCCTGATTGGACTAGACCCGTGCCTGCAATATGTGTATATTGTGATAACCAATCTGCTATTGGTAGAGCACATAGTGTGATGTATAATGGTAAGTCTAGACATATCCGTCGACGACATAATACCGTTAGACAACTTCTCTCATCTGGAGTCATAAGTATTGACTATGTTAGGTCCAAAGAGAACATTGCGGATCCGCTAACCAAAGGGTTAAATAGGGACCAAGTAGAGAAGACATCTAAAGGAATGGGACTGAAGCCCATGGCAAATAAAGCCAAGGCAAAGGAAACCCAACCATGATGACTGGAGATCCCAAGATCTTGGTTCAAAGGGACAACCTAATTGTCAAAGGCTAAGTGAGGTCACTGTGGGGGTAACCCCTGATCCTATTCCTATTAAAATAGTGACTCCCGTACGAGGTTAAGCTTAGAGCTTTTAATGATTCTGTGAAATTGGATTGTTGAGATTCCGAATGAGTAATGCGGGATTACTCTTAATAACTGAATCACCTATGTGAGAGAGAAGTGGGGCCGCTTCAAAGGAGAATTAATTGGGCTTAGTTCTTTAGAAACTCTTGCAGAACCAGGCGAATGTTCAGGGCCAAAATGAACATAACCATGAGAACTGAACCTGTGTCAGGAAAATATCAGTGGGGGATACGTTTATCGTTTATACAAAACGACTAACAGTTCAAGGACATCGTGTCTACTGAGTAGTTAGTAAAGATGACATATCTTTCCGAGGGAAGGTTCAAAGGCTCTACCTACCTATCCTATACTGGTATTAACCGTAGAATCTATCACCACTTTGAGTCGTGTCGTGTCTTTATAATTGTCGTCTCACAATTTCATTCATGTGGGGGATTGTTGGAAGAATTGTAAATAATAAGCTTTATTTACAAGTAAATGGATGATTTGTGGCTAATATTTGAGTGGGGTCCACTCATCGGAATTTGTTAATTCTTGCGTATTCTTATTCCTCGTTGCGTTGGGTATAAGATTGATTATTTATTTGCCAAAATCATTACTATAATGAATGAGAAATTGATGCTCAAAGTATGCTTAAAGAACACATTAGTCATGTGGAAATAAAGTGAATTGCAAAAGTCCCACATGGGTTGGGTAAGTGTGTTGTGGTAGTGTTTATATACCATCATCTCTCTTTAGTGGTCAAGCAAGTGCAAGAGAGGAGAGTGTGTGTGGGTTATCTCTTAACCCCTCACGCGCGCACACACACACACACACACGCGCGCCGCCGCCGAGCCGAGCCGGGCCGGGCCGGGCCCGGGTTTCGGGTTTCGGGTTTCGGGAATGTCTCGGTCTCGGGCTTGGGCCTTGGGCTCTTTGGGCTTACCCTTAACTTTTTATTGCAAAGTTCACTTACGATTTCTTTTAATTCCATAACATAACCTTTGTGTTATGTTGGGAATTAATTTATTCTGCATGGGATAAATGCATTACGTGTGCCTTTATTCTGGAGAATAAAGGAGACTTAATGGAGACGTTTTTGAGCGAGCTTCCAAGGTTGCTCACGTTCAAAACCTGCAGAGTTAGTGAGCAGTAATGAGCATTAATGTATTAATTGGAGGTTATGGCTGAACGTTTTAGATGGTTCAAAATTCGGAACCTCCTCTGCTTGCTTGGCTATAAAAGGCCTTCGAGTCTCTCATTCTGGACACATCCGTGAACACTCCTCTCTCCCTCTCTTTGAAATTGTTTTGTTTTGTAGTATGGTGATAGGTTCTGACGCTCTGGTTCTAGTTCGCCGAAGCCGAGTTCTGTGGTGCATTGCTCGTCTTGAAGTCGTTGTATCCTGGGAGGCTTTCGCTCACGAAATCCAGCACCCGTGGGAGGGCGATAAAAGCTTCAAGGAAACCGTCAAACGGGCCTCGACCTTTCCTTGTTTTCTGTTGCTATTCCGGTTTATTTTCTTTTTAATTTCCTTGCATGTGTCTTGTAATTTTCCTATCAATATTTTATTAATATTGCTAACAATCTTGAAGCTTTTAATTTTTTTTTAAGACAGCGTGCGAGGAAGAAAAGTTTTCCAGAATATTTTTTTCCCGGTTTTGGTTTATTCGTTACTAATTTCCGTTGGTTTCTCTTGTAGAAAAGATGACTAACGTTAACGACACGACGAATGTGACTGGTGATGGGAGCCTCGCCGAGAATCCCTCTGTGGTGAACACCCCGACGACCATGATGTTTGGTCAAATTCCTGTGACCTTGGGTCAAGACTCGATGGCGGCTACGGCCGGGAACGGACCTGCGGGTCTTGTCCAACCAATGGCTTCGATGGCCATGAACGGTCCAAGCGGTTCTGTGGCACGCGTGCCCGCCGTCATTCCGGCCGAGAAGCCCGAGAAGTTCACGGGGTTGAACTTCAAACGTTGGCAACAAAAGATGTTGTTCTACTTGACAACGCTCGGTCTTGCACGGTTCCTGACCGAAGATCCACCGACTCCTCGCGAGGACGAAACCGATCGTGATGTGCTAATGGCGTTTAGCGTATGGAAGGATTCCGACTACTTGTGTCGGAATTCCGTGATGAATAGTCTCAACGACTCGCTGTACAATGTGTATAGCTCCAAACGCTCCTCCAAAGAGCTTTGGGAATCACTGGATCGGAAATACAAAACCGAAGACGCGGGCTCTAAGAAGTATATCGTGGGCCGCTTCCTCGATTTTCAAATGGTGGATTCAAAGACCGTGGTGAGTCAAGTCCAAGAGCTGCAACTTATCATCCACGAGATTCATGCCGAGGGAATGACCATTAGCGAGTCATTCCAAGTTGCCTCTGCCATCGAGAAACTACCCGCGGGGTGGAAGGACTTCAAAAACTATCTCAAGCACAAGCGAAAGGAGATGAGTTTTGAAGACTTGGTTGTCCGTCTCCGAATTGAAGAAGACAACCGTGGCTCCGACAAGAGGTTCAAGATCCACTCCGAGAAGGCCAACGTCATTGAACATGGCGAGAGCTCGAGGGGAAAGAAACCCGCCCACAAGCTTGGGCCAAAAGGAGGGACGTTCAAGAAGAAGAAGCATCAACAAAAATTCGTTGGGAAATGCTTCAACTGTAACAAAGAAGGTCACCGTGCTACCGATTGTAGGAAGCCAAAGAAGAAGAAGGAGGTCAATGTCGTGGAGGGCGATGATGAACTCCTCGTCGCTGTGGTCTCCGAGGTGAACATGGTGGACTCGAACCCCAAGGAATGGTGGCTGGATTCTGGAGCAACCCGCCACATATGCTCTGATAGAAACTCCTTCTCCACCTTCGAGCCGATGGAAGATGGAGAGAAGTTGTTCATGGGCAACTCTGCCACCTCTGACGTCAAGGGAAAAGGCGACGTCCTTCTGAAGATGACATCTGGGAAGGAGTTAAAGCTCACGAACGTGCTCTATGTGCCCGATATAAGGAAGAATCTCATCTCTGGAACTGTGATGTGTAACCATGGGTTTAGAATGGTTTTAGAGTCTCAAAAAGTTGTACTATCTAAGAATGGGATGTATGTGGGCAAAGGCTATATTAAGAATGGGATGTTCAAGATGAATGTAATTGCCATCAAGGCCAATGAGATTAATAAGAAGAATTCTTCCGCTTATATGATTGAGTCATTTAATTTATGGCATGGTAGATTAGGTCATGTGAATTATGACACGTTGAGAAAATTAATTAACTTGGATTGCATTCCAAAGTTTAATATTGACTCAAAACATAAATGTGAAATTTGTGTTGAAGCAAAATTAACGAGAACATCTTTCCATTATGTTGAAAGAAATAGCGAACCTCTTGACTTAATCCATACCGATTTATGTGATTTAAAGTTCATGCCAACAAGAGGGGGTAATAAATATTTTGTGACTTTTATTGACGATTGTACAAAATATTGTTACGTTTACTTGCTTAAGAGCAAAGATGAGGCAATTGAGAAATTTACCATGTTCAAATTAGAAGTTGAGAATCAACTTAATAAGAAAATTAAAAAGGTCCGAAGTGACCGAGGAGGAGAATATATTGAGCCTTTTGGGGCGTTTTGTGCACAACATGGTATTATTCACGAAGTCACTCCGCCTTATTATCCTCAATCAAACGGAGTTGCCGAACGAAAGAATCGCACACTCAAAGAGATGATGAACGCGATGTTGTTGAGTTCTGGGTTACCCCAAGAAATGTGGGGGGAAGCAATTTTGTCTGCAAATTTCCTTTTGAATAGGATACCCCGAAAGAAGGAGGATAAGTCTCCGTCTGAGTTATTTAAAGGAAAAAGACCTTCCTATAAATATTTGCGAATGTGGGGGTGCTTAGCCAAAGTGATGGCGCCTCCTCCAAAGAAAATGAAGATAGGACCAAAAACTGTAGATTGTGTCTTCATTGGATATGCACAACACAGTAACGCATATAGATTCATTGTGTATGACTCGAAAAACCCCGATATACACAAAGATTCAATTATTGAATCTAAAACTGCTTCGTTCTTTGAACACGTGTTTCCTTATAAGTCTAAGGAAGATGTACCCAGTTCTTCAAACCAATTTCTTGACGATATTGAGGAAATAACTCAAGAAAATAATGACGAGTCTGGGGACGAGACAGAGTCCGAAGGACCTAGACGAAGCAAACGAGCAAGGGTGGAAAAATCATTTGGTTCTGATTTTCTGACCTATATGCTAGAGGCTCCACCTCAAACCTACAAGGAGGCTGTAAACTCTGTTGAGGGTCATTTATGGAAAGATGCCATAAGAAGTGAGATAGATTCTATCTTGCAAAACCATACTTGGGAGTTGGTTGACCTTCCTCCTGGAAGTAAAACACTTGGTTCTAAGTGGATCTTCACGAGGAAGATGAAAGTCGATGGTACTATTGATAAGTACAAAGCAAGACTTGTAATCAAAGGGTATAGACAACAAGAAGGGTTGGACTACTTTGATACATATTCTCCCGTGACGAGAATAACATCCATAAGATTGATAATTGCATTTGCTGCATTACGAAATTTAGAAATTCATCAAATGGATGTAAAAACTGATTTCCTTAATGGAGATCTCGAAGAAGAGATTTATATGACTCAACCCGAGGGTTGTATTGCTCGTGGACAAGAAAGGAAAGTGTGTAAATTGGTCAAGTCGCTTTATGGCCTTAAACAAGCCCCAAAGCAATGGCATGAGAAATTTGACACTGTGATGATGTCAAATGGATTCAAAATCAACGAGTGTGATAAATGTGTGTATATTAAAGTCACTGATAATGGTTATGTGATTTTATGTTTATATGTTGATGACATGCTAATTGTGGGTAGCAATAATCGCATGGTTCAGTCCACGAAAGATATCTTGAACTCAAGATTCGATATGAAAGATTTAGGACATGCTGATGTAATTTTAGGTATCAAGATTACGCGTACGACTAATGGAATTGTCCTAGATCAATCACACTATGTTGATAAAATTCTAGACAAGTTTGGAAAGAGCGATTCTGGAGTCTCTAGAACTCCTATAGACATTAGTCAACACTTGTCTAAGAATAAAGGTGAATGCATCTCCCAAATTGAATATGCGAGAGTGATAGGCAGTCTCATGTACTTGATGAGTTGTACGAGACCTGATTTGGCCTACACTGTTAGTAGACTAGCTCGATATACGAGTAATCCAAGTGCTGAACACTGGAAAGCAATCGTGAGAGTGCTGAGGTATTTACGATTCACTCGTGATTACGGTCTACACTATACAAGATATCCTGAGGTCATTGAAGGTTACACTAATGCGAGTTGGATATCTGATATTCAAGATTCTAAAGCCACTAGTGGATATGTATTCACTCTGGGAGGTGCGGCTATATCTTGGAAATCCTCCAAACAAACTGTGATCACTAGATCCACAATGGAATCTGAGTTTGTTGCGTTGGATAAATGTGGCGAAGAAGCTGAATGGCTTAGGAATTTCGTAGAAGACATTCCTGATTGGACTAGACCCGTGCCTGCAATATGTGTATATTGTGATAACCAATCTTCTATTGGTAGAGCACATAGTGTGATGTATAATGGTAAGTCTAGACATATCCGTCGACGACATAATACCGTTAGACAACTTCTCTCATCTGGAGTCATAAGTATTGACTATGTTAGGTCCAAAGAGAACATTGCGGATCCGCTAACCAAAGGGTTAAATAGGGACCAAGTAGAGAAGACATCTAAAGGAATGGGACTGAAGCCCATGGCAAATAAAGCCAAGGCAAAGGAAACCCAACCATGATGACTGGAGATCCCAAGATCTTGGTTCAAAGGGACAACCTAATTGTCAAAGGCTAAGTGAGGTCACTGTGGGGGTAACCCCTGATCCTATTCCTATTAAAATAGTGACTCCCGTACGAGGTTAAGCTTAGAGCTTTTAATGATTCTGTGAAATTGGATTGTTGAGATTCCGAATGAGTAATGCGGGATTACTCTTAATAACTGAATCACCTATGTGAGAGAGAAGTGGGGCCGCTTCAAAGGAGAATTAATTGGGCTTAGTTCTTTAGAAACTCTTGCAGAACCAGGCGAATGTTCAGGGCCAAAATGAACATAACCATGAGAACTGAACCTGTGTCAGGAAAATATCAGTGGGGGATACGTTTATCGTTTATACAAAACGACTAACAGTTCAAGGACATCGTGTCTACTGAGTAGTTAGTAAAGATGACATATCTTTCCGAGGGAAGGTTCAAAGGCTCTACCTACCTATCCTATACTGGTATTAACCGTAGAATCTATCACCACTTTGAGTCGTGTCGTGTCTTTATAATTGTCGTCTCACAATTTCATTCATGTGGGGGATTGTTGGAAGAATTGTAAATAATAAGCTTTATTTACAAGTAAATGGATGATTTGTGGCTAATATTTGAGTGGGGTCCACTCATCGGAATTTGTTAATTCTTGCGTATTCTTATTCCTCGTTGCGTTGGGTATAAGATTGATTATTTATTTGCCAAAATCATTACTATAATGAATGAGAAATTGATGCTCAAAGTATGCTTAAAGAACACATTAGTCATGTGGAAATAAAGTGAATTGCAAAAGTCCCACATGGGTTGGGTAAGTGTGTTGTGGTAGTGTTTATATACCATCCTCTCTCTTTAGTGGTCAAGCAAGTGCAAGAGAGGAGAGTGTGTGTGGGTTATCTCTTAACCCCTCACGCGCGCACACACACACACACATGCGCGCCGCCGCCGAGCCGAGCCGGGCCGGGCCGGGCCCGGGTTTCGGGTTTCGGGTTTCGGGTTTCGGGAATGTCTCGGTCTCGGGCTTGGGCCTTGGGCTCTTTGGGCTTACCCTTAACTTTTTATTGCAAAGTTCACTTACGATTTCTTTTAATTCCATAACATAACCTTTGTGTTATGTTGGGAATTAATTTATTCTGCATGGGATAAATGCATTACGTGTGCCTTTATTCTGGAGAATAAAGGAGACTTAATGGAGACGTTTTTGAGCGAGCTTCCAAGGTTGCTCACGTTCAAAACCTGCAGAGTTAGTGAGCAGTAATGAGCATTAATGTATTAATTGGAGGTTATGGCTGAACGTTTTAGATGGTTCAAAATTCGGAACCTCCTCTGCTTGCTTGGCTATAAAAGGCCTTCGAGTCTCTCATTCTGGACACATCCGTGAACACTCCTCTCTCCCTCTCTTTGAAATTGTTTTGTTTTGTAGTATGGTGATAGGTTCTGACGCTCTGGTTCTAGTTCGCCGAAGCCGAGTTCTGTGGTGCATTGCTCGTCTTGAAGTCGTTGTATCCTGGGAGGCTTTCGCTCACGAAATCCAGCACCCGTGGGAGGGCGATAAAAGCTTCAAGGAAACCGTCAAACGGGCCTCGACCTTTCCTTGTTTTCTGTTGCTATTCCGGTTTATTTTCTTTTTAATTTCCTTGCATGTGTCTTGTAATTTTCCTATCAATATTTTATTAATATTGCTAACATGTATGAATGAAAATAGTAAAAAAAAAAATATATATATATATATATATTAACAAAACGGATTTCATATATAATGAAATAAACTTTAATAAATGTAGTTAATGACAGTTAATTTCATATATATTGATATATATATATATATATATATATATATACACACACGCGTGTATGGCCTTAAAATACAAAATTTTCGACTTTTACACAACAAAAAGGAATTTAACATGATTAAAAATATCAAAATAGTTAATAACATTAATTTAAATAAATTTGTTTATGCTACAAATTCAATATCCCATTTTATTTTACATTTATATCAATCTCTAAAGGCAAACACACGAAATAAACAATAATAATTTCTTAAAAGAAACATTTATCTAGACATATGAAAACAATTTAAAGTTTAAAAATTGAATGTTCAATGATAACAACAAAAAGACATGCAAAACAAAAACAAAATATATAAAGTTAAAACCAAACAAACATATGATTCAATCAAGGAAAACCCTTCACTCGTCATTGATAAAAGCTGGAAACAAAAACTCAAATATACTCGAATATGAAGAAAAAAAAAAAAAAAAAAAAATGTCAACTAAAATACATTGAATTTCGTAGATATCGAATTCAACACTTACATTCTACTTGAAATATTGACTAAAAAAATTGTTTATATAAATAAGCAAATTAAGTTTTAATTTATTTAAATCAAATCATAGATGACTTGCATACTATGGACACTGCTTAAATCAAAAAGAAAAAAGAAAAAGAATAAAAGAAATAGGGCTAAAAAGGGAATCATAAAATTCTGTTGAAGTGTCATGTCATCAAATTTAGTCAATTTGCAAAAAACTTTGAAATGTTAGTCATTGTGCAATCTCAATATTTAATGTGGCTAGATAGAGTAATTTATATATATATATATATATATATATATATATATATATATATATATATATTGAATATGCGAATGGAGTGTTTAATTTTGATTTGGTAACAAAATTTAGTATTATTTGAATCGGATCATTTCGAGCCTTTGGAAACGGGAATTCCTATAAGACCATATTGGAATTCCAAAGGCCCATGTTTAGTATAATTTGGAACTGTTTTAACCACACGGCCTTCATCGTAGCTTATTTCTCGGACAAGGAGAAATAAGATCTCTTCCAATGTATGATCTTCTTACCAATCTCGTTCTCTTAAGTACCCAAACAACTCTGCCATATCCAAACTGATGAACATATAGGCAAACCCAAGGATGGGTCACGAGTCTCAGTGACCCGAACCTTGAGTGCCCTAGCCGCCGCTTCACCCACAATCGTGTTAACACTCTTCTCGAAAGTCACATCTAACTTGTTAAAATTAACAACTTGAGGGGAAGCCCGGTCATAGGAGTCCAAGCATCTCTTAACTTGAAGAATAGAAACATAATTTATTAATTTTTTTTGTTCTCAAATTATTATTGTACGATATTCCATCTAAAATTTAACCATCCGTTCTAAAAACACTAGTACAGAAAAGACCTTTGGGGTGCGACTTTTTTCGCACCCAGAAGTCAATTTTCGCACCCAAAGATATCTTTAGGTGCGACTTTGGGTGCGATTTTTCCGCACCCGAAAGTCCGCACCTAAAAGTCATGGGTGCGACATTTAGGTGCGACTTTCCGCACCTAAAGTCGCACCTAAAAAGTCACCAAAAAAAAATGGCGACCAAATCCCTCGGCCGAAACACAACCCAATCCAAATTCACGGTCAGCGTCAAAAACACACGGCCAACACCAGAAACACACGGCCAACGTCAACTGATTTCCACAAAAGCCCCATATTCAAGTTCCAAACCCTAGAAAATTTGGGGCTGAGGTCGAGGGTTCTCGAGAGGCCGCTCGCCGCGGGAGCAGAGGCCGGGAGGGAGGTTGCCGGTGAAGGCGTTGGAGCTGAGGTCGAGGGTGCGAAGGGCGGTATACCTGCAAAGAGGAAGAAAAAAAAGAGGAGTCCGAGTTTGCGGCTGGCCGGAAATTAAAGAGGAAGAAAAAAAAAGGGAGAGGAAACTCACCATAGGATGCTCGATGGTAGTGGTACCCGTCGGTGGTGGTAGGAGAGAGGCTCGGTGGAGAGAGAAGCTCGGTGGACTGGTGGTGGTGGTAGGAGAGAACTCGGAGAGAGAGAGAGAGAGAGAGAGAGAGAGAGAGAGAGAGAGATAGAGGCTCGGAATATGAGAGAATGAATGAAAATCGCAGTGAAAATTTATTTTATATCCTGACCTAAAATAAGTCGCACCCAATGAGGGGGAAAATTTGACCGCGATAAAATTTAAGACATTAGTACTATTAGGTGCGAAAAGTCGCACCCAATAGTACCTTTGGGTGCGAAAAGTCGCACCTAATAGTATTTCACAAAAAAGATGGGAAAGTTGACCGCTCAAATGTTTTAAGACTATAGGTGCGACTAAGTCGCACCTAATAGTTTTGATGAAGCATTGGTGCGACTAAGTCGCACCCAAAAGTTTTGACGAACTTTTAGGTGCGAAAAGTCGCACCCAAAGTTTAAAAAAATCAGCGAAATTTTTTATATGCTGGTTTAGTTTTGGGTGCGACAAATCGCACCTGAAAGACTCATTTGGTGCGAATTTTGGGTGCGAAAAGTCGCACCCGAATGTCTTCCGCACCGGAAAATAGTATTTGTAGTAGTGAAATAAATTGACCAGTAGCATATATCAATGGTGGATTCTACACTAAACTTTTATTATTATTAAAAATTCAATATATAAAGTCATATTCAGTATAAAATAAACTTATAATTTCTATTTTGATGTAAAGTCTAATCTTAACTCTATGTCTATGCTTAAGGGACTGTTGTTTATTTCACGATTAAGAGTCAACGTTTGGTATATGAAAGTGACTATTTACTTAAGATTTACGTTTGAAGTGGCTATTTACCTAAGATTTATCAAATATTGACTATCAAGCAATGTCAAACGTTTAAGTTGGCTATTTTCATAATTGACTCTTTATTTTATTCGTGATAATAATTAATTAAAATTATTTTCAATGATGATTTTAATATATTCTATCAAGCTTATACACGTTTATTTTAAGTGTTGTAAAAACACCAACTTCTACAACGTTTATTTTAAGTGTTGTAAAAACACCAAACTTCTACAACGTTTATTTTTAAGTGTTGTAGAAGACAAAACTTCTACAACATTTATTTTGAAGTGTTGTTGAAACACCAAGTTTCTACAACACTTATTTTAAGTGTTGTTGAAACACCAATGTTCTACAACATTAAGTGTTGAAGAAGCACCAAACTTCTACAATACTTATTTTTAAGTGTCGTAAAAGTAAATATTTTAAGTGTTGTAGAAGCACAAACACACTTATTTTAAATATTGTAGAAGTTCCGTTGTAAAATCTCATATTTGTATATTTGTAGTAGTGTCAGTCTTGTAGTTGTCTACGTTACCGACTTTGATTGGTTGAGAATCTAACTACTTGTTGTGAACTCTCAATTTTTTTTAATATCTTTGAAATCAACCAAATGGCTGGATTGTAAATATTTTATGATGAACATATGTAAAAAAAAAAAAAAAAAAAAAAAAAAAAAAAAAATCCAATTATATCTGACTACGTACCAATTGTCAGTACATGCATGTTCACGTCATGTGCCTGAACATTGTGATATATTCTATTGATCGATAAAGTGTGTAAATAAGTAATTGTAGAGAGAATTATTATACAGTGTTTGGGAAGGAAGACAACAAATATAATTCGGAATCGATAGAGTTGGGTGATCTGAGCTTTCTATGAATACAGACGTTATTACATGCTTTGTTTGTGGTCACGACTCACGTACGTAATCAATCGCTACAATGCATAATTATGAGATGTCTCTCTCTATCTTGCTATTCAATTTCGTATGTATATGGTATGATAGTCTTTGATTTACTGAGTTTTTTTTTTTTTTTTTTTATGATCTTTTTTTTTTTTAAGGCAGCTTTTTGCTGCTGTGGAATTGAACCCACGACCTCCACACAGGAGGTGGTGTGGAATTACCACTAGGCTATCCTAGGTACCACAATTTTTTACTATGATCTCATGAGTATGTTAAACGTACGCTTAGTAATCATACCAAATAATTATAGTAAAGTAAAATCTTAAACCCTATTTTTTTTTTTTTGCTTCAAAAGTTGGAACCTGTAAGAAGTACCACGCATGTAATTATATTACTGGTACGTTTACCAGAAAAATAAAAATAAAATAAACAAAGATTCCAGAGAATCTCTCTACTAAAGGTATTAAGTGTACGTAAAATATATATATATATATATATATATGAAATTAAAAAGTAGTTTAGCAAATAGAAGTTAAATTAAAAATATCAAACCAGGGAGAAAAGAAGTACGGTACAAGATGCTACTTTCTGTACCATGTCAGTGGGATTTCAAAAATAATAAAATAATTAGCAAAAACATTAGCTGCCACAACGACATGGGTTCCAAATTATATGTTCTTAAAAAAAAAGACATGGGTTCCAAATTCCAATCAAGGATCTGGTATACGATTCAAATAATGAGTATATATTCATCAAATACCCCATTTAATATTATATCTTTAATATGCTGATCCGGCATCAATTATTAAGTAGAACGGACACTCGATCGAGGATGTTTCTTCCCTCGGGGAAAAAAAAATTAAATATATGATTATTGAAGTTAGTACAGATAATCATTAACGTTCTGTATGTTTGTTAATCTGTATATATTAACGATGTGATGCCAAGAAACCCCAACGGTGTTAGTTACATCTGATTTATACGCGTTTTATTTATTTATTTTCTAAATTATAATGTTTGAGCTCAAGAGACTTATAAATGTCTAAAATTTAAGGCTTGCTCGCAAAATAGCGAAACAACATATAGTTACTCTCGGCAATTCAGTGTCTTATATGTAATGTTTTGTGAAATTAGTGGTACTAGTGATATGAACCTTACACTATTTTTTTTTTTTTTTCACAAAAAGGTTTGACTATCTTTCCTTTTAATCTTCGTAGTATGTAAATAATAAATGCCGATCGACTTGAAAAAAATCCTGATGTCTTATTTAGCGATGTGAAAAGCTTTTTTGTGTCACTTCCTGTAGAAACAACGTGAAAAACTTGTCACGTAAAGTTTTAGTGAGAAATGAAAAAAAATTACATTACTGTATCAAAGATTCAAAGGTAATATTTTCATTTGAAAGTAACATATGATCAAGCATTTCCTCCAAACTTTTCATTCTAATAACAATCTGAATTAAAACAAAATTACATTTATATACTTATTAAATGGTCGATATAAACTCAAAAACCATTCAAATAGACAATCAAAATGCTCTCCGTACATTCGTTCCTCAGGGAGTGTGTCTAAAGTAAAGAGACTCTGGTTTACAGTCCGGTGGGTCGCGCCGTCGCAGACCCGTGGGTTCTCTCTCAGGAACCTGTGACCTAAAGGTCTATGGCCTTGAGGTTGGAAGATGAGAGTGAGGACTTTGCTCCTCCAACGACGTCTATTCTGGTATCGGAGCTACCCACTGAACCTCCACAGACCAGCAAGAGAAGCCCTGCCTCCTACGTACTTCTGGCTAGAATCCTCGATCACAGATCACTGAGCTGTGGGGTTATCTCCTCGGTTCTGAACAGAGTCTGGAAAACGACGAGCTCGTGGACCGTATCCGAGGTCAGGCCAAGGCTGCTAAAATTCCAGTTCAAGTCACGAAAGGACAAGGACACAATCCTTGCCAGAGCACCATGGACCATCAAAGGGGCACAACTGGTGTTACGGGAGTGACCGGACAACCTAAACTTGGACGAGATTGAATTCACCCACTGCCCTTTCTGGGTTCGCCTGTTGGGCTTGACTCCGGAGGCGATAAACCAGAAGACGGTAGAGCGGGTTGTGGCCTTCTTCGGGGAAGTGGTGGAATGCAGAGTACGACCACAGGATAAGCACGGGGTTTGGGTGAGATTCAAAGTGGAGATTAACATCTCCAAACCCATCGTCCCTGGTTTCTTCTTGGACAGGGAAAATCAACCACCTACCTGGATCCAAGCCAAATTTGAAAATTTGGGAAATTTTTGCTTCAAGTGCGGCCGGCTGGGTCATGGAAAATCGGAGTGCACTAGGGCGTCGGAGTTGGTGGTTCGTAAAGATGGCTTCCCCCAGGTGCCGTACTATGGGGAGTGGCTCCTAGCCTCATCTGAAACTCGTTCATGCTTCTCGGAGGAGAGCCGGAAACGGACTGCCGGAAAGGAAGAAGAGAAGCCGGTGGAGGCTGAGCTGGCAGACCCGGCAAGGCCTGAGGAGGTGGGGTCCACGCGAGACACCCCTCGGGTGAGGGAAACCCGCCTGGAACAGAGTGCACAACCGGAGAAGGTCAACTCCTCGAGCGCTGAGCCTCAGAGTACTATCCAGGAGCGGGGAAAGAGGGTTTCCGGATCTGGAGAAGAAGATGATCTGACGCAAAGGAGCAGAGAAACCGGAGTATATGGGATTTCCTCTTTGAGAGCTACAAAAGGAAAAGCTAGGGTTGGGAGTCATGATTCAAACGCTAACCCTATTGTAGAGACATCAGCAGGTGGGCTTTGTTCGGCGGGCCCAATCCATATATCTGCCCAGGGCCAGGTGGGCCTCTCCCGTGGTAAACCTGTTTTTTTTTTTGCCTCAGTCTGGATTTACAAAGCCCACCACGCACTCCTCTGCTCAAAATGAGAACACATCGTTTTGTCTGTCTGAGCCTTCGCCCTCTGCTAGAGATAATGGTGTGCTCTCAGCGTCAAGCATCAAGACTCCGAATTTGTTCTCCACTGGACAGATCCAGGCTAACGCAAAGGCGAGGAAGAGGCGCCCACAAGCCAAAAACAATATTTCCTCCGGGTGGTCTAAGTCTGAAACCACAGCGGGAAAATGGAAGAAGAGTAAGACATCCCCGTGTGTTCAAGAAGTGGAGGCAGACCACGGGCCCTCCTCAGACTCTACACTCGTCGCTTCATCGGGTACGGAAGTTTCTCTCCAAGGAGATTCGACTGTGGCCGCCCAAAATCTGATATCGGCGCCCCCCGTCACCCGGGGCGACCGGGAGCAATGATTGGATTAGTGTGGAACGTCCAAGGGATCGGCAACCCTTAGACGGTGGAGGCCCTACAGCTCCACGTGCAAGACCACTCACCCCATTTCATCTTTCTCTCTGAAACGAAGCTTGCGAAGGCCTCGGCCGAGAGGCTTCGAGTGAAACTTGGATATGGTGGGTGTCTTGCGGTGGACCGGGTAGGTTTGGGTGGGGGTTTAGCCCTCTATTGGAAAGACGATGTTGATATCCACGTGAGGTCGTTTTCAAGATTCCATGTGGATGTGGCGATTAAGGAAGAGGATGGCAAATGGTGGCGTTTTACGGGCATCTACGGTAACCCGAACGCGTCCCAAAGGAAACACTCTTGGGAACTTATGAAGAGGGTCTACGATTCAGCCACGGGGCCTTGGCTGTGTGGAGGGGACTTCAACGAGATCCTATTCAATCATGAAAAGTGTGGAGGGGGAGCCAAAAGCCCGTGGTACCTCGAGGCTTTCCGACAAGCTCTCGCTGCGTGCAACTCCGAGGATATTGGATATGTTGGAGACCCGTATACGTGGCGACGTGAATCCAACGACGGTTGCACTTGGGAGAGGCTTGATAGGTGCGTGGCCAATAAAGAGTGGATCGAGATGTTCCCCTCGGCGAGTGTGCGTCATCTCGACTTTTGGGGGTCGGACCACCGTCCCCTCCTTCTCTCTACGGCAAGCGTGGCGCCGCCGTACTCTCGGCTGCCCCGGGGTTCTCCTCGGCATTTCCTATTTGAAGCGGCTTGGTGTGAGGATGAGGAGTGTGGAAACATAGTCGAGAAATATTGGAGTGAAGATGCTCGATCGGCCGTGGGAGAGTGCGCTAGAGCCCTCGCGAGGTGGGGAAGCTCAAAGTTCCGGGAACTCCGACGAGACATAGAACATCATCGGGCGATACTTAACAAACTCAACTCCCCGTTCTCGCCCTTCGATGCCGAGGCTGTCCGGGGGGAGGAGCGAAGGCTCAATGTTCTCTTGGAAAAGGAGAATACATACTGGAGACAACGGAGTCGCATCGCGTGGCTTCGGAGCGGAGACCGAAACACAAGCTTCTTCCACCGCAAGGCCTCCACGCGCAAAAAGAAGAATTTCATTGGGGGCCTCCGGGATGATAATGGGAGATGGATCAACAACCGAGACGGGATTGAAGGTATTATCTTTAGTTACTTTCAAAGCATTTTCACTTCCTCTAACCCTAGTGTGAGTGTTGTGGAGAAAGTGACAAGATGTTTGAACCCGGTGGTGACTCCCGAGACCAACCAAGCCCTTTTGAGGAGCTTTACGGCGGAAGAAGTCAAGAGTGCGTTCTTCGATATAGATCCTTCCAAGGCCCCGGGAAAAGACGGATTCCCCGGCCTTTTCTTCCAACAATATTGGAATACGGTGGGGAAGAGCGTTACAAGGGTGTGCTTAGGGGTTCTCAACAACGGAGAAGATCTCGGAGGCCTCAACGAAACGGTCTTGGTGTTGATTCCAAAGGTAAAGACCCCCGAGGAGATTCGAGACTTTCGGCCCATAAGCCTTTGCAACGTGATGTACAAGGCCATCTCGAAGTGCATTGCAAATAGGCTCCGGAAAACAATGGAGGGTGCCATATCGGAGAACCAAAGCGCTTTCGTTGGAGGGAGACAAATCTTTGACAACGTTACTATCGGGTTCGAGGGGCTTCATACGATGAGGCGAGGGCGCTTCGGGAATGGAAAGTGTGGCGCCCTCAAGATCGACATGTCTAAAGCATACGACCGGGTGGAATGGGATTTCCTCGAAGCCGTGATGCTCCGTCTCGGCTATGCTCGGGAGTGGGTGCGGTTGGTGATGAAATGCGTGAGATCGGTGATATTTTCCTTCGCCATCAACGGGAAGATTAGTGGGAATATCGTTCCGCACCGAGGCCTCCGTCAAGGGGACCCACTCTCTCCATTCCTTTTCCTCTTTTGCTCCGAAGGCCTCTCGGCCCTCTTTCGGGTGGCGGAAGAAATGGGGGCAGTCACGGGTTTGGTGTTCGGTTCGGCTAGAGTGTCCGTTACTCATCTATTCTTCGCCGACGATAGTTTTATTTTCTTTACCGCGAATGACATGGAAAGGCTGGAAGTTCGGCGGTGCCTCGAGGAGTATGCGCGGGCCTCGGGACAAGTCATTAACTATGACAAGTCGGAGATTTAGTTCGGCAAAAAGGTCAAGCCGGAGGATGGAGAGGCGCTGGCTAGGCTACTCGGGGTTAAACTTACGGCCGGTCACGAGCGATATTTGGGGCTACCTATGACTATGGGCCGTAGTAAGGCGGAGGTGTTCAACTATATACGGGAACGTGTGTGGAATAAGGTCCGGGGGTGGAAAGGCTCATTCTTCTCTTTTCCGGGGAAGGAGATAATTATCAAAGCGGTCCTTCAAGCTATACCTAGTTACGTGATGAGTTGTTTCATTCTCCCGAAGAAGCTAGTCAAAGACCTTCACCAAATGGCGGCAAATTTTTGGTGGGGAAGCACCGTCGAAAAGAGGAAAACTCATTGGGGGAGTTGGGACAAACTTTGTTCTCGGCGTGAGGAAGGTGGTGTTGGCTTCCGTAACCTTGGGAGCTTCAATCAAGCTCTTTTGGCAAAAGGTGTGTGGAGAGTATTGAGATTCCCCTCCTCTTTAGTAGCGCGGGTGCTCAAGGCGTGCTATTTCCCGAACTCGGACATCCTCTCAACCACGACCATGAGTTGCGCCTCTAGCACGTGGAGAGGCCTCATGTGGGGGCGTGAGTTAATTTGCAAGGGCTCGAGATGGAGAATCGGTTACGGGTCATCGGTGGAGGCTAGGACGGGGCGTTGGATTCCTAGAGATTCGGGGTTCTCGGTCCGAAACCCGGATCTCCTCCCTGCGGGAATGATGGTTTCGGAGCTGAAGCTTCCGGGGGGCAGGTGGGACGTCTCGCGCCTTCGGGAAGTTTTGGTCGAGGAGGATGTCGAGGAGGTGCTGAAAATTCCGTGCGTTACGGCCTCGTGTTCCGACGAATTATGCTGGCATTTTACCAAGGATGGAGAATATGCCGTGAAGAGTGGCTACCGAGTGGCACGCGAAGCGGTAGGGAGGATTGGCTCGTCGGACCCCAAAGAGACGAAGAGATGGTGGGACGGGGTTTGGAAACTGAAAATCCCTCCCAAGATGAAGTTTTTCCTTTGGAGAATCGGGAAAAATTGGCTGCCGACATCAGGAAATATGGCTAGCCGAGGAATGAATATTGACCCGTGGTGCTCGCGGTGTAAGGCTGACAGAGAAAGTGTTTTCCACGCGGTGTGGGGTTGCACTGTGGTCTCGAAGATATGGAAGCACTCCGGGTGGTGGAAGGTGATCAAGAGGGCGTATGCCGGAGACATTATCGACTTCCTTATCCGGATTAGAGAGACTCTCTCGACCTCGGACTTTGAGACCTTCGTGGTGGTGGCGTGGACCTGCTGGAACGATAGAAACGACGAGGTGCACTCGGGAAGGCGCGGGAACCCGGCGGACAGGGTCTTGTCTGCGATTCATTACCTCGACGAGTTCTGTCGTGCCTCGCCCCCCAGACCCGCGAAGAATATCGATCGGAGACGCACTGAACGGTGGCCTCCCCCACCTGCGGGGATCACAGCGGTCAGCGTGGACTCAGCTATTCCGCGGGAGGGTGTTATCGGAGGCTCAGGTGGGGTGCTCCGAACCTCGGAGGGCTGGGTGGTGGGCTCTTTCGTGGCCCCGCTCAGCAATCCCTCCTCGCCACTTGTGGCTGAACTCGGGGCTATGGTGGAAGGTCTCCGCGTGGCGCACGACCTGGGTTGTTCGCGAGTCCGAATTCAGTCGGACTGTGCTACCGCGGTGAAGCTGCTGAACGGAGAACAACATTGGGCTAAGGAAGAAGGCTTGCTGGTTCGTGAGGCGTTGAATCTCGCGCTGCATTTTCTCGCTGTCGAATTTTGCTTTTTACCTAGAACCTGTAATTCAATAGCTCATCTTCTAGCAAGGAAGTCTCTCGTTTTTGTTGACCGTGTTGTCTGGAAGGAGGCTATTCCTCCAGAGGTCATTGAACTGTGTTTGGCCGAAGTGCCGTAATCCATTTCCTGGGCTGGATGCCAGGTTTTCTCAAAAAAAAAAAAAATTAAATGGTCGATCGGTCGAGGTTTGAGCCTTGATAATTAGCTGTGTCGAAAAATCATTGACGTTCCCATCTTGTTTTGAATTTTTTAAGAATTTTTTCTTCAATGCATGAACCAATACACATGATCATTGTGAGTTTTATGTTTCTTGTGAAGAGATAAGGACTGCTGGCTTGATCAGATTTGTTTTCCTTTTTTTTAGCTTATACATAATATTTGTACATTAATGAACTAAACATGCAAATACAGTAGGGTCCATTATTATAACTAGTTAATTCATATGTCTTAATCAGTCTAACATACACTGCATAATTGAAAATTTACCTGTAATAGTGTGCGTATATGAAAGACATTTTCAAGAATATATGCACAAATTAATCACCCTTGAAAATAATAGTAAAATTGAATGGTTTACCCTTCAAAAACAATAAGAGTTCGAAATATGGAAATTTCACATGTCTACTTAGTTTCTGTTGAATTTTGGAGCCATTTTAAAATAATCGCCTAGTTAATGGTAAACGTATGGCGTCACGTTTGAAAGATCCAATAGCAATTTGTTACAAAGTGCAATTAATCGGGGTATTTTATATAATTAATCCAAATATTTATGCTAATTATGAGCGTAAAAATGTGGTTAAGGCCTAAAGGTGTCTAAAACTTACATTTCGGGTTTCGATAACCAATCAGATTTTTTGCTGGTAAAGGCGGTTTTCTCGGTATCTAGCGGTTTTGTTTATACTGTACCGCAAAGTGCCAAAAATCGGTATATCGACCAATTTTCTTCCGGTTTCCCCGATATTCCAATCCACGATTTTAGCAACTTCAATGTGATACTTAATTTGATTTTTTACGCTGGTTAATTCAATTTACTATGAAGATAAATTTAATCTACTTAATTAAGAAATGTGTCGATTGTGAACATGAAGTTTAGTTAAAAAAAACGTTCGACATAAACTAATTTTGGTTAACCTTGATTACTTTAATTTACTATATTGACTTATTTCATTTAACTTAGAAAATTTATTAGGGATAGAATGAAAATTTTGGAATTCTGTAAGAGCTAGGCACATTTTAATATTCGTATAATAAAGAGAAATTGCTTAATTTGCCACCAATTTCATAACATTTTCCAACTTTCCACCAAATTGCTAATTTTTCCCAAAATGCCAACATCTATGTCAACAATGTTGATATAGATGTTTGTCCTTCACTACTAGATGTCAACATTGTTGACATAGAGGTGGCATTTTGAGAAAATTAGTCTTTTGGTGGAAAGTGAGAAAATGTTATGAAATTAGTGACAAATTAAGCGATTTCTCTATAATAAATTATAATTTAAGCTAAGGATAGTCCTTTAACTATTTTAAATCACTTAATAAATACTATTTTTAGGAACAAAATATCATGCTTTAGCTAGCAAGGGAAAGTGTATACCATGATTCTTGGACAAATATGTATATATATTTTTAAGGACAAATGTGTTATTAATTTTAGGGTTAATTACGACAGAATACCTAATGTTTTCGATTCGATACACTTAAATCACTTTTTTTTTTTTTTTCCGGAAAAAATACAAAACGTTACGTTTTAAGATATACCACCCTTAGCATTCTTGCCGTTAAAGGACGTTGCCACTTGGTGAACAAACCAATAAACTTTGGTCATAAATAAATCATCAATACTGTCTGAACGGTGAGAGGTCCATTTAAACGCACTTTATCATGACTATCACTGCCTAAGCAAACAAAACAAAGCCCTCTCTCTCTCTCTCTCTCTCTGCATTAGATATGCCGGGGACTCTGGAAAGAAGATCATCAACACTAAACCTGAACCTCTGCTTCACCAAGATCAAATTCCGTCCAACAATCTTCCAATCAACCAAACCCCAAACACCAGAAGATCACAAAGACCTTAACCAAACCAAAGACTCGATCTCGACGACGACGGTAACAAGAAACTTCAACACGCTCTACGAAGAAGAAGAAGAAGACGAAGCAGCAGATTTGGCGAGAGCCTTCGCGTCGGGGCGGTTCTTCATCGCGGTGCCGGGGCTGTCGAAGTCCTTCGTCGACGTGGCGGCCGGCGTGGCGGTGGTGGCGAAGATGTCGCCGGACCCGTACGGCGAGTTCCGGAGATCGATGGAGGAGATGGTGGAGGCGCGAGAGACGAGGCCGAGCAGAGAGTCGCTGGACGAAATGCTTCTGTGTTACTTGGCGCTCAACGCCAAAACCACTCACAACTCCATTATCGCCGCTTTCTCCGACCTCCTTATCACCCTCTAGTCTTCCCTGCCTCCTGATTCATTCTTCTATATTATTATTATTATTATTTGTGTAATTGGGTATATTATGTGCATGTTACTTCCTTGAATCGGAATCTATTTTTGTTTTTATTATCTAGATATAACTTGGACAAAGTTCTCCTTCCAAAAAAAAAAAAAAGTTAAGATGGGATAAATTAGGTTGCGTGAAATAATCATTCGTACACAAAGTTGTAATCACCTTACTTATGAGTATTCGTTTGGTGATTCATTTTATGTTCAGGCTTCTTTGACTATAAAAATACTAATATGAATGAGTAGCTTTAAAAAGACCAATATTTAAAAAAAGAAAAATACATAATAAAAACATCTCTTTAGCATACCATGTTATATATTAAAGACTACTTACTTTACAAATTGCATAAACAAAATGTTTACAAGAATTTTGACTAAAATATTATTAACTTCATATATTATTTCATTTTATGTTTTTCATTTTCAACTCTATTTTTACTCGAAATCTCTATTCTCGACTTTATCTCTATTTACATCCAAAATTCCAATAATCCATTTTCGAACAAATTAGTTTTTCGTACTTTTAATATTTTTGGCGCATTGTTCATGCGTAAAACGCGATCGTGGATGAATATAAATGATTCTAGTTTTTAGTTTTCGGTTGTTACCTAATTCTCTTGATAACGTTTAATCTTTTTTTAATGAATGGTCCTAATTATTAGGGCTGTACAAAACCGAACCGAAAATCGGATAAAACCGATATCCAAACCGAACCGAAACCGAAATTTGGAGCCACGTCAGCTAACCGAAATTCGGATTCGGATAACCGATCCGGTTTACAAAACTGGACCGGATATCGGATTTGATTTTGGGAAAATCTGGATATCGGATATTTAACCGATTTTTTTAATTAAAAATAAATATATATTAAAACAAATTTATGTCACTATTATTAACACATGATGGTCAAGTTGTCATAGAAGAACAAACTTTTCATATATCAACTCATACTGCTACTATAACTTGATTATGTGATCTATAAAGGTAACATACAAATTCAATTGTTGTATGGTTTATTATGATCATTAAGGTAGTAATTTTAATTTTATATTATGATATTTACATGTGCAGGTAGTTGGAGACGAGTGTCCTTTTGAATTTTATTTTTTTACTCAGTTTTAGATTATGTATTGTCATTTTGGAGTTTTATAAGAGTCGTTTGTACTCGTTTTTTGAATTTTTACAAACCGGATTTGGATTTTAGAAACTGGATATCCATTTTTATAAAACTGGATATTAAACTGGATCTGAAATTTTACAAACTGGATAACCGAATTTTAAAAATTGGATACTGGACTGGATACTGGATTTAAGAAACCGGATAACCGAATTTCGGTTTTAGATTAAATTGGACCGGATACTGGACCGAGTTTTTAAAAACCGAAAATTCGGATTCGGATACTAAAACTGTCAAAAACCGAACCGAACCGATCCAGTTTCACCCCTACTAATTATAGGCATTCAAACAGTTTAAGGTTGATTCTTCTCGTAATTTTCTTTTGAATCCCAAGTTATTTTCGGTTAGGGAGCTTTCTTGTCCCGAGCTGTCCAGAGCTTGGAAGAATTCTTGCTCGTTGACGCATCACCCGAGCTACCTAATATATTGTCATTGCCCTTTAAGTGATGGTCTTAATACTTGCGCGGTCAATTCATGTACGACCTAATAAATAATATGACTACGTAACTAATTGTTTGGTATTGGTAACATGCCAGTCAATGAATTTTGGCTCCTACATAATCACCCGATTTCATTAGAAAATCATATCGTGTCACGACCCGCGAGCGACAGCTCGCGCACGAGCCGTGACCGACCGACTCTGAAACATTACAAACTAAAAATATAAATTAATAAATTTTAATTAGTTGCGAAAATCCGGGGAAATTTTTCGCTTTTAACTTAGAGTCTTATAGCGACTCCTATAGATTTATGTTCCGGAACAAATAAACAAACCCCCGGTCGAAACCCCATAGCCCATAGGTCGAGGCAATACGCGCTCGGTCTCGGTCTTCGACTTCATTTCCCGCTTACGAGCTTTTTCTTTATCTACATTACCAAGGGACATAAAACTATGAGTCGAATGACTCAGCAAGCGGGAGTCTAGCTTAGGAAAGAAAAGCAGCTAATGCAAAACATATGACGTGCGAACAAGCAAACAAGAATGCAAGATGCAGCTATCACCTAAAAGTGACTAATGAGCGCGCATCCTAGAACACTAGCCGTCCCGCAAGGTTATACACTCCTCACTGCTATAACCTCCGGTTCGACTAGAGACCAGTTTCAGACTTCGAGCAGCAGTCGTTAACTGATCTAAGTTTTAACACATGTCTGGGATCCACTAGTGGTACTTTCTTCATCATGACGTCAGCGCCACTGGTCTCTGGCATAGTGAGCTCGCGAACCGCGACCTTCACCCACTACGCCCCGGTTTGCTCAAGGCAGCTTCCGGTGAGTCTTCCAGCTAGCAATGAGCTCGCGATGCGCGACCTTCACCCATTGCTTCGAGTACTCGGCGCACGGACCGGCATGGCCCGCCAAGCACAAGTCGTGGACTTGTGAGTACCACCGACACGAGTTTAAAGTTTGGGTACACTGCAGCTAGCAACGTACACGTTAAACTTATATACGGAAGAGCGTGACGGGATAAACCCCGAAAGAAATTATTGTTTCCCTTTGAAGCTCGTTTAGTGTTTTAAGTTGAAAGCTCGAAATGTGACTTCCGAACTCTCTACTCTCGATTGAATTTGAGAGTCTATCGCTCTTCCGTCCTCTCGATTCTAACCTACTTCCTGGAGTTAGAAGAGAAGTCTAACTATACACAAAGCAAACGTGGCGGGTTCAAGTTAGCGTTTGAACCTAACGGGCGAACCCGAGCTTAGTTTTCAAGCAAGAGTGGCCGAAGCCTTAACTTTCGAGTTTATTCATTTTTAGGCTTTTACCTACTCTTGTTTACTAGCAAGCAAATGCACAAACAAACAGGGTTATACCCTTGGTAAGTAGTTGACTTATGTCTCCTCACTTACCCGGAATTGTTCGACAGAAAGCTTGACGATTCCTGAAGATGTCTTGCTTCACACGTTCTTCGAGACACTTGGCACTTGTCGAACGTCGAGAGAACTAGCATCCGGAGTTGAACATCTGTTAGTTAATGGATTCGAGTTTTCTTAAAGAGGATAGGGTTCGTTGTCGGGATTAGAGTTGGTTCGGAATTCGGGAATTTAATTTATTATTCCCCGGTTTTTCGGAAGTTTATTCAAGACTCACGTATTCTCGTATCGAGAGTGATACGAAATAATGTTCAACGAGTAATCATGAGTCTTAAATAAATTAAATAATCCGAAATTAAAATAACCGAGAATTCCAAACGAATAATTAAATTAAATTCATAAGCATCATTAAATAAATAATTATAAATTATTTATTTAAATACTGAAAGTACATATCTAAGAGTATTTAAACGCTATAAGCGATTTAAAACTCACGAGTTAATCGAGCTTTATTTCGATAACTCTATCACTTGATATCTTCAGAAACTGATCTCGTCGCTCTTGACTCGTCTGGTTCCCGTTCGTCCGTCAAGATCTGTAATTCAAACCTGGAACCCAAGGACGAGTTAACATCTTAAATTTCAAACTCTTATCAGTTTCAAAATCCAAATCCCGATATCACCATTCAAAACTCGAACCCATAACCAAATCAAACGAACTTAACACAAATCCAATCAAGCAACAACTCAACTCAATATACAGGTTCTCAGATTCATCATCACAGCCTCTTATTGACAACAACAACTATCAGAAAACAAAAGCCTCAAAGGATCACACGGCCAAGAGCAATTCCAAAGAAAATTCGTCCAAAAATTCAACAAAATTCCAAACAACCATTATCAACCAAAACTCAAGCTTAAAACAGGTTTAGAACGTCTCAGAATCATCACATAACTCGCAGAAATCAAAAGCCCCAAACAAAACCTAGCTTATCACATTTTCGGCCAAAACCAAGCCAAACCAAGGAAATTCGAAAACAATCCTCAAATTCAAGTTATAATCATCAACAACCGAGTTCAATCAACACACAAAACCCATCAATTTCACCAAATTCAACCCGGAATCCATAAAGCCCCAAAAATCAAGTATGAACCCTAGAATCACCAAATTCATTTCGGGTTCAATTTCCTTACCAGGTTTCTCGTGAATTTGGACTCGTCGGCGTGCTAGTACTCTTTCCCGGCGTCTCTTTCTGGTGCGGTGGTCACGGCGAGCTCGCGGCGGAGTGCTTCCTCGGCATGGACGCGCGGCGACTTGGCTCGGTGCTGGGTGACGCGCGAAGAGGAAAGGAAGGAGAAGAAGAAGAAGAAGTGAGGGACGAGGTGGTGTTGGTGATGGCGGTGAGGCTCGGTCTCGTGGGACTCAGGGCCGAGAATTTTTTTTTCTCTTGTCTGATTCTTTCGGCTGAGCAACGTGAGGAAGAAGAAGAAAAGTAGAGAGAGACCGAGAATGAGAAGAATAGAGAGAGTGAGGGACGGTAAGGTGGCAGCGAAAGAGAGAGTGAGAGTGGAATAAGTGGCTAGGTGGCACACTCTCGCCACGCCACATGTACCCAAGCGGTCCACTCAAAAATTGCCACGCTTCTCTTAAAAAGACCCCCTCTTCCTCTTTTTCTTTCAATCTCGTCCTTCAAAATGTTGCACATAGGTCCCTTTAAAATAAACTCTCACAATTCTGTCCTTAATTAATTAAAAATAATCTTGAAAAATAACCGAGAAAATTATTATTATTTCCCGTTATCTTGAATATATTTAAGGGATTCCGGAATTTATTTTTACTCTTGAGATTTTTAAATCTCCGAGTATGTTTCGAATAATAATATTGGATTACTCGAATATTCTCATTCCGAAATTTCATCGACCTTAAATATTATCATTTTCCAATATATTTAAAATTTAAGGTCATCTCATATGCAACAAGAATTTGAATTAAAACTCATCCATTTTATTCAAATTCACAAGTAGAGCGTTTACAAAAGTTTATACATTACATATCGATTGTGATTTTATTGTAAAAGAACAAAGAAAATTTTAACTTTGGATTATTCAAACACTATGACCATTTAGTAGTGTTTTTCTTGGGTCGTAGTTTTGAAAAAATCAAGATCAACCAGTACCAGAATGCCCGTTTTTGCTCAATCCGTTTAATCTAGATTCTTTAGCAATGAAAAAAATTGCTCTGCACCATTTTTCTCCCATTATTTACTAGCACTTGCCTAACTATCTCTTTCGCTTGAATCTTGATTTCAACGACGTGTTCTTCATGCATGAGTTTTTCTACCCAGATACGAGTTTTCTGTAAGATGATGTTAGGAAGATTGTCCACATTAGAAAACTATATTAATTATCTTTAGACTAATGATTAATAAAAATAAGTTACATATTTAGCATTGCATTAATTTGATTAGATGATTCTATCGGAGTATGAAATATCTAATCAGGGTGGAACGCTTAAACTTGGTAAGTAATTAATCTATGATTGAGTAGCTAGATTCATAATCACAGATGTAAAACACGGAGTGCTAGCATTCTATAGAGAGTTTGTACATGATCCACATGGACTTCGATGAGATGTGTTGTTTACTGAACTGTTACGATAGACATATTAAAGTCATAACGATGGTCATTTAAGAATTATCTCAATTCCGAGGTGACCCTTGACTAATAGGTCATATTCTCGGGTTCTTTGATTCACTTGTTAGTGGCTAATCAAGACTAAACACTCAAGCTTTATGAGTTTATGATTAAAGCAAATTGGAATTTGCCGACCTGATAAAGAGTGAATTTTCGCTTGAATGGTTTCATAACCGATAGATTTTTGACATTTCATAATATGATTAAGACTACATCTCGCGTTGGTGATCAATGATATTTCGGGCATATATTTGAGTTATAGGATATAACAACATACATGTACAAAAATCAATAATCCTGTAATGACTTGGGATAGGAAATGTCTAGTAAATAATAATAATAATAATAATAATAATACCAAAAGTTAATTTTCAAATGAAAAAATTATACAAAATAATCATTTGAAATCAATTTTCCCTAATTTATTAGACAAAATTGGCAAAGTTTCAAATTTCTAACAAAGTGACCAAAATTTCGCTGTCAAATTATTTTTGATAGAAAGTATTTATAAACAATTTTTTACTTTCAAACAAATTAACTTTAGAATCAATTTTTCTTTTTGGAAACCCGATTCATGTACTATTTCACTAATTTTAGACGATTAATAAAAATTATTATGGAGAGAGAGAGCTCCCCCTCCCCCCCCCCCCCCCTTTTATGAGATTCATAGTTCCTAGATCTGATGGATATAATAATATATTATTAAGTAGGTACTAAAATTTACAGTTTAACCAATGTTTAAAAAGGCGGTTCCACTTCGAGGCTTACGCCTGGGAGCGTTTCTGACGTTCTCCGCCTCGGCCGAAAAAGGCGCCCGCCTCTGGCGGTCAAAACGCCTCAAAACAGCCTTTTACCGCCTTTGAAATGAGACTTTTAAAAAAAAAAAAACTGGGCCAAAATAATCGGGCCATTTTTTAATTCGGGCCTTTTTAGGTTTTTTTTAATAACAATTAACTATAAGTACATAAAAATATCGGTATGTGAACCGTCTCTCACGCAAAAAACTCTCTCTCACGTTGATCGTCCCTCCATATTCTACCGACTCTCAAACTGGTCTCTCACGCTGCTCTCGTCCCTCTCTCACGCTGCTACGCTGCTCTCGTCCCTCTCTCACGCTGCTACGCTACTCTCGTCCCTCCCTCACGCTGCTACGCTGCTCTCGTCCCTCTCTCACGCTGCTCTCGTCCCTCCCTCACGCTGCTACGCTGCTCTGTCCCTCCCTCACTGACTCGGTAATTATTCGAACTCACTCTTGGTTCGGTTTATAATGTAGTCTCTGCGTCACAAGTCACAGCAATGTTTTTTTTTCTTAGTCTCACTTGTTCCGCGTCAGGGTGTGAGAGGAATTGGAGCATCTTCAACCAAATTCACACTAAAAAGAGGAACCGGCTATCCACTACTAGGATGAACAAGCTTGCTTTCATCATGTTTAACAAGAAGTTAAAGGATCGCCACTTGAAGTTAACTTCTCGACAAAGCAGCAATGGTGAGGAATTTGATCCATTGGTGGTTGATGCCTTGGATTCCGATGATGAATGGTTAATGGGGGAAGCTGAAAATGAGGAACGGGCTGAACACGAGAGTGGAGAAGCCACTACTTCTGGTTCTAAAAGAAAGAGGCCTAGTGAAAACGAAGGACAAAGGAAAAAGAGAGGTAACTATGATCACGTAGCTAACGAACATTATTGATTTAGTTGTTGCTCATATGTAAGTTCTAATGTGAATCAAATTGATTATGCATTGGCAAGGAGAAAACGTTGTTTGATCACCTAGATGATGACGAGGACATGGAAGATGATGACAATTTTTCCGAAAACGAAGAGCTAGACTATGATTTGTTTGATTAGTGTCGTCGAGTTTAATTTATATTTGAGTCTAAAACTCTTTTTTTTAGATTGGTTTTTTTTTAAAACTTATGAAAACAACGAAATTACTATGAATTTTATATATATTATATATTTTCTATATTATTTTTTAGGCTTACGCCTCGTACCGCCTAAAGGCTTACCGTCTCCGCCTAGAAATGGGTTTCGCCTAAATTCCCGCCTCCGCCTTATTAAACTTTGAGTTTAACGATTCCACGTTTCAAATTCATAAAAATATGTTGATTAATAAATTATTAATTATTAAATTAAAAAATTAATGATCATTATGGGCAAATGTAATTCAGAGGGCCAATGAGCCTTGCCCCTTGGTGTTGCGTCTACGGCAAGGAAGAAAATCTCTTTGGCAGGTTTTACTCCATTGAAAACTTATTTCAGAAAAATATATATATAAGAAAATAACTTTAAAAGAGTTATTAACGACAAAAATACACAATATTTTTTTTTTATTTGTTACAATTTAGTAATCACTCTTTAAAAGTTGAGACAAAAATACTCAATGTTACAAAATTGTATCTCCATTACTGCGTGATCGGTAAATTAGACGAAAATACACATAATCTTCTGAAAATCCTAAAAATATTAAAGATAAACAAATTATTTTTGTTATATTTAAATATATAAAGAAAATTTAAACATATCTCACACAGACACACACACACATATATATATATATATATATATATATATATATATATATATATATTTACATATAAATAAATAAAGAGCGTCACCACTTTTCTGATAAAGAGAGAAAGACCATACATTTATATAACACGAATAGTTTATTTTTAATATCTTTTTATAATTTTTAGATGTTTACATGTATTTTTCCATCCAATTTAATTGCGAAGAACGATTTTGTAACATTAAGTATTTTTGTCGCAACTTTTAAAAAATAAGTATTAAACAACAAAAAATCAAAAACATTAAATAATTTTACGCCACTATTAAATTGCAAATAAGATCTTGCTTTTTTTATAGAAGAAATAAGATCTTGTTTATATATTTGATTTATACTAGAGGATAATATCCAACGAATGTCGAATAGCTAGCATATAAAAAAAATAAAAATAAAAAAAAAACCTTTTCTATTGTTGCTGTTAGGTTACAGCAATCTAACTAACTTTTGGTCACTTATACAGGCCAACAGAAGACATACCTGGTAAGTCGAATGTTATTGTGATGACTTACCCACACTCTACTTGTGCGATTTACCCTTACATAACTATGCATAATTCAAGTGAAGACCATCGTCTTAGCTTATTAGAGTCTAAAAGGTTAATCAGTTGCGTCAAGCGACATAAAAGGGTGCAGTACTTTTTCTTGTACAAATCTAGTACCAAAAGTTCATCAGGCAGAAAGAAATAAGACGTTTAAACAATTCATGGCATTCTCAATTTACTTCAACAAAATTCATAGATAGAGAAACTCAACAGCCCTAAATGGGATATTCTGATTCAAGGGAAAAGAAATATTCAATCTCAAAAGCATATATGTAAAAGCTGATGTAGAACTAACAGAACCTCAACTTCAAGACAAAACCGGCCATAGGAAACTGAATCGTAAAACGATTAAATCATCGCTTCTTGGAGACACCAACAGTCTTACCCCTGCGACCGGTGGTCTTGGTGTGCTGTCCACGAACACGGAGACCCCAGTAGTGACGGAGCCCACGGTGGTTCCTGTGGAAAATAAATTGGCATGAGACGCTGAACTTTTAAACAAATATGGTTTTTTTTTTCAAAGGTTATATGGTAAGGACAATGAAAATATGAAAAAAAAAGAAGCAAGCAAGCAAACCTGATTTTCTTCAACCGCTCAAGATCATCTCTCAGCTTCATGTCCAAGGCGTTGGAAACAACTTGAGAGTATTTCCCGTCCTTGTAATCTTTCTTCCTGTTCAGAAACCAGTCGGGGATCTTGAACTGGCGAGGGTTCGCAACAATTGTCATGAGGGTCTCAAGCTCTGCAGCTGAGATCTCTCCAGCTCTACAGAATAAATGCACAAATAAATATAGCACAAGAGAATGACTGCTTAATCATTAATTTTACGTAAAACAAATGAAAATTTCTCATGACAATGTTTAGATTATCAAAGCAGATAGTCCTGTTTATCAAGCCCTTATAGAAAAAAATCATATACGACCTCAGCTACAAAATCACAGCATGTAGTCATATACTTCCAGACACTCATTGTCGGGAAAATTTACATTTCAGCGATCATATTCGAGGGCAAACCAATATTTTTAGTTTACAAATCATAACACAAGATCCTTTGATTCATTAAATACCGCCTTAGTAAAATGTAAAACTGATTATAACAATAAATTATACTTTTAAGAACAAAAAAATAGGATTTTTTTTACTTATTCCAACAACAAAACAGATCGTAATCCCTATCCAAATGGTAGGACTCAAACTTTTTAGTTCAAATGAAATATACGCTAAACTCGGCAATTTTCTTTGCAAACTAAACGAGGATCAAAATTAATTCTACACCCCGTGAATTTCAACCAGAATAAGCTTTAGAAATACGAAAGTAACTCGGTCACACAACTTATATAAAATTGTATAACACATCAAAACAAAGGAATGCATAGAAATAAAGCTGACCTCTTGTTCATGTCGACATCGGCTTTCTTGCAAACAATGTTGGCGAAACGACGACCAATACCTTTGATAGAGGTCAAAGCAAACATAATCTTCTGCTTTCCATCGACGTTCGTGTTCAGAACACGAAGAATATGTTGAAAATCTTCATTCGCAACCAGAGACTGTCAAAACATCAAACACGGAGTTCCAAGCAGTTAAGAATCAATTTCAAGCAGAGGAAGTATTAGCGATGCGATAATATGAAACTCACCATGATTTAGGGTTTCTGGACGATGGCGCGGAGCAGAAGCCCTGTATTTTTTTTTTCTTTTTTTCTTTTTTTTAGCTAAGAGAGCCCTAGCTTGTTCACTTTATATCATTGGGCATTTGTGGGTTTTTGGGCCGAGAGAAATCTTCAGTTTTTCTTTTTGGGCCAGGCTAAAAATGGGCTTGTTAACCGATCTAGATCATTCATGGGTTATTTTTACAGATTTTTAGAGTTAATTTTATTTCAATAAATGACATTTTTTGACCTCTCAACTACTATTGTCACTTTAAAAGTTGAACCTTCAACGAAAAAATCTGCCATTTCGATCCCTTATAATCAACGCATTTTCACGCTCGATCCTTCTGTTAGCATTGTTGTCAAAATTGCAATTCTTATGTGTAGAACAAAATAAAAAAAGGAAATGGAAAATAACACATTTATACCTTGTGTTTTAGTGAAATGTCGACTTTAACCTTTGGTTTTCAAAAATTTCGAGATCATACCTTCTGTTTAACTAAAATGACGAAATTATACCCTGAAACGGATAATAGTGTCACAAATCTCATTTTCATTAATATTAACTCTTATATAAGAAAAACATAATCAAATCCAAAACAGTATCCTAACTTTCAAATTTTCAAGTTTGAAATAAAAATAACCTTAAATTGAAATTAAATAATAAAATTCATATCTCCCAAGAGATGACTTCATTCTGTGTTCGAATTGCAACTCTGAATCATGGATTCCATGTTCGAATGTGTAATTTTGATGACTATCAACTGTCAATTTTTACCATTTTGCCTCTTTTTGCGTTTTTCACGATTAAGAGACTGTTGTGTATTTTTTGGTTTTTAAATAAATTACATATATGACGCGAATGAATAAAGATAATTAGTGTTTACATATAAATATTATAGTCAACGTCAATGAAAAGTCAATAAAAAGAAGATTTGTGACACTGTTATCCGTTTCAGGGTATAATTTCGTCATTTTAGTTAAACAGAGGGTATGATCTTGACATTTTTGATAACCAAAAGTTAAACTCGACATTTCACTAAAACACAGGGTATAAATGTGTTATTTTCCCAAAAGCAAATTATCATAATACCCTTAACTATTATGCTTCCTAATTATTATGAAAAAATAAATATACTCTCTCTCTCTCTCTCTCTCTCTCTCTCTATCTCTCAATCTCTCTCAACTACAACAACACCACCACCACCATAATTATCGACGCAAAAGAGTTTAAATCTCTTATCTTTACAACAACAATACCAAAATCAATCCCCACATATTACAATCCACGGGAAAAAAATTACAGAATGACTGAAAGTGAAAAAATGACTATCATAAAGGACGAATAAAGCAGTTTTTTTCATTCGGGATCCAACTTGTTAAAGTAGTCAAAGATGAGAGACCAAAAATATCATTTATTCATTTTATTTGAACCGTCCGCTTAAATTTAGGAATTTCCAATTCTAGGATTAAAATATGAGGTGTTTCCACATTACGTTCTTTTTTGAAAAATGACACATCTAAAAGTATTCAAATGAGAGAGAAATGCAGTCAAAAGAGAGATCAACAAAATTTACCAATTTAACATTGTTATAAACTCCTATTTACAACTTCTACCACCTTAAGAAACCCCCAAAGTTTCTCTCTTTGCAACGGTACCACTTTTTCCTCTCATCCCACCCATTCTCAAGTTTACACAACATTTCATCTTCTTCTTCACTCCACCTTCATTTGTCTTCTACTCATCCGTCATTGCTCTCTTTATTTATGTCCCAAAACATTTTGTCAGCTTTTTTCGACCAGCATCACAGTAATTCTCGTCAGCTTTTTCCGATCAAGAGAACAGTACCTCTCGCCAGCTATTTTTATGAAGATAACAATAGTGTTTGTTCGCTTCTTCCGATAACCGTGCTGGATCAAAATATGGAAATTACTGCCGGTTTTTTGTGGTAAATTTTCATCCCAAATCTGCATCTACTGCCCCAAGCTATAAAGGTAAGTCTCGGATTCTTCATCTACAATATATAAAATATTAAAAACAAAAAATTTTGAAATCCATATTTACATCATTGCATTTTGGAAACCCAAATTAAACCTAGTTGGCGTTACTTATATGTCACTAACTCAGGTTTTGTTTGAAGTTTTAGTTATTTTTCTATGTCTTTTAGCGCATGAAAAAATTGATGAAAGTATCTTCGTCTTGTAATTATCATCGACGAAAATTTTTCTTACGAATTACTAGAAAGACACGCTCTTTTCAGCTTATGGAGTGGATGCAAACGAACATATTTATCCACCCGCCTTTGGTGTTAATGATTCAGAGTCTAGTGAGTTTACTTCTAGACACTATTTAAAAAAAAAAAAAAAAAAAAAAGCAATTGTGGAGATGCAACATCAGGTCATTGTGTCAAATAGGAACAATGGAATATTTTAGGATGTTCGAAAGGTATTCAGAGTCATTGTTTGTGGCATTTAATAGCAATAAATGCAGCTTTAAATCTTATACAAATAAATTCTTGAGGGGATTTAATAGCAACAATTGCTATTAAAATCTAAAGCCGGACTTGTACAACTTTTGTAAAATCTAGTTTAATTCACTAGCTCCATTTTTTATTTCCAAAATTTTGTAAAGTACAACCTCTTGAAATGCTTTCTCGCTTCTCTATCTCTACATTCCCATAATATTTCATTAGTTAAATATTTATCAACCAGCGTGGTAACTTATTTGGTTTAGTAGAAATCTCACACATAACTCGTTTGAGAGATTCTGAGTTCAAGATCCATGGGCTGTAGAAAAGCATGTTTTTTTAGGATTTATACTAAATTATATAATTTTGATCAACAATACCATTTACACTTGCACTGCTAATATATCATGTAATCATGACAAATAATTTTTAATCGAGGACTGAGCGCGCTAATGGCTCAATCGAACATGATTTACAAACAGAATAAAAAGAAAAAAAAAAAAAGATAGTTCTCAGCGCTGATGGCTGATATACAAGTGAGCAGTCTCATCTGCATCTCAGCCATTAGCGCGCTCAGTCCTCAATTAAAAACTTTTGACATTCAAAGAGAAAATAATTGTAGTCGACGATGAATGATCATATATTTACAGTGCGACAAACTGGGAACGCCGTAAAAAGCAACCCAGTTTGTTTCCACTTTGGCTAAAGCTACAAAACACAGTTAACAGTTAAAAAGCAATTACATGAGCTAAACAATAGCCATACACCATCTTTCCCCTCGATACTTACACGAACACAAAAAACTAAAAAACAAAAACAAAAAAACCGTCAATTCTTCTGCTCTAAACTCGAGGCTGCAAAAACTATTTTCTCAAATCTAGTGAAAAATAAAAGAAAAGGAAAAGATAATTATCAGTTGGCCACGTTCAATATCTGGTTTTTTAACAGTCAAAGAAGCGGAACCAAAATCTAAGCCCGAGAGCAGTCCCGATGAACTCAATGCTCGCCGTGAGAAAGTGACAGCTCAATCGTGGAGGGTTTCCAAAACCACCCCAAGAGAATCCGACATAACCTCCTTGGATTCGCAGTGACCGTTTCTCTCTAGATACGCCTCGCGAGAAGGATCATCAGCGTTGGACTCAACCGGGCCAGACACAGGTTCATCATGGGTCTCACCACCATTGATTCTACGACCAACGTCTTCTGATTTTTCTTCTGAGATCGGACGTCGGACCAGATGATACGATGATGAATCCTTGGAACAGTTTTCGGAAGTCGAATATATACCCCCCAGCGATAGAGATGTCTGTACAGTCATTGAACGGTCGCTATGAATTTCACGAGCTCCTAGATGATGTGGCACCACCGTGCTTTGAGCAACTGAATCATGGCAAACCATCTTCTCAAAAGAAACTTCGGACTCATACGAACCAGCTTTTTTTGGAGTTTCGGAATTTCTGACTCCGTTAGAAGGGTAGTCTGTAACAACAACGTGATCCTTTGCTTTTCCATTACCATCACCATCATTTCCGGAAGCACAGCGAAGTGGTCCCCCATTTTCAGTGACTTCGTAATCATAGATACGATACTCATTGGATCTGATGCCCAATGCCATGGCTGACCCGAAACTAGCCTTCTGATGAATCGTGATATCTTCACGCTGTTTTGGAGAACTGCAAACTATATGCTCAGGTTTCACAATCGTTTCACCATCATCACCCAGATTATGATCGGCCATGTTAAGATCAACCAAACTGGTTTTATCGGCGTTATTCGAGGAGCCATTGGAAAGCGACAAACTGGGTTCAACTGCTTCGATAGGGAAGTCTGAAACAGCGTCCTCAAATATGATTTCTTCCTCGTGTTGCTCCTTGAGATCAGTGGGCATTGGACCTATTAAATAGGAACATAATGTTTATAAATTTGCCAAACAATAAAAGGCAAAAAACAAAGATCAAACGATTACCTTTGCGCACAATTAGATTTTTTTCTGGAGTGTGAGACTTCAGTACTGGTTTCTGGAGCATCTGTACACCCGGGAAGACCAACACATTCATATCTTTTATTGTTTCCTTCATTGACACTTCAAGAGGCATGAAACCAAATACAGAAGTCCATGTTTGTTCAAGTTCAGAGATGGCAGGTATGACCAATCTCTCAACGCCCAGTGAATATAGGATCTGTTCAAGAAATACAAAAACCTGAAATCAGACTCTGCGTTGAAATGATGAATGGAAATCCATCAACGGCTACAGAAACCAAGATATCACAAAGAACAGTTACATCAAGCATTTTTAGCACGGATTTTGAATTGTCTGCCTAATAATATGTAATATCTAATTCTTGGTTCAAGATACAGTTTGAACAATCACGAGAGTAATTATATAACGAACACGAAATGCTTTGGAGTTATATTAATATCACATCGAGGTCACTCATTTCGAGAGCTGCTTAGGAAGTTCCAGTTCAAACTTATCATCTCGGAACGTGCATCATTCATATCCTCTAGATTCAATGGCATTATGTACTTGAATCAAGTAGTTCTGCATGTTCCAACTATTATCCCTGCTCTTTCTACCAGCATGAGTTGCAAGTGAGTTTGAATTGATTTAGTTGGCTATACATTTACTTTCATTTGTAGATATAAAACATTAACCCCCTTTAAATTGTGAACTTGAAACTTGATATATAACATCAGCAATTTTTCAAACACAGGTTGAGATTCAAGCAAAAGCAAATAAGAGAGTTTTCTGAGAACATACAGTTTCAATTGCATTCAGAAGCCTGCGGCACATTCCTTGGCGTCGATAAATATAGCGGGTCCCAATGAATGGCATTTCTGCTAATTCATATCCATGGATGCTGTTTGACAAAGTTATAACATTAAATTAAGATGGTGGAAATATGCCATGGATTCCTCGGCTACCAACAGTAAATGGAGAAAAAAGATTACAATCCCAAGGTCCAGCAAGAAATATTAAAGGAGGGAGATATTATAATTTGTGCGCTTCATAGTTTTATGACATCTATTTTTGCCCTTCACTATGAGATGTCAACATTGTTGACATATCGGTAGCATTTTGGGCCAAATTAGTCTCTTGGTGGAAAGTGGGGAGATGTTATGAAATTGGTGGCAAATGGGGCAATTTCTCAATAATCTATAGCTACACAAACTTTCTACAATTAAATATCTACACCAACTGATCTGGCTGTTTAACACATTGAAATAAAGTAATCCCAAAAGAAAATTAGTCACAGCAAACATTACCATGAATTGCTGATTTTTATACTTGGTTTACTAGATCATATTTTTTCGTAAAAATAGATTAACTTCGTGTTCAGAGAAAGAAACATTTACACAATTATATTTGTTTTTACCAATTCCCAAAGAAACAGACTACAGTTTACAGGAGCTATATTTCAAATAGTCTTTGCTTCCCTGTTTCTTTTGTGATATATGTGAGTTTCTACTTTCTAGTGTATGTGATGTGAACATGAACATATACATGCATTCGTGTGTTCACCTATACATCTATGTGCATGGATTTTTGCAGAAGATTAAGGAAGACACTTCTGATCTAATCTAACTATTGGGAACACAAAAACCAAAGGTTTTGCACCTCATTAACGGACAACTAAGGGAACATAATTTCAGTCAACGACGAAGGCATAAAAAAAATAATATCATCACGTACCGAATCGTAGCTGCACAGACAACCTCATCACCTCTCTGTAAAATAACAGTGAGAAAACCACTGTAATTCAGTCGTTCGAAATTAGACCTGTAAGGAGCACAAATAAATTTTTAAAAAAATAAAATAAAGGTCGTTAATTCGACATTCAGAAATAGAATTGTTTCAAAGAAAGTTCACCCACCCGAAATTGTAGACGATATTACGGATCAGATTGATTCCACTTCTGTTATCAACCATAGGCAAGAAGCATTCATCCATTACCAATAGTGCAACAGCTAGCTTGGAATTGCTTTCAATTTGCTTCGCTACATCGTATTTCTGAGATTCATCAGAAACAGAAGTACTTGAACCAACATCAGAGCGACGAATGAGAGTACATGAAAACCCTTCTTCCAAATCATGCTTTATCCCAAGGAGTTTCTTCATTTTCTCATATAGCTGACAGAACAAAATATTCAAAATCATTGAAAAGCGGGGAAAATAGACTAACTATATACAGAAACTGTGAAAAAAATACCTCTTCGCATTTCTTTCCACAGAAGGACGAACCATTAGAATAAATATCTACAGAAACATTTACACTACTACATAATGGATGATCTGAAACAGAATAAAACACCAGTCATAAAATATACATGTTTGAGCAGTAGTGATCAAATCAAATGTCATTGACGTAGAGACCGTACATTTTTTCTCACACAATTGGCATGTATACAGCTGTGACGCAGCCAAGTCATCATTATCATGCTCTCGACATTCATGTCCACCGACCATCTTGCAAAATTTGCATGAACAATATGCACAATGCCAACGACCAGAAGGAAATTTCTGGAGAACACAAAGAAAATAAAATGATCTCCTATGCTACTAGAAATTATCATGCAATAGGTATGTCTACCAAGTGAATTAGAAATCCGAGTTTTGTCATTTTTTTTTAATCCCGAAGTAATGCATGACAGCTTATAAGGATTTTCCAATAACATTGTCAATAACTGTTTAAATAAGAGAGACATATTTTTCTGCAACCATAAACTAGATTCACACTACTTTAACCGCATAAGACTTAGATAGAATGCAACTAAAACATAAATAGTTCATTTGCTTTGTGTAACTTCAGCGAGTATAATATGATGAGAAACCATACATATATAGCAAGAAGCATGTAAAAACATTCATTAATGTTAAAGAAAAAAAGAGAGTGAGATGTCTATACTTGTATATCCAGGCAAGATTGATGGAATGTCGATGGACAGCCATCGCAGCAAATCAAGTCTCCACCGTCTCCACAGATACCACATGTGTCATCATTTGGGTCATCGCCGTCGATATCTATTTGATGAAACCCTTGACGATCAGTTTCCGGCTGCATATTCCACGAATCTAACAGACACTGTGACAAGGTAATTCCAGACTCTAGACATATGTTTTTAAACGGTTCGCGGAGTTCACTTCCCGAATGAATCTCAAACTCCGAAAGTGTCACTGTCTGAGTACAGCAATCGCAAAGAATGCCATCTCTAGTGATTCTGCCTTCAAGCGACACGCCCGTAGTTCTCTGGTTGACGTAATGCACTTTAGAATTCAGAGACACGGTTCCCAAATCAATCATCCAGGCAAGCACGGTTCTTTTCCCAGTGTAAGGGGTATAGCCACCCACAACCGAATCGGCCTCTTCCATAGCCTTACGAACCAAAAGAGTACGCCGTTTATCGTTTTGCATTTTCTTCTGGGAACGATCACGGTTTGAAGCAGACTTTCCTTGCTCACTAAGAAAAGGTCTCCCTCTCTTCGGCTTCCCAAGCAGTTTCTGTTTCTGCCTTTTCTTATTCATTGATCTCGCCGTATTTTCAGACTCGTCATCCTCCATTGTGTTCGGTGTCTTTTTTCTTGATCTCCTCTTGCCCATGACCTTTTTTAAGACCTCTATTTCATTATCCGGTAACGAGGTAAATTGGAACCCGGTTTTGTAATACGAAGACTCGCCTGTACCATTTTCGTAATGCTGTTTAAGCATTCTGTAAGCCAGAGTGACCGACCAGTGTGTACGTCCGCTTAAACTAACATACACAGAGTCCAAGTACTCTTTGTTTTGCCTAGGCCTGAGTTGAATAGACCAGCCTGCGCTCAGAAGTATTTTTACTAACTTATCTCTTACAGACTGTTTTAGCTCACTCTTTGCTTGTTCCCCTTCTCCTTTTTCTGAATCCAAGCATTTCCCGGAAATGCCCTTCCTCTTATTCTTAAGTCTGAGTGTATCCATAATCGTGCACATATTTTCTGACGCGGATGCATTATCTCTGGTCCCCAGACCCACCTCATCATCGTCTCGCAACTTCAACACCCTCTCAACTTTCTGATCCGCATCGCCTTTGTTTACATTATCTTCATTGGAGTACTCGGTGCTCTTTGGGTGACTAGCATTATAAGATTTAAGCTTATTCTTCGGCCTACCATCAGACGTCAATGATTTCAACACTTTATTTTCCACTTTACACGCTCTCCCAAACCTAATCCCTCGAATGCTCTGTTGCACTTTTCGAGGTCTTCCCCGCCTCTCAACTTTGTGATCTCTGTTACCTTCTTGTGTTCTTTGTGGTATCCCCAATTCAAGTTTCCCAGCTCCATCGATCAATGGATATTTCCGAGGCCTCCCACGCCCATCCTTCTTCTTCTTCCTCAAACCACCATCCAATTTTGAAAGATCAAAGTCTTCTTTCACAGCTCTGTCGATCACTGGATACTTTCGAGGCCTCCCACGCCCATCCTTCTTCTTCTTCCTCAACCCACCATCCAATTTTGAGAGATCGCAGTCCTCTTTCACAGCTCCGTCGATCACTGGATATTTCCGAGGCCTCCCACGCCCATCCTTCTTCTTCTTCTTCTCCCCCAACCCACCATGAAATTTTAAGAGATCGCAGTCTTCTTTCACAGCTCCGTCGATCACTGGACATTTTCGAGGCCTCCCACGCCCATCCTTCTTCTTCTTCGTCAATTCACCATCCGATTTTGAGAGATCACACTCTTCTTTCCTAGGGCTCTCACGCCCATCCTTCTTCTTCTTCCTCAACTCACCATCCAATTCCAAGAGATCATACTCTTCTTCCACTTTCAGCGGCCTCTCGAGACTGACCTCCGGTTTCTCCAACTTCATGTTACCCTCTCCATTATCCTCCAGAGGTGGTCTACCACGCTTTCGATTTAACTCCGTACTCTCACCGCCGCCACTAACCAAACTATCAGACTTCTCATTTGCCTCCACAACCTGTTTCTGCTCTGCATCACCATCTCTATCCGTTAACCCCAAAATTTCATCACCCTTGGTCTTAACACACCCTTCGGATCTCGCAGCACTCGAGCGGAGAACTCTGCGGAAAACCTGAATCACCTTCAAATCACTCGAACCTCTTCTCTTCGCCTTCTTTTTCCCTCCATCGCCGCGATTTCCAGTCCGTTCCACATCATCGTCCACACACTTCCTCTTCCTCACAATATCAGCTGATCCGACCTTTGGACTTCCTTCTTCCTCAGTGCCACCTTCAAATCCCTCTTCCAACCCATCGCTCTTCTTCTCATCTTTCAACCCTGAGCTGTTTTTCTCAGGAAGCACGACCAAGTTCAAATCTTTCTCACCCACAGAACCAGAAACAGCTCGGTCTTCTTCATCAGCTGTTTGCTTCACCTTAGCAACAGTTTTCTTCCTAGTAACCACACAATCCTCACTCTTCGCAACCAACTTTCCAGATCTCAAACCTTCTCTCATTTCTCGGAACCTCGCAAAAACCCTAACCCTTAAATTAAGTCTCGCATCAAAACACGCTCACCAACCAAAACTTAAGCCCGGAGAATCGCCACTCCCCTATTCGCATTTCCAATGAATTTCAACGCCATAAAATCAGGAAAGAGATGACCTATGACAAAACCCCAAAATAAAACAATAAAAAAAATTAATACCAAAAGCTCCTAAAGAAACTGCGAAATCGCGAGAGAGAGATCAAAGAAGAATGTCAATAAAACTCACGCAATGCATCGAAGCCGGCGTAATTCCATGATCGCACGATCGATATCGCAATAGGCTTCCGAATCTCCGGCAATAAATCGGGGAAGATTTTATTTGCTAGGGAAAGAAAGGAGAAGAGAAAGATAGGCGTCTGGTTCGGCAATGAATATCGAATACGTAAAGGTTTTAGAGATTTTTATCAAAGGAAATTCATTACATATACATATATTTTTTGGGGTTTATTATAGAGTCCTTTAGATTTTAGAGAGAGAGAGATGGAAAAGGCAAGCCAGTGCGAGGCAGTAGGGTGGGTGGGCGGGATCGTCAATTTAGGCAATATATAATTTCCATTTTTTATTACGGCCTCCGATTTCCGATTTCCCTCCATAATTGATTATTAATTTTATAATATTATTCATTCGACGAAAAACATGTTTATTTATTGACTCTCCAAAGAAAAATAGCCCTCTCATTTGGGCTATGTGCCTCGGCGAAAATCCATATGATACAAATTCCACACTCGCGTTGTGAAAATGACGGTACGCTACTTAATTTCACCTACCGACCGGTTTGTTTGATTTGATGTGGTTTTGTAAAAAATAAAATAAAATAAAAAAAAATAAAAAAACAGCATCAAACATGTATTGTATTGAGTTGTAATTTTTTAGACTACATTGTTACTTTGTTAGTACCACACGTGGATAAGTTTAGGTGTAGTCATCTCTCACTCTTGTCTATATAGATCATCTTCGTATCGATCTGCTTTTGTCGTAGGCATATAGAATAATGGATAAACATACATAAATTGCTTTGCTCGATTTTTTGTTTGTTTTTATCTTTTTTTTTTTTTTTTTGCTGCCAAAGGATATGAAACGTGGGTGGAAGTCAATGGGAGTCAAAATAAATTTGCACGCAGTTTATGACCACTTAAAATAGAGTTTTATTGTTCGAAGTATATGAGACTTTCCACTTCAAACCCAAGTTCTTAGAATTTATCATAATGTTTCTCTATTCTGGCATTTTTAATTTTTGTTATTGAATCCTGTATTAATTCTTGTGACCAGAAAGAGGATTAAGACAAAGAGAGCCGTTATAATTTAATTTATGGTGTGAATCCTGGTTGGCTAGTTTGAGCGTGAAACCTAAAATGGAGTTTTGTTCTTCAAATCGATGGGATATTCCACTTCAACCCCAAGTATCTAGAGTTTATTTTAATGTATTTCTACCTTGGCATTTTTAATCTTTCTTACGGAATACTCTACCATAAAGAGGATTGAGATAAAAGAGAGCCGTTGTAAGCTCTCTTCCCCGAGACAACATTGTTCTTGTAATAAAAAATCGCCAATTTTTTTTTTTTTTTTTTTTTTTTACGATAAGTCTTCATCCTCCATTCTTATTTTGCCATTTTATTTTGGTGAAACTTATACAATACATCTATTTTCATTTGAAAATAAAAATCCTTCAAACTCTGAAATTCTCAATAAAATTGAAGAACAATAGGATAGCATAATGCAATTAGCTACTATATTGATCTCTTAAATGAGAGAAATCATTACAGAGGTGAAATAGTTAAAGATTGAGCAAGTATTCATCAACAACAAAATAAAATGTGTAACGAAACAATGTTAAGAAATGTTAATAGTAAGCTAAAAGATGTCATCTACTTCAACACCACACAGTGGCGTGAATAGGATCAACGAGCACAATAAAATAATCGATAAATGTAGACAAATATTCATGGAGAAGGAGAACGTCCATAATCTTTATCTGAGATGGAGAAGTAGTTTTGAGAATTAACCATAGTCCTCCTATTTTTTTTATTGATAGCTTAACAAAATACGAAAACTATAAAACTATTGTTTATGTTAAGTAGGAAACCAAATCATAAATTCTTAAGGATTGGCAAGATTCATATGACGGAGAATTTTTGAACAAGTACTCTATCATGGTGGCAATGTTAACAAAAACTCGTGTTTATTAAAAGATCAACACGCAATGAAGAATCTGGTTCCAAGAAAAATATCAAGTCATGCCCACAGTATGTAATGCTTATTGTACACATTAACGTATATTACTTCTAATTGCAAGCGACAATTGTGTTGATATCATGCGTGTGTTGACGAGTATAATAAAATTAATTATGAGAGGGTGTAAAGCACGATGAATATACATATACATACAAGGCAAGATTGTCTCTATATACAAGTAAATATATTAAAATGTGTAATAATTAATTTATTTTAAGGGTGTTGTATAATAAAGAAGATGGTGAAAGGGGTCTTCGGCCTTTGTTAAAACATCATTTTTTGGTCCTCGGGCTTGCCTTTTACAATGGTAGGTTTTTTAAGTTTGTAGGTTGATCAGGCACACGATTTTCCAGTGATTGGGTTGATATAGCTCTACACGTGTCATCGGATGGTTATTAGCGATAATTTATGGTTTTGTTTTACGTGTTTCTTGATGGGATGATCGTTGAAAATATGTTTAAATTGGTTATCTAGCTCTCAAGTAGTGGTCATCTTTTATTTATTTGACATGTTAACTTATCTTCTATTGGAAGTCTGCTAAAAAAGTTGTGCATGCATCTTATAGACTAATTGTTCCTCTAATTTACGATCCTCTAGCTTAGTTCGGATTATTTAGATGATGAATAAAAACACAATTAAGACAGCAAATTTTTTAACCCTATAATTCATGTGGGTTCAAGCCCCTAATGTTGATATACGATGTCATCATAGTATTATTTTTTTTTAAATGATAAATGAGTTTGATTCTGTGATTAGGTGTGGATATGGATAAGTTATGTGAACATTTTATAATTAACATCAGTTATATCGTTGGTAGGTTTAGAGTTGACCATGAAGAGTGATGTGTTCAAATACGATTTTCCCATTGTGTTAGTCCAATCCCTACCTTTATCCCTCAAGAGCCTTTCAATGTGACTAATCATGTGAGGAGTGACTTAGATTGTGCGAAAAGGCACGAGATCTAACTCATTAGCTAATAGTTTATCTACTTTGTAGTATGTCTCTTATGTATGAGATGCCATTTTGAAGATAATGGGGTTGTCTATTTTTATCATGACTATTGAGTATTGATCTTATTGTGGTAATGCGACATTGCGATGTCTGTGTTAATGTTTAGTATTGAATTTTGAGATGTTATCTTTACGTATAGATTCATATAATATAAGAAATTTATTGTTTGTCATCTTTCGAGAGCAAATGGTTCTTCTATTATCTTTAGAAATTTGATTTTCATTCAATCCATAATTAGGGATGTTGCAAATTGTAAACATCATTTTTCGCGATTTCAACTTACGAGAATTTTTCTACATTTTACAGTCACAATTTTTTTTAATTGACCTAAGACATCACAAATTCAGAGGCGGATGTAGGTTAAGTGAAGCAGGGGCCTTGGCCTCCCCAACTTTTCCAATTTTCATATTTTTAGTCTTTTTAGTTTATTTTATGGATAAATGATATTTTTGGCCCCTCAACTTTGTCTCCAGTAACAAGTTGGTCAATGAACAAAAAAATCTACAGTTTTACCTCTTCGTCATTGTAATTGTACCATATTTGATCCTTATGTTACTTATATCGTCAAAATAATTCGATCGTAGGTTTATCATGTGTTGAAAAACAATGCTGTATTGGTTATAACAAGAGAGATTAATTCGAGAGAGACCCATTTCGAGAGAGATTAATTACTTACCGATGGTGGCAACAACGGCTCCATGAAAGCCAAACCGCCTCAAAAACACTGTCGAATGGATTCGAATGTTGTGAATTCACGTTATTACCAATATATTTTGTTTATTTTTTCCAACACATGATAGACACACGATCGAATTTCGTTTATTTTGACGATATAAGTAACATAAGGACCAAATATGATACAATTACAATGACGAAGGAGTAAAATTGCAGATTTTTTTGTTCAGGGACCAACTTGTTACTTGTGACAGAGTTGAGGAGCCAAAAATATCATTTTTCCTTATTTTATAAAATACCATTCAGAATTGTGTTTTTGTTTATTTTTTATTTAGCGACTTTACTAACTCCTGATTGCTATATAATGAAATTAAAATTCGATTACTCTCATAAAATATACCTAGAAAATTACATTAAAGAAAATATAAAAACCTATTCAAACTCTTTCTAAATTTAATTTTTAGCTAAATCACTCTTAATACAAAAATTATTATAAACTTTCGGCCCACCTTAATTTTTGTTTCTGGCTTCACTCCTGATCACAATGAATCAAGGGTTAAAATGCCGATTGTCGATTTTGTGCCGATGATTAAAAAAAAAAAAATTACGGTAGCGGATGGAAATTGCGACGAAAATAATGTGAAAATTTGAAAAAAATTATGTCTACGGAAATTGCGTTGGCCTGTGAAAATTACAGCAAAACACGAAATTTACAATGGAAAATATTGTTGCACGATTTCAAATATAAAAATAGTTCCATACACATATAAGAAGTTCTAAACAGACACATAAAGTTTCAATTACAAACACATATATACTACACAACCATAATAAGTTCAAACTTCAAAGTCAGATACATATAATGAACACACATAATAAGTTCTAAGCACATCATAATTGAATGTACTGCCACAATTTTGTAACAATTAACTTCCAATTAACATCAATTCAAAATTTGTAACCTCTCCAAAAATATTAAAACAATAATATGTTCACCATGAAACAAATACAAACAACATTCAATGAAAAAAACGAAAAACATTGAAAATTATAATTTATATGTTGAAAAACACAAATAAACGCAATTTTCACACAATTTACTGAATTATTGTTGAATTTGCATTAGCTTGGTCGACTTTTGGATGACGCAGCTGAAATTGCGGCGTGAAATGTGACGAAAATGACACGATTTTTTCTGTTTTATACCATGGGCTAAACGACATAAATGGACGCAACGACATGTAAATTTTCACCGAATTCCGACGCAATATCCGCGACACAAAATGGCGAAACGCACATATGATCGTAAATGTGCCACTTTTCAAATTACCGCAATTTCTTGAAATTTTAACCCTTGCAATGAATGGACATATTTTATGATTCATAATTTAGTATAGGGTAATTTTACACACAGTGAAAAGCCTTGGTTAAAAGTTTAAACACAGCAAGCCACAAGTACCCGCTAAAAAACATAAAAATAAATAACGAGTATTTAAACAAAAATTTTAAAAGTTAGTGGATAATTTTCCGATTGTCCTTAATATCACGGTTAGTTTGTAAAAAAATCGTTAATTTTTCAATTTTTGTTTTTATGGGGCGACTTTCTATTGGGCATACGAGATCGACCTAAAAGGCCCAATCAGCTGAATCCGCAAACCCTAAAACCAACTTTCACTCATACCTTCGCTCCCTCTCGCAGCCTCAGGCAACTCTCGCTAGAACGCAAAACTCCAGCGATCAACCATGGCGGAGAAGGCTGTCACCATCCGAACCAGAAAGTTCATGACCAACCGTCTTCTTGCCAGGAAGCAATTCGTGAGCTTTTCTTTTCCGTCACATCAATCAAATTTTAAAAATTAAGCTATAAGTTCTGTGAGTGACCCAAATCTGTGAGTTTCTTTCGGCTTGGCTTGCTCTCACGGTGATTTCTTTGCGATGCGTACAGGTCATCGATGTTCTTCATCCTGGAAGAGCCAACGTTTCCAAGGTTTGTTTGTCCTCATTTTCGTCCTCTTCTTAAATCCCAGATCACCTTTGTTTTGGCTTTGCTTGGTTTTATTTTTTCTCATTAGTCAGTTGTAATTTTGCATGTCCATGTCCTGTATTTCGACTTAGTAAGCATTTGGTAATGTGAAGTTATTGAATGTCTTTGATTGCAATCTAAAGTTTGGAACTTTTTTTATTTACAGTCCTGAAAATCAAGTTTGTCATTCATCATCCACATCTGGTGAAACTATGTTGTTCGCCTTTTATTTTATTTTGTTTTGTTTTTCTCTTATGTTTAGTCTGAGTTGAAAGAGAAGCTGGCGAGTATGTACGATGTGAAGAGCACGAGCTCTATCTTCGTGTTCCAATTCCGCACGCACTTCGGAGGTGGAAAATCGACCGGATACGGATTGATTTACGACTCCGTGGAGAGCGCTAAGAAATTTGAGCCCAAGTACAGGCTTATCTGGGTATGTTTTCCCAATAATTTTTCAACTCGCGACCTGGTTTTAGTTCACACTCTTGATTAAGAGTGTTAAGGAGTGGGAAATTGATCAATTATTATTCGTATCTATAATGTTATAACATGGATTTTTGAAATATTCGATATGCATCTGCTCAAGTCCCCTCAAATGGAAAGCCTGTAGAAGAAGATGTCAAAGTGTTATATTGTGGAATTAGCTTTTTTTTTTAAAAAAAAAAATTCTAATACTCGATTTGCTTTGTGACCTGTATTCAGAATGGACTTGATACCAAGGTTGAGAAGTCGAGGAAACAGATGAAGGAAAGGAAGAACAGAGCCAAGAAGATCCGCGGAGTCAAGAAGGTACGGAGTTTAGCTTTGTCATGTTGATCAAATCAAATTATATGAGCATTTTGTACCTGTCTCTCTGAGTCCTTGATTTATCGTAGCAGCTTTAAAACCGTGAACATCTGTTTTTTTTGTTGTCCACGATAATGTTATTCTGATTGGCCATCTTTTCTTCTTCTTTTCCTTTTTATTTCTCGTGTAGACCAAAGCAAGCGAAGCTGCCAAGAAGAAGTGATTTTCATTTCGAGGAGCCATGCTTTTCCACCAAAAGCTTTCTTCGTCGACTTTCTTTTTGTCTTTCAAATTTTCTTTTATCATTATTTTTTCTTAATTTTATTTTGCTCTTTTCATGCTTGAGATGTTACGGAAATTGAAGAAGGTGAGCTTCATTTGTAGTGAATCGGTAAAAGTAAGGATGCTTCAGGCACATTGCACTTTTGATTACATGTTCAACTTGTAGCGCATTTTTTCGTCGTTGACTTCACAAAATGATTGAAAAGCTCGGTTAAACCTGGTGACCCAGCTGAACAGAACCAGATACTGAAGGCCGTGGTAGCAAATGAAAATTCTGCTCGGTTAATTCAACCGTTTTTTTTTTCAAAAAAATTATCGGTTTCCACATTTCATTCTTTTAATCCCACGGAATCGAACCACTGATCAATTAGTGAGCATGAGCGCTCTTGGTTATGAATCGAACCACTGATCAATTAGTGAGCACGAGCGCTCTTGGTTATTCTTCTTCTATTACTTCTTCTTTCCTGACTCATAAAAAATCTTAATACAGTAAGTGTATTCAAACCAAACGCTAGCTTCTCTTGTCATCCCGTTTTATTCACCTCGTTTTAATTGCAAAAAGAGATGTCGAATACAAGTGTGTAGCATAAGTTTTCCGTATCAAATTTCTGGTTTGCAAGGTTGTTTAAAAATGAATGCGGAGAAAAGTTCTCTTTATTGTTTAAAGATTATAAACATAACGATTTTAAAAGCACAAGCATTCAAGCTTCGAGGGAAGTTTGGATGCAAAAAAATTCGAAACACAATTTTTATAGACAGGGTAAAAATTCATAACTAATTTAAAATATGCGTCACTTTTCATATTTCACTCGTATTTTCAAAACATTTCATTGTAAAACTGTTTCGTTTTTTTATTTGGACAAAAATAACTTCATGTTTTAGAAATTTAGTCAACAAATATTGAAATCCGATCACCAACTATTAAAATCTAGTTAACTGTTAATGAAATCTGGTCAACAACGATTGAAATCTGATTAATTGTTATTGAAATATGGTCAACAAATATTGAAATTTGGTTAACAGTTATTGAAAACAGTTATTTATGAAAAATTAGGAAGTTCAGCGATTAATATTGAAAAAAGTTGAGAAAAACGATTACTTTCAACTATTTTCAATATCGTATATGATTTTCATCAACCGATCAGCGTCTGCTGATGTGAGTGAGGCGGTGAGACTCACCTATCAGGGGATCCACTTGTTGTATTAGATTAACAGCGGACGCTGATCCGCTGTTACCTAACATCACTCTTCTAGTACCGATGATATTTTTTCTATAAAAAAAAGTCTATTAGGAAAATAGTGAATTTAAACGTTTGACATTCCTAAATAACCAATGTTTCGTAAATTTTAGGTAAATAGCCATAAAATTGACGTGACCTTAAAATTTTATGTTTTCAGGTTTTTCCCTCCTTTTTATTTTTGAATTTTCATTTAAATTTTGATTACTTATTCAACAATTTATTTAAGGCAATTTTTTTAAAATTTTGAATTTTAAATTCTCTTATTTTTCAAAAAATATAGAAAACAATGCTCAAAATATACGCAACATTTATTTTTCTAATTTTGTGTTCTTTAAATCGTAGTTCATATTTATACGTATTTACGAATATTTACAGAATATTTACAATTATTGACACATTTTAACAAATATTAACATATTTATTCTACGTTTTTATTTGAATATTTTTGTGAGTCATTCATTTAAATTTGAATTGTGTTATGTGTTTAAATTTAAAAATTAATTATTTGCTTGACTTAATCGTGTTAAGAGAGGCGATTTATCAAATTTATTTAAATAGCCAACGTTTGGGGGAAAATGATATGTATGGATATTCTTGTAAAATTACACTTCTACCTAAAAGTTGTAATCTTAAAAAAAAATAAACAAAATTATCCGAAGGTCAAATTCCCATGACAAAATAAACTACGGTGTATTTTAGACTTCACGCACTGCATATTATCTTCCCCTCGTTTTTTATTCTTTCCTTTCTTCAAAAATACAGTAGTTCCAAATGGGGATTGATTAATCACGGCGTGCGAATTTGCGATTTGCCTATAGGCATCGATAGTTCATATCTGTGATTCCACACCACGCAATCCTATTTCAAAACCGCCTTAGAGCGAACCAAATCCCTATCAAACCCTAATGGGAAGGCCAGCTTCCATCATCGAGATCCCCGACGGGTATCGCCGTTCCGACGACCGACGCCGCGCCGTCGATTCCGACAGCTCCGGCGACTACCGTCGTCGCCGTCGCAGCCCCAGCTACGACGCCTACGATCGCCGCCGTGGCCTAGACCGTGACCGAGGAAGAGAAAGAGACCGAGACCGTGACCGTGACCGAGGAAGAGACCGAGACCGAGACCGGTCGGGTTCTCCGAACCCTAGGCGGCGAGACGGAGGACCGCCGAACGGCCTGCCTAGAAGCTTCGGTCGCGGCGGAGGAGAGAGGAGACCGGAGACGGAGGAGGAGTCCGACGAGGAGCTGAAGGGGCTGAACTTCGAGGAGTTCCGGCGGCTGAAGAGGCAGAAGCTGAGGAAGCTTCAGGCGAACTGTATCTGGAACACCACGCCGAGCCCGCCCAGGGGCCCCGACGAGGGATCCGACGCCGAAGACAAGCCCGAGGAAGCTCCGGAGACGACGGAGAAGGAGAAGAACGGAGCGGCGTCCGGATCAGAGTCCGAGAAATCGCGGAGCAGCGAGTCCAATTCGGACTCCGGCGAGGAAGACTCGCGCTCTCGGTCAAGGAAGCGAAGGAAGAATCGCAAAGAGTCGGAGAGCGAGAGCGAAGAATCGTCGTCGGAGGACGACGAAGAGGATCGCAGACGGAGAAGGAAATCGAAGAGCAGGAGAAGAAGCAAGAGAAGTAGCCGAAGAACAAAGAAGAAGAAGAAAACGAGTAGAAGCGAAACCGAGGATTCCGACTCCGACTCTGAAACGACTACGAAGAAACGATCGAAGCAGAGTAAGAAGAAGAAGAAGAAGAGAGACTCGGAGACAGAAAGCGAGGTCTCGCCGGATTCCGAAACAGAGACCAAGCCCCAAACAGCAGAAGAAGACGAGACGAAGAGAGACGAAATGGAAGCGGCGGCGGCGATGGAGTTGCAGAAGAAGAAGAGCAACGGCGCGGAGGATCTGGAGGAGGAGGCGATGGTGGGGCCGGCGCCGCTGCCGAGAGCGGAGGGGCACATAAGCTACGGGGGAGCGCTGAGGCCCGGGGAAGGGGACGCGATAGCGCAGTACGTGCAGCAAGGGAAGCGAATCCCGAGGAGAGGAGAGGTGGGTCTGTCGGCGGACGAGATCCAGAAGTTCGAGGGGTTGGGGTACGTGATGAGCGGGAGCCGGCACCAGAGGATGAACGCCATCAGGATCAGGAAGGAGAACCAAGTGTACAGCGCAGAGGACAAGCGAGCTCTCGCCATGTTCAACTACGAGGAGAAGGCCAAGCGCGAGCACAAGGTCATGGCCGACCTCCAACGCCTCGTCCAGCGCCACATAGGCGGCCACGACGACGCCCCCGCCCACGACCCCTTCGGCGCCACCGCCAAGCCGACCGAGGACGCCGACGACGCCTGAGCAACATAACCTCCTTTATCGGGTCAGCCCTTTTTTTTTTTTTTTGGTTTGGTTGTTTGTTTTGTTCTTATGAATTCGAGGATATTAGTAAACAGTTTTCGTGGGTCTTTGCTTTCTTGGGAAAGCTAAGAGCAATGTTAAGTGTGAACCTTGGCTTTGTAAACCATCTTGAGGTTCAATTTCATTCTTCAAGACCTGAAAAAGCAGAATATTGATATGGATGATTGTGGTTTAACTAAAAAAACAGTGAGCAAGCGGTGATAGATGTTAAATTAATTGACTTGCCTCTTATCTTGTCACCGAATCACTCAAGGGAGTTATGTAAACTGATGGACCTTTATCTTGTTACTTCGTTGGCTACTTTGTTCTTCATCAAGAGTTATCTGATTGTAGTATTGAAATGGTGAGTGTTTGGGAAGAATCTATACGTAGATATAACTTAAGATATGTATCATGCTTGAAACCATTCTCTGTAATGTTTATCTGTAAATGTGTCTGAGAGAGTCAAAAAGTGATATTATGATTCATAGAGGTAAAAAATAAATTATATGAAATGATGGGTATATGAGTTATCTACGCGAGAGTTTAGCAGGAACTATTCTCCTGAATTCAGATATATCCCTTCGTTTCAACAGCCAAGTATGAGATTAATAATATTAAATAATAGTATTATAGCCAAGTATGAGAATTCAGGTAGGTTGCTTCTAAAGTTCTAAGTCTAACCACCTTTTGCTGGGGTACATTGATGCCGTACAGTCTAAACTGAAGATGCAATTAATTTTCCCTCTGCTAATATATCCCACATTTTGAACGTCTGAGGGGGTTAGGAAAAAAGATAAGAAGGTCATATTACATCAGACTCTGGGCGAACGAATGATTCTATTCAAGTTACGGAGCAAAAACACTAGTATAAAGTTATTCACGGGCTCGACGCTAACGGTTGGGACGTGGGTCTCTCCTCCCAGAGCACTTTCAAAAGTCCCTTAGAAATCAGTGTCCAAGGTGGCTTGTTATTTTGTCAGCCGGGACAAATGGATAGTGAGAGACGGGTCTGTGATACACTTGTGGGAGGATCGTTGGAGACTCGACGTACCTCTCTCCGAGCTATTCCCAGACCTCGCAAGAAGCTCTACGTCGCATCTTCATCCTATTAGACACTTTGCCATTCTTGGTCCCCGTCATCGGCAACGTTTCTTAGAATATGAAACTGGCTCGTAATCTAATCTCACGACCAGGGAAACTTCCGAAGTATCGAGCCAATGGTGAAGCTGTGGGAAGGCTTCCAGGACCGAAGGGGACGGCTTCATAATAGAGAACCTTTCTCAGTTAAGTCCATAACTTTTCAGAAATGTTAGTTCGGTTTATCGGTTGGCTGTTTATTGCCAACAAACTGAGGACAGTCGACATCATTCAACGCCGAAATCACTTGACAACCATTTCGGAGCTTTGCTGCTCGGCTTTCCCAAGATCACCTTTTTTTTTAGGATTGCTAGTTTGCTGCTAAGTTTTGGCACAGAATCTTCCAAAGTCTGCAAATCGAGGTCGACCACTTCCTAATCCTGTCTTCTTTTTCCCTAGTTTTGGACTTCAGATCCTACTCTTTATCCGACCTTTCTCGTAGCTGGTCTATCATACTTTAAGCTTGAATTATCTGTATATCATCTAAAGTTTTAAAAAAAAAAAAAAAAAAAAAAATTCGAGGCCTACCATTTGACCCGAAAACGCTTTCATTTATTGCATTGAGTCTATCCTTAACGACATTCTACAGGGCCCTTGTAGCTGGGACTGGGAGACATTACACGGTAGTCATTATTCCATATCCATATTGGTCGTTGAAGCCAAATTCTGCAAATCATCCCAGTGATATTTTCCGACACATCAGCCACGCTTCTCCAATCTAGATTTCATCAGATCTTCAAATACATCAAAGCCAAGATATTCAGATTTTGTTTTATTTTTTTACACCCCTTGAGAAAAAACCTTTTTATTAAGCCTTGTTGCAAAAGAGTCCACACTGGAGAGTTGGTGTGGCTCGTGCATCCAAATTTTATTGTGTGTACTTGTCCATGAAACTCGAGAGAGTGCGCGTTCATTGACGGTCAGATTGGAGTGTTTTGAACGTGCCTTGTTGAGGCAATTGAAGTAATTTACCTTTTTTTTTTACCTCATCATGGCTGCATCAGCTAACCTCTCGATTTAGTTAGCTTTACAAATGAATTCGTTCACAATGAATATTACCATTCTTCTTTAAAGGCCAAATATCTTTCATACTTGAACGGTTGCCGTCACACGACGCAAACATACGTGTCGTCAAATAATACGTGCATGAACACAGATTATCGATCTCACGAGAAATTTATCTATTTTTCAATAATAAATAATTAGGAAATTATAATGAGTTATGAAAATGCAAACGAGTGAGTTTTTTTTTTTTTTTTTTTTTTTATTTATTTATTTAAACTTAATTACAATGCAAAATTGAACAAAAGCAATAAATTAAAGACTTGACAAATGATATGGAGAGTGAAGAGGCATGACTTCGTTGGGTTATTCGATTTGGTCGGTTCTAAGGATTCTAGCAACGGTTAGTGTTTGAGGAAATCTAGTCTAATTCCCTCTTGAATACCCATTAATCTCTCTCTCGAGTAGAAACGGACCTAGTTGGTTGACAAACTTACACCTCTTGGCTTTGGTCCTATTAAAACAAACAATTTGCAGTTGCTACGAGAATACAAATAACTACACAAACTCTCTAATCTTTCTATAGATCTAGGTAGGCGGATGGGGGAACGGGTTGAGCATACTCGATTACCATCTCTCGGTGTCTAAACGGGTCTAGAGATTGACGACCTATTTCGTCAAGCCAAGCAGTGATATTAACCACACCAATTTCCCTTGATCACCACAAACAAATCACATTCAAGCACAAACCTAGAATAATATACTAACCGAATCAAATAACCTAACCATATCACACCCCTCTTATGTGTTTAGCCACTCATGATTATCAATAAACACATCAATATAGAGATCAACACAAGCATAAACACAAAGACATACATATTTATTCACTAAACAACAATCAAATCTAAATCAACAAGAAATCCAAAGTCTCAATCAAGATCAACTAAAGTTATCTCAAACCAACTACACAAGATTCAAGCTCAAATGGAAAAGATAAACAAAGTGGAGTTCAAACAAGGTAATGAGAAAGAGCAAGAGATAGAAAGATAAAACCATGAATAAGATGGTGGTGAGGAATATGTTGGAGAAGTTTGTCTTTAGCTCTCTCCTTCTTCTTCTTCTTCATCTCCAAAAGTTTCAATGGCTTCTTCTTCCAAATCCTCTCATCGCTCTCTCTCCTCCTCCAATATCTAAGTCTAATGAGATATAATGAGAACTAATCTAATAAAGGGTATTTAGTGTTTCCATAGGTATTTACAGAGTATTTTGGGCACTTAGATGTGATCCAGGGATCAAGATTAGCTCAGAATCACGAAAATTGGAATTTTGGTTGTGTCATCATTGCGTGAGACTCTGTCCAGCACCCGCATCGCATCTTCCTCACGCGACTATCGCGTGAGACTCTATCCAACATGCACAACAAATTTGAATTTCCCATAACTCCTTGCATCGAACTCCGATTTTGACAAACGAACACACGTTGGAAAGCTAAGAAAAAGATTTATTCACTTATGGAAAGAACTCATCCAAAATGGTCAATTATGAATCTCCAAATCGTGCAGAAGTAAGCGGTATGTTTCTTGTTTTGCTCTAACTTGTTCGGGGAGTCTTGGAATCACCATAAAAGTGCTCAATTACCCTCATAACACTTGTAGCTCCTTAATAACTTATAAAATCAAAATAAACTACAAAAATAACATCAAAAGTCTTAAGAACAACTTTCGATTCTTACTCGAAAAACATTGATAAATGTAGATGAATTGCACTTATCAATTATCTCGAGATTGATGATCAACATCATTATACTTTTCGAGAAATAGTCCGAGTTGATATTGACCGTGCATGAGGGTTAGTTTTTCCTTCAATGTCATATTACTAAAATTGCTAGCCGTTTTGACCTTTATTATTATTATTATTATTATTGTTCGAATCGAAAGGGAAGTCATCCTCGGATCTAAAAGCACTCAGCACCATGTGGTCTCGGCTTTCTTTCTTTTGTTCCATCAAAGTAGCATACTCGAGCCTCGTTCTAGTTTAACTACTTTGAAGTAATACATCAAGACCCCCACTTTGATTTGGATAAAGAAAGGTAGGTCGTTCAATTATCGCGTAACGTAGACTTCTTAATTTTAATTTTTGGTATACAACTTTTGCATCCCTTTGTGTGATATTAACCATAAATTAAATTGTGTAATAAAATGTTGGAAAGAAAAAGATACATTCTAATAATAATGAAAAATAACTTCTGCCGAACCATAAAAACCGTCCATAGTTCATTCAATGCAATATATGATTTATTTATTTAGTAGAAATTGGATGCCGTGTTATTGATGGTGGCGTTGGCGTGGCTTTATCACATCTCTCAGCTGCCCAACCCCCTCTTTGTGCGTGTTGGCGCTATCAGCACATGGCATGGGAAGTGGAAATGCTATAAATATGAGATTTTCTATTTTTTCTTGAGTACAAATTAACATTTTATTTGTGAAATAATTTAATTTGACTTTGTAGTCATTTTTTTTATGAGAGATAGCAAGTTAAATAATCTACCTGAAGAAAATATAATTTGAGATCTTCAGATTCACCTTTTGGACAATACATAAACAAACTTGTTTGCAAATTAATTGGTATGACTTTAACTATGATATCATACAAGGTTTGAGTTACCGGAATAATCAGTGAGTTATCGGGTGATATACCGCTTACCACCATATCTTGATAGTGAAATGTACAAAGTTGTAAAATATCATAAAAATGGAGATTTACTACGCCAATATTGGTAGAGAATCTCGTGGCAAAAAATCGGTCCAATCCGGGTAAAAACTTCATAAAAATCGTAATAACCGTAGTTATAAATAAAATAAATTTAAATAAAAAACAAAAGTTATAAAAAATTATTTTATATTTATTATTATGAAAAATTTACTGATTTCTTTTCCGAAAAACTCACGAATTCTGCAGTAAAAAATATACTTATAAAATTTGAGTTTCGGCACAATAACATTAACGGTATCTCAAACTTTGATATCGCATGCTTATTCATACATTCAACTCTCGTTAAAGTGGGAAGCAAACCAACAGAGCTAAAGTTTCATGTCTTCCATTACTCCAAAACTCCCCTTTTTCCTCATGAAGCATGATCTTTGGATATCTGTCATCATATGATTGTGAGAGAGACGCTTCATATATATATATATATATATATATATATATATATTGAATTACGGATGAATTCCCCGAGTTACGGACTTCCTCTCCACTTTTATTAGTGTTTTTGTTTTCTTTGGATCTAGGTAGGCAGTAATAATCCCACGTATTGGATAAGTTTGCAAAATCTTTTTATTTTTTATTTTTTTTAAAAAAAGAATAAGTTTGCAAACAGGACTAACATAATTGAAAGGAAAACAAAATTCTGAATTGTGATTGAAGCAACAAACGGAAGTCCATAGGAAATTGCTCAATTTATTGCTGTTGTAATAATGGTTTGTCTCTAGTTGTATCCAAGCCACTGAATTCATTCCCCATGGGACCCTTTGGGAATTGGGGCCAATATATTTGCGTTGTTAAATTTCTATTATTGCTTCATGTTGGACTCCCTCTTCTTTTTTTCTTTTTTTCCTTTTTTTTCCCTTCTTTTCTTATCAATGTTGCTAATGTTTGCATTATCATTTTTCGTCACCTTGACGTGACAATTATCACTCGTTTGGTCAGCAAAGCAAACTTTGGTGGGTGATAATTCAGTTATTTTTATTAGTTGCTTTGGCAATTATTATTTAGAAATGGACTCTCTATAAGTTCGGTGTCATTCTTTGATGTCGTCTTTGTGACAACCGTAAGATAATTGGAATCGATAATATTGTTTCTTGTGATGCATTCATTAAGTTTGTTCGAATATACGACAAATGAGTTTTACTTTGTCAAATTAATACCACTAAAAGCGTTACCAAGTAGGCCGATGTGTACAACAACTTGAAGCCATTTTCTATTAAGCTGTTATTATATTCTCTATCTGCATTTTATTTTTCCTCTGTAATATTTCTTTGGTGATGACAAAAAAAAAAAAAAAAAAAATTGTTGCAAGTATTATCGTGAAAATTCACTTGTAAGCCCATTCATTTTACTATGCAACATTTCTACGATAGACAATTTTATTTCGAGGAAAATTAAATGTTAGGAACTGATGATTATGAATGAGAGCGTCTTGTTTTCTTCATTTTTAAGCTTGCCTTTTTATATTATTGAGTGTTTAGTTATTTAATGGTAAACGTTGAGTTTGTGATTTACAATAATTATTTATGTGGTAACAGTCAAATTCGTAGTCTCCTACATTTACTTTCTTTCATGGCCAACTCTTCTGTATATTCACGGTGGGCAGTTAGCAAAATAGCTAAAATGAAACTATGAAATTTATTTTTAGCCTATGTTTCACATTTTTTAGTGAAATAGCCAACAAGTTTATTTGGCAATAATTAAGGTCTGATTTGCTTTTATTTATTAATAAATTCGTTATTTTCTCTCACCTACTTTTTTCCTACATTTTTTTTACATAAAAACTTCAAAAAATCATATCTATCTCATATGAACTCGAAATTGAGTAATTCCAAATCCTACGGATTCGTGACGCCGAAATCTTAAAAACTAGATCCATTGTGTTTGATGAAAAATCATGTTTAATACCATAGATGTAGAAAAATCACGTTACTACCTTAAATATGGAAATAACTGAATTTTTTTGAAATTATCGACATAAATATAATTTTTCATCAAACACAATGGGTCCATTTTTTAAGATCTCGACGCCACGAATTTTGTAGGATATGAAATCACTCAATTTCGAGTTCTTATGAGAAAGCTACGAATTTTCGAAATTTTGATACAAAAAAAAATTATTTGAAAAAAATAGGACAGAGAAAGTGACGAATTTGGTAATAAATAAGGGGAAATCAGACCTTAATTATTGACACATAAGTCATTTGACTATATCTCTAAAAATTGTCAAACATAGGCTAGATCCAAAATCACATGTTTAAAGTGGCTTAGTTAGTTATAAATCTCTTTATTCATTGACTAATATTTTGTTTACTACCAATTTTTCAGATATTTTTCAGTTCAACTCAGTGATTTTTACTCTCTCCTTACAAGCTCGTTCGTTTCTCAATTTACAACTAGCACGCCAAAAAAAAAAAATCTGATAGGTGTCAAAGGAAAATTATATATAATTGCAATTATATAATAATGTTCAACAAATAAACATCGAGTCATTAAAAAAATAAAAAAGCTCAAAATCAGAGACTCAATATTTTTATGAGTTTTCATATATGTCGCTATGTTCGTATCATCTGAGCAGAGACTTAATATTTTCATGAATTTTTTATAAGTCTTTTCTATTCTTACCTTCCAAAAAAGGGTTTAGTATTTTGACGAAATTTCTTCATATACATTTTTGTGCTCATACATTTTGAACATAAAATTAATATTTTCACAAGATTTCATCGAAGTCTTTTTCTACTCTTATTTTGTGAAAAGATAATTCTTTCATAAAATTTATCTAAATCCTTGCCACTCTTACCATTTTTACCATATGAATAAAGAATAATTTCACCCATGCATAATTTGCGGATAACACAATGACACACTAAACAGGTTTCAGACTTTAGACTTGGTCAATGATAGGACCCAAAAAAGTATTTTCTAAGTTCAATTAATCTGTTGTAACATTTTCATAAGAATAATTAAAAGGATGAATACCCCCTGAACTCTTACTCGATTAACGAAGTGCACCATCAACTCGGATTTTCATCAAAAATTACTCTGAACTCCTATATGTGTTCACTTTTGCCCATTCCGTCAAATTTTTACTAACTCTGTTAACAATTTTATGACGTGGATGTCATATGTGACTTAAATTATATGAAATTATCAAAATACCCTCTATTATTTCAATTTCTTTTTATTATTATTAATTCAAATCTAAATCAAATCTCTATTTTATTTAAGAAATAAAAAAAAAAACAAAAAAAGTGGATCTGAGTTCCACGGGCTGGTGTGCGCGCCGGTTCTCTCCAACCCCGGCGACGGCGGCGCCCCTTTCTTCGTGCGCGACTGCTCTCCAGGCTCGCCGGCGCCTCCTTGCCCTTCGCCCGGGTCTCGCGACCGATCTCCCAGCTCGCCGGTGCCTCCTCGTTTTTCGCTTGCCTAGCCCCCGCTCCAGATCCGGGTTCTCCGCCTCTGCTCGCGCACCAGATCCAAAGCAACCCCGGCCTCTGCGCGAACCAGTTCGGTGAGACTCGCCGTCCTTGCCCAGCCCCCGCTCCAGATCCCTTGGTCTTGAGTTTGATCCGGTGGCTGATTATGAGAGGCTCCCCGAGAAAGCCTTTTCTGAAGAAGCATTTCTCTTTCGGGTCAAAGAGTTCGCAAACTGGGTCAGCGGACAAGAGTTTTGCCCCGAGAAAGAAGGGTCTCTTCTGGGAAAAATCGAGCAAGATTTGAACTCTCGCTTAGGAACGCCCGAAGAAGGAAGGTTAGCAAAGAAAAACTATATATGTAGACGATTTCCCATGTTTATTCATCAGGCTAATTAACTAGTTCATATTTTCTTTTTTCAGTTGGCATTTGTCTCCTCGGCTATGTCGGAAATTCGGAGCTCTGCTGATGTTCTCGTTCATTCGCGATCTCCGGTTTTAGACTCTGCTGATGTTCTCGTTCATTCGCGATCTCGGTTGGTCAAGGATTGTTGATTCAATTAATTCATCTGGGCATTGTATCAAAAGTTTGCTCTTCTTTGGTTACAGAAACTCAGAATTCAACTGTATCATTATATTATTAGCTTTTATGGGTTACACTGTAAAGGTTAGGAAAAAAGAAAAGGATTCTACAGAAGCAACATATATTTATATAGGGAAGCAAAAGAAAGAAAATATAAAAGAATATTTATAAGACTATTTTTATCATTATGTTTTGTACATATAAATTTGTCTAGTGTTCTGCTACTGAGGTATTGATGATTTTTTCTTTAATTTACCAAAACATCCGTGTCGTCAACATATCTTGAATAGTTTAAAAAAGTTGTATATATAAATGGGTTTATGTCAGGTGTATTGATTTGTTAGTGTATGTGTCAGGAGAGAGAGAGAGAGAGAGAGAGAGAGAGAGAGAGAGAGAGAGAGAGAGAGAGAGAGAGAGAGAGAGAGAGAGAGAGAGAGTTGATTTATATAAAAAAATTAAAAATTAATTCAATATACTAAAAAATACTATTCTACCCTCAATTGATGTAACATGTGACTAAAACGTGCGTATCTCATGGATGGTAACTGTTAAATTTTGACGGAAGGGGCAAAAGTCAAGAAAAATGATAGTTCAGAGTAATTTTTGATGAAAATCCGAGTTGAGGGTGCACATTGTTAATCGACCAAGAGTTCAGGGTGTATTATTGTAAATTATCCTAATTAAAAATAAAATTATTGAAACTTGCAAGGGGGTAGGGCCAAAAGGGCCCAAACCAAATTGTTAAGGAAATATAATTTTCCATAATGAATAATTAATTTTCAGAATGTGGGTCAAGTCGAGTGGGATTCTATTGAAGTCTAATTAAATATGTATACCCAAAAAAACAATAACGTATTTACTCTGTCTAGTAGACTGAATTCCCAAATGCCAATATGTGGTCCGATTTCCAAGCCCCTTGGTCCACCCAAAGATGTGACGATGCAAAATTTTATTCACAGACCCTTATCACACTCAATTTAAATAATTTTTTCTCTTATAATGACAGCACAAAAAAAAAAAATGATTAAAGACTATCCCATAATTTTGTGTCCGGATATTTCTTTCCTTTTTTTTACACTTACATTTTTAGCTATTTTCAGCAAAACGATGACAATTATAATTTAACAAAAAAGAAGAAGAAGATAAAGTGAAAATAAAATATAAGTCCCGTGAGCCGTTGAAGAGGTCGTATAGCAAAGCAATTCCCAAGTTTTAGATCAATGACATAAGTTAAGAATTTTAAGAACATGACAAGGTCTTATTCTTAGTTTTGGTCAAAAAGGAAATAAAAGCCACCAAAGTTAGCAGACAAATTTCTTTGCCAAAAAAATAAAAGTAAATTCTTTCTTAAGAATCTTAACGGAAACCACTTTGGTGGCTTTAGAAACTTAGTAAGCCTAAAAATAATATAATAAAAACAAATTGTTGCTGAATTAAATGCATACATAGAAGATTAGATAAATTTTCTTTCTGGCAAAAACTACACGATTGTGGAAAAATTTCTTGTATTTCATAATATATTAAAAAAACATAATAATAATAAAATAAAAGTATTGAAGGAGGTTACAAAATTCGGAGTTACTATACTAAGAATTCAACCTTTGAAATCTTCATGTCCAGTGCATGTGTTATGTCAGTTAAAGAGGAGCCATTATGATTCGTTTAATTATGGCAATATGGAATATCTATTATTTATTTAAAACCAATATGCAACTTAAAAAAGAAAAAAAAATAGCTTCCTAATTTATTTAATTTATTTTCATTATCGTGTAACGTACTAGGAGAGTATAATACGCCAGCCTTTTCCAGCAAATACCCCAATTCTCAGCCGTGACTCTCCATTTATTTATTTATTTTATATTATATTTTTCAATCTCTCTCTCTCTCTCTCTCATCTTGAAAAAGAAAGCGTTTCTCTCATCCTATTATCCTCCTATTTCAAATTCACTAGTCTTTATCTCTGCTCATTTCTTATTTTCCAAGTAAATCTGAGTCCCAGGAGTGCTTCAACAATCAGACACCCAAAAGGCAAATCCGAGGTATCTTTCTCAGTTCCCACTCAGACACACACTAATGCCTTAATCCGAAAGGCATTACTCGCTTTACAAGTATAGCTTCTGTAAAGGAATAGAAAACCCCCATTGTTGTTGACTCGACTGAGAGAGAGAGAGATCATGAGAGATTTCCCTTCTTGCTTCGGCGAAAGCGGAATCCAAGTCGCCGATTCCTCATCCTCGTCTTCCTCATCGTCGACCACATCCAAAACCGCTCAGAACCTAGTCACGTGCGTTTACCAGTGCAAGCTCAAGGGAAGCTCTTCTTCTTCGTCGTCGCTGACGATCACCGTCACGTGGACGAAGAACCTCATGGGCCAAGGCCTGAGCATCGGAATCGACGATTCCTCTCGCCGGTGCCTCTGCAAGGTCGACATCAAGCCCTGGCTCTTCTCCAAGAGAAAAGGCTCCAAAACCCTAGAATCCTCCGATGATTCCTCGAAGATCGACCTTCTCTGGGACTTGTCCAACGCCAAATTCGGGCCCGGCCCCGAACCCTTGGGCGGGTTCCACTTGGCCGTGATGTTCGCCGGCGAGCCCGTCCTAATCCTCGGAGACGAGAGGAAGAGAATCGAAAACAACAACAACAATGCGAACGCGGCGGTGTTTGTGGCGAAGAGAGAGCATGTGTTTGGGAAGAGATCGTACGCGACGCGGGCTCAGTTCTGCGACCGGGGGCGGGCCCACGAGGTGGCGATCGAGTGCGACACGGGCGGGTCGGGCGAGCCGGGGCTCGTGATCCGGATCGACGGGAAGCCCGTGATGACCGTGAAGAGGCTGAAATGGAAGTTCCGAGGGAACGGGACGATATTGGTGGACGGGCTTCCCGTCCAGGTGTTTTGGGATGTGCACAGCTGGCTTTTCGGGAACTCCGCGGCCAATGCGGTTTTCATGTTCCAGACTTCGATGACCGCCGAGAAGAATTGGGCCGGTCGCTCCGTGTTCGAGGATCGCAGGGATTGCCGAGCCGAGGGGCTCGGGTTTTCGCTGCTCTTGTATGCTTGGAAGAATGAATGAGTGAATTATACATATGGTTATGACTTATCATGCCTTTTTTTTTTTTTGTTTTTTGAAGTGTTGATAGAAAGTTGAAACTCCCAAATGTTGGTTTTCTGTTGAGAGAGAGGTTTTTTTTTTTTTTTTTTTTTTTTTTTCAAGGTAAATTTATAGATTCAATTGCATAGATAGTCAAGCTCAAGCCATTTCTTGGTGTGTTTTTATTTTTATTTTTATTATTTATCAGTGTACTTAGTCCTGTAGAATAATACATAATTGGTTTTAGGTGAAAGTGAAACCAATAGCCTTTGTCATAGAATTTCAAGTTGGAAAAGGAAAAGAACTGAAGAAATTTACATGGAACATTCATGTCTTGGTTTACTACTTAAAGCTATGTGTTTTTTTTTTTGTTTTTTTTTTTTATTTATCATGAGCTTTTGAGGAATTTTGGGACTGAGTGAGAGTGAAACTCTGTACTGATATGATTTCATTTTGCAGTGTGTGACCCGAATTTCGTTTAGTCCGATCCGAATGAGTTTTTCAGATATGTTTGTTCTTGCCCCGTTTTCCCAGTTTCTGTCAATGATTTAAAACTTGACCCTGTGTGTGTTCTTTGGTTCGGCTTCATTGTATTCATCGCTGTCTATTCGAACATTTTCACTGTTTATTCGTAATTTCCATAGTAAGTAGCAAAGCAATTCCCAGTTGGCGGACAAATTTAAAAATATTAACATTTTTTATTGGTTGATTAGACCCACAATCTATTAATTATCTACTAGTAATCTTTGAGTTCGTGAATTCGTACACTTGTTCACTACTATATTTTGCCATCATCACACCCTTAACTTCAAATCCTTGCATTTGAAAACATTCTCATCTCTATTTTTCTCTTAATCTCTTTCGTATATTTCATTCTATCTGTAGTAAAGACGTATAAAATCAAACTAAGTTACCCGAAAAATAATGACAGAAAATAAGTTACTAAAAATGTGACAAGATCATGAGGATTAACATTTACACCTCATGAGGCTAGGCTTAGACAAGATCATTTATAGCCATTTGCTCAATTGACTTTCCAGGACCGGGTTTTTGGCCTCCTAGTGGGCTTCGACATTCTCATCCTTAAGTTACGATCGCAAATTGCTTTATAGCGTGTAGTATATGAGATCCCTTAAAAATATGTATTATTTTAATATTGGTTGAATCATTTTTTTTTTTTGGAACCATGTTTAGCACTTTAACCTATTATCATGGTTCTTTATTGGGATGAACCTCACATATATCTATGTTTAACTTATTTTGAACCATGTAGATTTAAAAACTATTAGCATCACCATATTAATTTATTTATATTCAGGTCAAAGAACGACAAGTTACGATATTTTTGTTTCTTTGTTGGTGTGAATGATACTAACAAATTATATAGCCAGTTATTTAACAAGGTTTTACTTATTAACCTCTTTGCTCATAAAAATTCCCAAGAAGAATCTCCTCAAATGATTTCAGAAAAATATAAAAAAATGTCATGGATTCTATAACCACACACGTACGAAGACACGTGGCGCGAAATCCCTCGTCCGCATCTTAACTTCGAAAAGCCAAACAGTCCACTCTCTCTCTCTCTCTCTCTCTCTCTTTGTGTGTCTGATTGGCGACGATACAAACCAGTGTATGGTAAATTGGCATCTAAATAAGCCAAAAACCATCAATCAATCAATCGATCGAATAAAATAAAGGAAAATCTGAAAAAAAAAAATTTCCAATCCCGTTCGGTTGCGTTGTGGTGTGTGGTTTTGCTATGGACGCTCTTCTTCACAGCCCATCGTCCATGGCGAAGCGACCTTGTCCCTCCCAAAACCCTAGGGTACCCAACCCCAACGGCCTCTCCGGCGGCCACGCCGATCACCTCGCCGACCTCCTCGACTCGCTCCTCCGTTTCTCCGACTCGTCCTCGGTCGATCTCTCCTTCGACGCGCTTCTCGAGTCTCGGACCTCCGACGCCGACCAGGCTCTGCTCGTCGACCGAGCGCTCCGTCTCGGATCGGCGCTTCTCGACGCCGGAAATCGCTCTGCTCGGAAGCGAGCCTCGATGCACAACTCGCTAGCTTGGGCTCTCCCTCCCGACCTCACCATCAAGGTCTGTTTTCTTTAGGTTTTCGGTGAAGTGGAAATGGAAGTGCTTTTTGGTTGCTTGTGGCTGTTTTGATTGGGATAGGGATATATATATATGTGGATATGGATTTGTGTCTGGATTTCGCTTCTGTGGTTATTGATGTTTCGTTTGGATTGCTGTGCGTTTCGATTTCAGTGGATTAGAGTAAAAGACTGGTAATTTCATCGCCGTAGTCGTTTTTGGACTTGATTTGCAATAATCATGGATTGGTTGAAGCAGTACCAATAGCATCTCCTAGATCAAGAGCGAGGCTTGATTGTTTTTATTTATTTTTAATTTTATTTTGCAGGGCACTATTACCAATTGAATTTTGATGACAGAAGTTTGATGTCTCTTTTTCACTATTTTAGTTTGGGTGGCGATGTGCAGGTATTTTCTATGCTCGATACGCAGAGCCTCTGTTATGCAGCAGCGACTTGCGCTCTTTTTAACAAGTGTGCAATGGATTCCTCCTGCTATGCTAACATTGATTTGACGACGGTTGTTCCAAAAGTTAACAATGCTGTTGTGTCCACGATGATCCATCGAGCTGGGAAATCACTTCAGTAAGAAAATTTCTCTTCATATTTTCGATTTTAAGAGAGTCTGATTATCTCCATTTGTGGTGTTACGAATTTTGTTGATCCTCTTGAATTGAATGTGTATGGGGCTTTTACCTAATAGCAATTTGCCAACATTTTGTATTGAAACTTGAATTGGTTTTACATAGGTCTCTTAAGCTTGGAGTAGTTCAAGGTCCCAATACATCATCTGGATCTTGCCCGGCGTTGGTGTATACAATCAGAAACTCCGTGGAGGTGTCCAACTTCTCATGGAATGATAAAAGATCTAGACAAGGGAAAGAGTCTTCCATTCTCACAAGATCCTGTTTAAGCCCTCTTGTTGGAGACACTTGTGCGCCAGGGTATAACTGTTTAAGCAAATAAAGCTATTGAATTTAGATGCATTAAATTAACTTTTCCCCCCCTGAAAGTTGATGATTTTTTTTTTTTCATTCTTATCATAGCACCCTTTTGAAAAGGTTGCACCTGTACAATCTTGAGCGAGTGGACAACACTTCACTTTGTGCGGCTTTATCGGCTTGCCCGTCTCTGCTTGATTTAGAAATTGTTGGCCTGTAAGTTTATATCTGGGTTGAATATCGTTCTGCCTTGTTTGCATTCAATCTGATTATTTACTCTCATACGGATTGACAACTTATTTCGAATGACCAGCCATGTTGAGTTGAGGCAAACGTTGGTGTCTGTGAGTGCAAACTGTCATTCAATCGAGCGCCTTTTCTTTGAATCTTCAAAAACAGGTATTCAATGCTTATGGCTGGCTTCCAGTTTTTATTTTTATATCATGTTGCAATGGTTGGCTCCAGTATATTACTGTTGTATCATTCTTACCCTCATAAATTCGAATTACAGGTAGAGACGACAGTTTGAAATCACCAACTTGCGTTGATTTGGTTAATAACTGTCCAAATTTAACTTCATTGGCTCTACGGGGGTTTAAGCTGCACGATTATAAAGTTCGCATTCTGGTTAAGGTATGATGTCTGTCTTGCATTGCATATGCCGAAAAGATTAAATTGAGTCATAATTTTGTTCGAACATGTAATTTATAAATAAATTTGTCTTATAGGTCATAATTTGCCTTTTGCATTTGTAACTTGATTCTTATAGGTTATTTTTCTGTACCCAAACTAAATTTGTATACAGTTTAAAGTATGATGACGGCTTGGCTACTTTTTACAAATCTCTAGGTAGGGATGTGAGCGGAAAATCAATAGTAGAAAGAAAATAGCATACATTTAGCGACTTTGATCTTTGATGGTGCTTGTGCAGGGATTCAAAAAATTAAAATACGCCGACTTTTCAACATCCTACTCTATAACTGGAACATTTCTGAGGTCAGTTTTGTTATTTTGATTAGCCCTTACGGTTATGTTTGAAACCCATATATAACGATGGAAAATGAAAATTAAAGAAAAATTAAAATTTGAAGAAAAATGTGAGGGAATATAAAAAATCTTCATTGTGTTTGGAAGTTAATGTATATTTACCCTTCAGATTTTCCAGTTCCAAAATTACCCTAACAGTATCTTTGGGTCTTATGTTTGAAAAGTTCTATTCGGTTATTCATCACGTGATGATTGTTATTTTTATTTTTAAGAAACCTTGGAAGCAGCTTGGGAGGAAGTTTGCTCGAAGTCTTGATTTTACGAGACTGCATGCATCTTAAAGAGGCAAGGAGTACAAATATCTCTCTTTTTCTTGTATTTCATTCTTTGTATCATGTATAAAAGACATGAAAATATACTGGCCAGTAAAACAAGTAGCTAGGCATATGGCTCCCTTATGTTAAAACTCTAACGAACTGCCTAATAATTAAGAAAATAGTTCAAACTAAGATAAGATGCAATAATTGTACTATGGGAGAACTAGGCATAAGATGGGTGATATTTTTAATATTGGAATACTTGGCATATTAGCCCTTGGTCTATTTTTAACAGTTTACATGGATAACATTTAAATTTCAACTTGGACGATTCTCAAACTCTAGATTTTTACTTCCAGGTTGAAGTTGCTCGGCTAATGACAGCAGTTATTGGAGGGGATTATAAGTTTCTCAAACATCTTGTAAGTAGATTTTTTTCCGCACTTTCTTTCTGGATACATGCATTTAAGCCTTGTCTTTAGCGTAACAGTTTTTTGTTTAGTTGATCTTATTTTTCTACGTCACTGTCTTGGTTTACTTTCTTGAAATAGGACATATCCAATAGAGAAGGTTTAGCTTCTGATGGTGACTGGTATGAAAGATGCTACAACTCCAGGTAATAATGTTGTTCTAACCAGTTTTGAATATATTTCCTTTCCGTTGAACTTGAGAGAATGCTTGTGTCATTATATCCGTTGGGGAACACCTCACACCGCATCTTGGTAGATACCCTTCAAGTTACTAGACATATTAAGTGTTTTTAAGCCCAAAGTGTTAATCCACCGGATTCATGGTGTTTTAGAGTCGAGGTATAGTTTTGGGTTATGGTTCAATGATATGGCATACAAATATACCAATATCTTCTCTGCTTGCTTGTAACTCTGGTAGGCAAGCAGAGTCACTGGTTACTGCTGGTTCAGTACCAATAATATGTTGGATTAAGGTGTACTGACATGACGTATATGTATGCTGATTACTGGTACAATGGGCTGTCAATGATTTGAATAATATTTTTTTCGAACTTTTGCAACTTTGTTTAGAATGGAATTAGTCGGTATACAACTGTCAGACTGCTGTCATAGATGGTAGGCCTGATAGATGGTCTTCCCTCATTGTTTTGATTGTAGAGTAATATATTGTACCAGTGTCACAAATGGAAAGCGTTTATAGGCGTCTTGGGCCCTCTTCCCTTTCACCCCGGTATCGTACCAAAGTGAAATGTCTGATCTGTTCAGTCCCATACTTATAATTTTCTTTTTGCTGTTTTGTGCAGTGTTATCCCTATAAAGCAGGTATTGGAACAAAGACCCGGCATTTGTTTGCTGGCTGAGTTTCCATCAGAAGGAAGGTTAGTGTAATGTTTGGTTATGTTCACCAAAGCTAAATTTTAAAGATCGGCTGACCAGTATCATCTGGATTGTTTTTGCAGTTATATCGAAATTGATCAGATGCTGGACAGTGAGCCAAATAGTGATATCAGTTTGCCATCGCAATTGAGCAGCCACACGTCGGAAAGCTCTATGTTTATGAGCTTTTCCGAGAGCAGCTACAACAGTGACCATGGCAGCGGCAACGACAATGGTCGAGATTCCAATTTTGTCATTTATAGCTCAGATGAGGTTGAATATTTTGCGTTGTGATATTTAGCACCAAATACGCCGAGGATTCAATCTTGAGGTTATCAGATGGATTAGGTACTTGACATCCTCCTGTGAGTGTGTTTATCCACATATTTTAATAAAATGTTTACACAACGGTGAGGATAATTTTAAGCTTTCTTGGTCATATTACCATTTTCATTGGATTCAGTTAAGAGAAGTTCAGTTGATCAGACTCATTTGGGCCCAGAAAATTTATTATTTACTACTCCCTTGTAAACTTGGCAATGCACTTTATATACAAGTACTGTACTTTGATGTATAACTAGGTGAATGCATTGGCAGATGCACCTGCAACAAGGAAGGAACTCGTATCAGAACAAATGGGGATGTGCTTTTTTTCCAGAATCCCTGGGAAAGGTCACGATCTAACGGTTCGAAGTCGGTTTTGATCTAATCTTTTTTTTTATGACACTTTCGGAGGCTATGAATGTCTGAAGCTGTGTAAAACAAGTATCTTCAGGTTGATTATCAAGTTTGGGATTGGGAGCCTGATGTTTTTCCCCATCTTAATTGCCAATGTGATGATGTCTTTTTAAGCCACTCGAAGAGGCTTTAGATTTTTTTCTCTCTTTCTTTCTTGGCTTTGACCAACGCATTTATTGTAAGGAAAAATGAGGTTGAATGTTTATCCTCTCAATTTCCCCGTATTTCTATTTGCTAATAATATCAACATGCCTTTCATCCCATACACAGTTTTATATACGAGTAGACGATCTCTAGTTAAAAATTCGCTGATCAACACAACCCTGAATAGGTTTTGAGTCTTCAATGAGTAGAGAGGGTTTCAATATATTGCACGTCTTTATAACGACGAATCGAATTGTCGCATTCACTAATGTTCTTACTATATCTTACGCATGTGCTCAAAACCTACCGTTTTTTATTATATGAACATTTATTAGTGTCAATTTAATTTTAATTATCCCCGTTCCATGTATTAGTAAAATTTAGAAGAGTACCAGCAAGAGCAATTATGTAAGCGTAGTTAAGAATGACGTTTATTTCATCATTAAACTATTTAGTTCTTTTATAAAAGAAAAAAAAAAAGAAAAAAAGAATGAGGTATAAAAGTTCAGGGGCAGTGCGAACAGAGAAACAATAGAAAGAAAAAAAGTTCCAAAAACCTAAGAGAGAGGACTCCCAAAGAAAGAAGATCATCAGCAAAGAGAGAAAAGAAAAAGAAAGAAGAAATCACCGGTCGGTTAGGGATCAGAATCCGATGGCGAGCAGCGGGCAAGAAGCGCCGCCGTACAGGCCGTACCGGCAAGGTAAAGCCCTGCGCGGCCACGACGGAGCCGTATCGTGCGTAAAATTCTCCAACGACGGCGAGCTTCTGGCGTCGGCGTCGCTGGACAAGTCGGTAGCTCTGTGGTCCACGACCAGTCTATCTCTCCTCCGGCGCCTAGAAGGGCACTCGGAGGGAGTCTCAGACCTGGCGTGGTCGTCGGACTCTCGGTACATCTGCTCCGCCTCCGACGACCTAAGCCTCCGAATCTGGTCCATCTCCGGCGAGTGCGTGAAGACCCTCCGAGGGCACTCGGACGTGGTGTTCTGCGTGAACTTCAACCCTCAGTCGAGCCTGATCGTGTCGGGGTCGTTCGACGAGACGGTGAGGGTGTGGGACGTCAAGACCGGCACGTGCCAGCACAGCATCCGGGCCCACTCGATGCCGGTGACGTCCGTGCACTTCAACCGCGACGGCTCGCTGATCGTCTCCGCCAGCCACGACGGCTCCTGCAAGATCTGGGACGCCACTTCCGGCACGTGCCTCAAGACTCTCATTGACGATAAAGTCCCCGCCGTCTCCTTCGCCAAGTTCTCCCCCAACGGCAAGTTCATCCTCGTCGCCACTCTCAACGACACTCTCGTCAGTATTTCTCTCTCTAATTCTCAGTATTTCTCTTTGTTTGAACTTGTTAGACTCCAGATAATGCTAAGAAAATGAGACTTTTATAGGATTATGAATTACTCCTCTCACTCGTTGCCAATTGATTTTGAGATGGTCCACAAATCTCAAATCAGACAATGAGACTTATGAGATTTCAAGTTACTCTGCTCATTGGAAATTGAATTTGAGACCGTGATATTTCATCGAAATTTCATTGCTTTGCTTTACTATGCTCGAAGGTGTTTTGATCTGTTTTTTTTCTTTCTTGGGGGTGCAGAAGCTATGGAACTACTCGACGAAGAAGTTCCTGAAAAACTATTCCGGGCACGTTAACAAGACATACTGCGTGACTTCCACGTTCTCGGTGACGAATGGGAAATATATTGTGAGCGGTTCGGAGGATAAATGCGTTTACATTTGGGATCTCCAGCAAAAATCCATGGTTCAGAAGCTCGAAGGCCACGCTGACACCGTGATCTCTGTCTGCTGTCACCCCACCAAGAACATGATTGCCTCTGCTGGGCTCGACCGCGACAGAACTGTGCGCATTTGGGTTCAGGATCCTTAGACACTCCATGCTTGTAAATCTGTCTACCAAGTGAGGAATGCTATTTTACACCAAGTCCAAGTGTTGTGATCTATCACATGCGTGCCGAGATGAAAAAATGGTTATCGTATATGTGCTCTGCCGCTGATTTAACAAAACTTGGTGGATACATCTAATAAATAGAAAATTTAATGACGGTTTGATGACGGCTTGTTACATAATTGTGTCTTTTTATTTTCAGATGCTTGTATAAATTTTTACGATGGTTCAATATTCGTTTGTGTATGGTATAAGTATTGGGTTTGTCCATTTGAAATATCATTTGGGAAGTTAAAAAAAATCAATTCAAAGGGAAAATTGATAAATCAGCGTTCGGTATTATTGAGAATGATTAGTCGTAATAAGTCGCTCAACACTTACAAATCACAAAATACTTGGCTTTTCTTAATTGTTTTTATGGGTCGATTAGTTCAGTAGCCAAATAGCTTACTTTGATTTTTAAAAATTGCCCAAATTTATATTTATTAAGAAAGTAGTTCACCTCATCTAATATTACATTAAATATTTAAAAATACCCCTAAACTCTAAATTCTCTATTCTTTGGTCATGGCCGTTTCTCTCTCCTCCAAAACCTGCACCCAAATCTTTCATCTCTCTCTCTCTGTACAATGAAGTCATGCTTTTGCGCGACTCCTCCGACGATCAGATCGTTGGAAACTCTTAAAAGAAATCTATAGTCTCCGCCGTCCCGCTCGTCCCCGTCTACGCCATCATCGATTCTTCTTACATACATGGTTTAATTGATAAAATTTGTTTTCAAACTCATTATATAATAAATTCGAGTTGTTTTTTGCTAGAATTTTTGTTATGATTCTCGTAGTTGATTGTGAAAACTTTTCTGGTTTTTTCAATTAATTTACCAGAAGTAATTTACTATTCGGATTTTTGCTATTTGAAATCGGCGGTTAGTGTTTGGAATCGGTGATGGTGATATTTACATAGTTCAATTGATAATATTCGTTTGCAGGTTCATTATATAATCAGCTCGAATTGTTCTGCCTATGAATTTTGTACCGATTCTCGTAGATAACTCTGAAATTTTTCTGGTTTTTTAGTTAATTAATTTACCTGAATAGTAAATTCAATTTACCGTTCGTATTTTGGCTATTTGGAATCAGTGATGGTGATATTTACGTAGTTTGATTGATAATATTTGTTTTCTTGGCTCATTATATAAATAATTCGAATTGTTTTGCCTTGGATTTTTGTTATAATTCTCGTAAATAACTCTATTTTTTTAGTTAATTAATTTACTAGAAGAGTATATTCAATTTACTGTTCGTATTTTTAATGTTTGAAATCGGTGATGGTGAAGATTCGGACCGACAGTAAATTAAATTAATTGGATATAAAATTAAAATTAACTTCGTAATAAATTTAATTAAGTGGAAGAGTAAATTTAAGTTAACTACACATTAAATTAAAATAATTTTTTTAAATTTATACTAATAATAAAAACATGATTGATTAAAATCACATAAATTGTATCTTATTTTCTCGTGTAATAATAACTAAGTTGAGAACAATATTTTCGTTTTAACGGCAGCTGGATGGCCTAATGAAGAAGGGGAGAGAGAGAGAGAGAGATTAGTTTTGGAAATTAAAGAATCAAAGAGAGGGATATTTTTTGTGTTGGTAGGGCAGGATTTAAAGATGACGACGATTTCTCTCGTTTCCTTCTCCGTCAGTGTTCCAGTACCACGACCACGAGCTCATCTTTCTTCTCCGCCTACCCACTTTTCAAACCCCATTTTCTCGTCGTTACTCTCTACGAACCCACTCAGTTCGAAGCGCAGAAGATTCGTGGCCTTCGAAAGAAATCCACGGGACCAAAATGAGGCTCAGTTTCTTGACGAGAACGGAGTGGTTGATGATATGGATGGCTATCTCAACTATCTCTCCCTTGAATATGACTCCGTTTGGGACACCAAACCATCCTGGTCAGCTTCTTTCTTTCCTTGATTTTACCGGCTTTCTAATTTTGTTCTTGAATTTGATTTTGGCTGGAGTTTTTTTTTTTTTTTTTCCCTCGTGTGTAGGTGTCAACCATGGACGATTGGATTGACTGGGGTTATCGCAATTGCCCTGAGCTGGCTAGTTTTGAACTCGATATTCATCACATCACTGGTTTCGGTACTGATATCTGCTTGGTGGTACATATTCCTCTACTCCTATCCAAAGGTCAGGGAATCATTTACAATGCCTTTCGTGCTCTATTCTATAAAAGTGAGTGATACATTGTTTTTGAAGTTTTAATTCCTCTGCTAGGCATACTCGGACATGATTGCAGAGAGGAGAAGAAAGGTGACTAGCGGCGATGAAGACACGTTTGGACTTTCAAAGAGCCAGTGATATTGAATTTGTACAATGGGTCAATCCGGGAGTCTTGAAACATTTCTTTGTATTGCTAAGAATGAAATATGAATGTCTCATGACCATGGCTGACCGTGTTTTCGTGCATTCTTTAGATCAAATTACAAAGCTCAGAAGTTATTAAATACAGAGTTTAGGTTAGTTGTCTTTAATCCGGAGCCTTTCCTCGGTGGACTGACTGTGGGGGCCCGAAGAACCCCTCTCCTCGGCGAGCAGAGAGTGCAAATCGCTGCCGTTGGCGAGGCTGTTGAACTCGACGGCCTTGGAGGGCATGGCGGGGTATCGGCGCTGGCAAAAGGTCATGAGCCTCTTGACGGACTGCAAGTACTTGCGAGTGGTCTCGTCGTTCATGATGTGGGCGACACTGTTGGTGTGGATCTTCTCGCGAGCGGAACGCTCGTGGATGCCGACCATAGTGACTCCGATGGGCCACGGGGCGTTTCCGATCGCCATTTTGATGTATTGGTCCATAGCGGCAAGGTAGTCTCGCTTCATGCAGCACTTCACCATCACCATCAACGCTCGTCTGATGTCGTCTGGAAGGACCTATACGTCGACGAAAAAAGAGATCAATTATCTCAAGTATGGAAAACCCAATCCCAAAAAGAAAATAAAATTGAACTAAAAGTACTCGGCTTTCAATTTTGTTACAAGATTGTGACTCATCGGTGATTTTTTTGTTTAATAAGTTGTCAACCTACACAAGAAAATTCCTGACAGTCCAAATTCCTGTCGAAAAGCTTATAGCTGGATCCAATTACATATGATAAACACTGCTCGTTAAAAACTCGAGGATATTGGATGTGATTCACTCTAACAAAATCAAATTTGTGAAAGGACGATCGTCCAGACCTTTTCAATCCTTGAACGAAACAATTGGGGCCACTAGTCTCCCAGGGCCTCAGTAGTCGGGTTAAGCTGGACACTAGGTATGGTTCAAGATAAAAAAAGGACCGGTGAAGGTATCTCTCCCTAACAAGCCCGTTTAGCTCTTTAGTTAGAGTGACTTGGACCCAATATCCCTAGTTCTACCAAGGTATTAGAGCCTACCCAATTTTTTTAAATTCAGGGTCCCCCAATGTCCGATTTCCACAGTTGTATGACATCAGAGTCCTACATTGGGCGATGATCTTGACATGAACCACCTCTTAGTGAGGCTGTGTTAAACCCAATATACTCTGTTCTAATATACAATCAGGATATCTCTCCCTAAACAAGCCAAGGGTGAGTTAGACTTAGATCCAATATCCTCTGTTCTACTAAAATAGGTATAGGGTTCTTAGATATATTAAATTTCAATAGTTGTACGACATCAAAGTCCTACACTGGCTGAAGATCTAGACATGAACCACTTACTAAGCGGAGTGAGTTAGAGCCAATATCGTTGGAACTAATGATATTGCTCACCCAGTTTTATAAGAAGAGTAAAACAGAGAATAGAAAAGCTATACCTTCTTGCGGCAGAACTTGAAGAGAGGATTCAAGTAGCGAGCGCACTGCTTGAAAGTGGCGACCATAGACTTGCCTTTGGCGGTGCGCCTCTCGGTGTCGCCCATCTCGCTCAGCTCCTGCTTCCACTCGTTCAACAGCCTCTTGAAGAACACCAATATCTTGTCCTCCGCGCAAAGCTCCTCGAAGTTCCCCTTCATCTTCTTCGAGTCGCTCTCGCCGTCCACGCCGCTCGATCCCCCGTCGCTGAGGTCGTCGTCCCCGCCGTCGCCGCCGTCGCGGTCCTCCGATCCGCCTCCGTCGCCGCCCTCCGCCGATGCCTTCTGCCGCTTCCGCTCGCTCGGCAGCCCAGTCTTCTGACGCTTCCGAAGCTCCGCGATGTCGCGGAGAAAGTCGTTCGTCTGACCTTCGGTCATGTCGCTGTCGACCTCGAACGAACCGGTCTTGATCACGTGCTTGAGGCGGTCGAGCCGAGAGTCGTCGTCCTCGCCGAACAGAGTGATCGGCTGCTTCAGGATCCTGAGCCGTCGGATCACTTCCGGCTTCGGGAGCACGAGGTTGTCGATCTTTTGCTCGTCGGTCTGAGATTTGGACGCCGTCGTCGCGGCGGACGAGGCTTCCGCCGCGGTGGCGGAGGAGGAGTTCGATTTTGCGGCGGCGATTGCAGCGGCGGAGGAGGATGACGCGGCGGCGGCGGATTGGCGCTGCGACTTGGCCTCCAATTCGCGCTTTTCTTCGTCGCGGAGTTTCTGGATTCGCTTTTGCTCGATTTCCGAGCGCTTGAAGAATCGCTTTCCGCCGGATTCTTCGGCCAGGTTTTGACGTTTCTTGAGGAGCTCTTGCCTGAGAATGTCCATCTAGGGTTTGGGGGTTTGAGTTTGGGTTGGGAGTTGGGACTATAGCTTTGATTTGGGGTCAGAGGTTTTGCCGATTTGGGAGTGATGACATATGTTTTTATCGACATTGATTTCACTCGTATGTTCATTTAAGACCTTAACTGTCGTTTTAGTTTTTGAAGGACCTTAATTGTCGTTTTGAGTTCTTTATGGACCTTAAAAATTGAGTAAATGGTTTTATTTATTTAATAATGAAGAAACTATGAAATAGTCAAATACCTACAATTATATTATAAATAATATTAAAAAAAAATCGTCCAATTTATAATTTAATGTCACCTCTCTTAGATGAATGTATTTTGTTAGTTTGAAAGTTTGAACTATATTCATATTATAATTTTAACATAAAAGGTCATATGTCTAGCACTCTTATTATATATGAAAAATTATACTAACTAAGTCACGTTTGAATTTCTATTTGCTCGACGTTCAACTTTGTTTTAAAAATAACAAATAGTTCACACCGTGGATGTTTCAATACGATGGACATTTATAGAGCTAGCATTAGTAGATATCTCGGCCAAAAATGCTCATAGCCAAGTTTAGATTTTTAATTATTATTAAATATTCAAAACCTCGATTTGAATCTAAAATAGGGCATATAAAAATGAGGATCATAATGTTATTGATTGAATTAATAATGGAGAAAGGTGCTCAATACTAGGCTAGGAACCATTTTAGGACAACTCCTAAATGCGAGATCTTACTAAATAATCTTTGTGAAAGTTTCAATGGCACAATAGCAGTTCTTATGGCTAGGCAGAAACCGATCCTATCCTTGCTAGAGCGGATTAGAATGTATTTGCTGCAAAGGTTCATTAAGAAAAGCCTTGTTGCAGACAAATATAATGGTGAACTAGGTCCTCGAATATTTAAGATACTTGAGACAGACAAGATTCTAAGTGCACAGAACATAGCACAGTGGGCCGGTGAAATAGAATATCAAGTGAGCAACATGTACATATGAATGTAAAGAGTGAACCTGTCATGTCATACGTGCTCTTACAGGCGATGGGATTTGTCAGTTAATCATTACTCTTTATTGAATATTTAAGAAATTTCAATAAAGCCTTAAGATTTGTCTTAACTTGTTTGTGTGTGTGTGTGTGTGTGTGTGTGTTATATAACGTGCTCACATGCAATAAGTTGCATATGGAAAAAGCATGAGGACCCAGTCAAGCATGTGTCAGCTTGGTATAAGAAAGAATCCTACACTAAAACATACGAAAACAGGATAAAGCCCATAAATCCGAGTGATCAATAATACAAGCTTGACTACAATGGAGATGCCACCTGACAGAGCAAAACCTGGAAGGCCAAAGAAGTTGAGGCGAGTTGAACATGACGAAATCGTTCCTCGACGTGTAACCAGAATAATTAAAAAGTTTGTCACGGCGACATGCTCAAACTGTGGCAAGGATGGACATAACAAGATCACGTGTTTCAATAAACAACAAGAAGTACTTTTTGTATATAATATTGACAACCTATACTGTAAATTATAGAATATACTATTGGAAATGACAATATTTCACAAATTTCAGAGATAAACTACACATAACAGGAGACAAATCACTCAGCGAGCTCAAGCACCTCAACAAGCTCGAGCACCACATCACACAACTTAAGCTAGTCATGGACCTTCAGCTACACAAGAAAGCCAACCAAATTTAAGGGTAACGGACCTTAAACCATATTAAACTTCTAGTCATCAATGGATATGGAGTCAGATTTTTTTTTTCTTTCCATTTACAGCGAAGCCCAAAATTTAGGACTCACAGCGGTTGGAGGGAAGTCATGGAGCTTAGGGGGCTTTTCAGAGAGTGATTTTGTGTTACTCAGGACAAAGATGCATAGCCTATCTTTTGTCCTTAGTTTGAATACTTTTGGGTCAGGGTTTAATGTATGTAAATGCCCTACAAACTTTTTTTTTTTTTTTTTGATAAAAGGCTTAACTTATTACTTATGCACAAGAATTGTAATGAATGTGTATCCCACTATTTTGTACTAAGTAAATGCCTAGTAATGTGTATCTCAAAGACAATGTTTTGTGCCATTTCTTTAATCTAATGAATGTGTTTCTAATTATTTGTACTTACTAGTTTTTACACTAGTTTATGTCTGAAACTATTTGTGACTGCAACAATGTTGAACATTGCATCGTCTTTACACATAATTAAGAACCAACCAAATGTAAACATAACGCCACAATGTTGAACACATACTTTTAACACATTGCGTACATAATTCCACAGATAGGTTACATGTCGAACACACAATGGTTCAATAACATTGCATTATTTAAACAAAATCACACAAATAAGGAAAAGAACAATCGTAAGCAACAACTTCAATCTGTGCACTTCACTAGCAATCACCCTAATCACATCACTTGATTCTTCATTTTTTGTTTGAGATGGTCCTCGGTCTACCGAATGTTCAGTCACCAAAAAATGCTCCACGTTTTCAAGTGTATTGATCTTGTTCAACAATCCAAGAATAATTTTCTTTGCTCTTAAGCACATCGGTGGTTCCATCCACTCCAAAACCCGCACCCTTTTAAGTTCGAATTCTGACAAAAAACTCACTCCAATTCAATATTTGAATTGCCCAAACTCAATATCGATTAACAAATACAAAACACAGACAAACTTTATACGTGAGACATCCAAAAAATTGTCTTCCTGGGTTATCACTAGTCCACGAAGTCCGTTCAACCCTGCTCATCTCGCAAAAACACGCCGTCCTTCGTTCTTCGACAACGACACGAGGTTTCTTGCGATTCGACGACATGCTCTGACTGCTTTCCATATCGCGTACGAGAGACGAGTATCCAAGAGACCAGTATACGAGCGACAAAGATGAGAAATGATGGGCTATCGAACCTTAATTGGTTATCGAGCTATGAAATTGATTTTGGGAAAATTGGGGATTTCTAACCCTATCTCGAATTGGGTGATGAATATTATCTTGACTTTATTCATATATCAAACAACCAAATATATTTTTGTTATTGTGGGGTTATATTCGTAACTTCGCTATAAATGTATCCCACGTGAAAAAAACGTTAAGATTTAACTGACTTTTAATGATATTGATACACGGAACGACCACCAGCGTCCAAAGCATGATATTGTAGGGTGGTTTGATCGATTTTATATTTTACGGGACACGTTGTCACACGTACTATAATTCAGGGAGCAATCTTGTCATTTATTCTTTTAATTATGAATTCCTATATATATAAAAAAAAAAGCAGGTTTTTGAATACAAGGTCATACTCATTTTGTTTAGGTCATGAGAATGGCTATTTTTTAATCAATAACCAAACGTTGGTTAATATAAATTTATATGACCGTATATGTTGTTATAGGGGTAAAATTTAGAAAATAAACTTTAGCATTTAATATCTTTAAACTATATTTTGAAGAGTGAGAAAGTGAAAAAACTGCAAAAAAAAAAAAAAAAAACACTTTTGAACTGGTTGTTACTTCAAGTTCAAGCCTTGTATAAAAGCAAGAAGTGATGATCTAATATTGGTGAAAAGACCTGTGGATATAACAGATAGAACTTAAGTGGAATTCCATGCTCCCATGCCTTAGCATGCATATCTGAAAGGCATTTCGATCCATCAAATTATATTTAAGAATGCTACGAGTAGGAGGCATATTTAAGATCTTATGCACCAATAATTAGAGGAATGAATGGTTCAGAAACTTGACCTTATCCAAGATCGAATCCCTTAGCACCTCCTGAAATCTACCTAAAAAAGCTATTAAGGAGAGAGCCTGAAGAACCACATGTCGCAACTAAAGCTAGAAGATATATGGCATGGTTATGCATTGCGGAAATTGTGGAAGGCCGGTCATACTAAGAAAACTTTGTGGTAAAGTGTCCACAAGAAATAAAATAAAAAAAGTTTGAGAGATTAAGTTTTAGTCTCAAATGTTTTTTTTTAGTTCCTTCACTAAATATTATAATTAACAACTCAGGCATGAAGAAATAGCTGCTCAAGAAGAAGAGATAAGTAGTAGAGGACAGCAAAATATATAAGCTGAAGTGGTGAAAAATGCATGTAGACATATGCTTTTATTTTGGTCTTGACATTTTGTTTTCCTTGGAACTTTTTTTCCATCTTGAATTTGCACTCTTGTATGCCATCAATTGACTTGAGAATTAAGAATAGTTTATTTTGGATTGATAAAGAGAATTTTTTTAAGAATCTTTTGATCATAATTGAATTTCTAGTGTTGATTAACATGTTTTTATATTTTTATATTGGATAATTTATATCATATTGGTTATTTTTCTCAATGTGATACCATTCTTATTTTAACAAAGAGTTATAAGAACTTTCTAAATAAGTAAAGGGAGTTTGAGTAGAGTAGCTGATCCAAAATATAAAATTATCAAAATAACTAATATTTGATTTATTTTGTGCAATAGCCAATAAACCACATTAACCTACCTAATGAATCTTTTATTCCCTCCATTAAATGGGTATAGCTGACGAGATATTGAACTCAATATCTGAATCAAATTGAAATCTTCCAGATTTCGTGCATTGAAATTATACCCATGCATCTGCAATAAACGTGAAATAAAAGGAAATAAATCATCATCACAAAATCACATATACACGCAAGATCCAATTCCCGAAAATAGAATAAACTAAAATCCCCAATTCAATTTGAAATCTTCTGAAAATTCATTTACGCAAACTAACATCAATTTACCGACATTAACATAAAATACACACAAATATGTCAAAATTAACACAAATTTCCAAAAATAAACCGATGTAAACACAACAATAATAAGAACAAATATGTCGAAATTAACACAAATAAAATACATAAACACAAAATAAACACAACAATAAGAAAAAAATTCAAACAAACGAGATTCACCAGTTGAGGGGGTTTCAATGACGGAAGCTGAGGCCGGAGAGTCGTCATGGCCAACTTGCACTCCACCCTCGTCATGGCACAAACGAAGCCGATCCAACTCTCTTGCCGCGAACGATATTTTGCGACGGAAATTCGACCACGCCGTTGATTTCATTCGGGCTCGAACCATCAGGCACGCCCCGCAAGGATGGAGACGACGGCGTTGTCACTGTGGCAGTCTCCGGGCTTCCTTTTGAGGTAGGCGGTGGCGCCGGCACAGCGGCAAGACTCTCCGATGGCCTCGACAACAATGACCTTGGCGGGCTTGTGCCTGCGCGTACATGAATTCTTTGACAGAGGCAGCGCCGGAGGGGGCGGCGATCTCGGGGAGGTGAAGCCGGCAGACATGTTGACGACGTCGACAACGTGGCGGACGAAAGAAGCCTCGTGCGTGGCGCCGATATCAAAGACGGAGGGTAGCTGTAATGCATAGTTTTTTTTTTTTTTTTTGAAAAAAGTCATGGAGGTTTGTACGATCCTCAAATGCAAGAAAAAATTGAAATCAATTTTTGAACTGATGAGAGAGAGAGAGAGAGAGAGAGAGAGAGAGAGAGAGAGAGAGAGAGAGAGCGTAAATGTGAGACCCGACTTTTGTACACGTCAGCTTCTGTAAAAATTTCCTCTTATCAATAAATAAAGGAAATTTTCTTCTCTCTCCGTGTTGAATGAATTATAAGAATTCACAATAAGGAAATGGTGAGTTTTGATAATCCGAATATAAGGAAAGAGATTTTTGAAAGCACTTGAATGTTGGAATAAATTTAAGTGCTTGAGAACGAAGGAAATAATATTAAGGAATTTCTCGAATGAATGAGGAAACAATCGAGAATGGAAAATTAAGAATATTAAGGTCGATAATATTTTAGAATATTTTCACGGATTTAAGGATGGTGAAAGTGAAAATATATTTTAACGACCTTAAACTAATTCCAACGTGAAAGGAGTTCGAAAGGAAATTAGTGAATTAATTTCCTCGTTATATTTTTCCATCTCTCGAAAAGAGAATAAAATTAAAAGGATCCAGGTACAACGAGGTGGAGGACGAATTTGAGAAGAAACTTTGAGGAGGGGCAGTTTTGACAATATACAAGCCCAATAATGAGGTGACACCCGTCCCACACGTGGGCCTTTTGAGTTTTCCCATGTGGCATTCTAATCACCTACTTCTCTTCATTCAGTCTTCTTCTTCCTTCTTCTCCACGCACGCGACCTGCAAAACAAACGAACAAAGAAAAAAAAAATCTCTCGGTCATCTCCTTCAAGCTCACCGAGACTCATCATCACCACCGTCTCTCGCCCTTTCCCTTTCTCTCTCTCTCTCTCTCGCCTTCGCGCGTCACGTGGTGCCGAGCCATCGCGCGCGCCTCGACCGAGCGAAGCGACGCCGCCGCGAGCTCGCCGTGACCACCGCCTGAGGAAGAGACGCCGGGAACGAGAGTTACAGCGACGAGGACTCCGGATTCGCAAGAATTTCGGTAAGAAAAGCTAAACCCGAATTGATTTTTGAGATTTAGGGTTTTTGAAATTGAAAATTTGGGGGTTTTCGATTTCAATGAGGATTTTCGTGAAATTGATTGGTTTAATACGTTAATTGGACTCGATTGTTGATGTATATGACCTGAATTTGAAGTTTTGAATTCGGATTTCTGGGTTTGTTGATTTTGGCCGAATTTTTGAAAAGGAAAACTGTTTGTTTGAGTAGCCTCTGTAAATCGACGTGGACAGAATGGTACGATCTGAGTTCTTATTTTTGGATATTTTTCATGGATAGTAGACTGTATGAGCTTTCTAAGATGATCAAGAACATGTAAATCCATTGAGTATTGAATGAGTTATGAATTTTCAAAGATTGTGTTTCGCAGCAGTAATTACAGGATTTCCAGAACTGTAACCGGAAATTACGGGCTGTTTTTGAGATAGCTATTCTTGTCGTATGTATGCTTGTAATATCTCGTTAGAAAGCTACATGAGTCTACTTTCATTTGCCGCTAGAATCAATCGATTTCAAGTTTTGTAGCTCGAGTTATGATGGCTTAAGCGCTAGTGGGTCGGGCTATCGGGAAATTCTTGTGATTTGTTTGTGTTTTGCCGAGCGTTTGATTCTGTGTGTTCAGCCGGGGCTGGTTAAGTGTTTGCTTGGTTTGGAGTTGATTATGAGTTTGAAAGTGTGAAATTGACTCGTTATCGGATTCAATGACTTGGTTACAGATCTAGACGGACGAACGGAAACCGGACGAGGCGGAGGCGACGAGGCCGGTTTTGAAGATTCTAAGAAAAAGAGTTATCGAAATTAAAGCTCGATTAACTCGTGAGTCTTTTAATCGCGTCTCGCGTTTAAATACTCTTGGATTTGATTAATGTGATGTATTTCGCGTATTTAAATAAATAATTTATGTTTATTTATTTAATAACGTTTAAGAGTTTGATTTGATTCGCTTTGGAATTCTCGGTTACTTTTTATTCGGATCAATTTATTTGAGACTCATAAGCATGTTATTGGATTTTATTTCGTATTGTTCTCGATACGAAAATACGTGAGTCTTGAATAAGTTTGACTTCCGAAAAACCGGAGAATAATGAATTAAATTATCGAATTCCGAACCGACTCGAATCTAATCCCGACAACGAACCTTATCTTTTCAAGTAGTTTCAAATCCAGTAACTAATGAAGTTTCAACTTCGGATTCTAGTTCTCTCGACGCTCCAGGACGTGCTAAAGGTCTCGGGAAGCGTGTAAAGCAAAGTGTCCTCCGGAATTCATCGAGTTCTCCGACGAACTATTCCGGGTAAGTGGGATTTAAGTTTGAGGTGCCAAATGGGGAATGGTGCCTAGTAGAATAATTGTTTATGTTTTTTTCGTTTAATCCTAAAACAAAGAGAAACCCTCAGTTAGACAAGATGACCGAATAAGGCTTCGGCCACTAACTAATAAGATAATAAAATGGTAGGGTTAAACGATTAGCAAGTTAAGAACCTTGAAGCCTTTAAAACTTTGTTGAGCTTCTGTAATAGGTTTTTAACCCTTTGTCCTGATGGAGAGGACAACAGGAGGAGGAAAGACGGTGTCCTTCGGATTCAATCCCGAGAGGAACTGTTCTAGGAGAAGGTCCAGCCTCACAGCTGTCGACAACTCCTTTTAAAATACTTAAAGAGCCATACAGTGAAATTAATAATGTTAATAATGGGCTTTATCCCGATAAGATCTCCTCCTGTAATAAGATAGACAGGTAGGCTGTAGACAGCTCCTGTAAAACATAACGAACTCTTGTCGGCAATGTAGCGAGTGGCATTCCCGAAGGCCCTTTAATGGGAAGTCGATGGGTGGCTTCAGGTAAGTCGATGGGTGGCTTACCTGTCCTGAAGGAAATATGAACCCTGGATCGACCAGGGATTGGTGAGGGTTTGATTCCCTCTACCAAACGCGCGCTAAGGCCCTCCTACATGTGCTAGTGGATCCCAGACGTTAAAACTTCGGCCTTCTGAGGGCTAGGCTCAAGTTCTCAGAATGGTTTACTCATCTCTCATGAACGGCTGCGGACTGAAGTGTTGATTGGCCAGTCCACTGATGTAAGGCGCCGGTATGAGCGAGATGGATGAGTTTCTAGGAAGACGGTTGTTAGCCGGATTCCTATATGATTATGTGTTTGATTGTTTTAGAACGGGGTTTTAAAACTGAATATGTCTATGTTGATTGAATGATATTTTTGTTATCCTGATTGTATGATGGAACTTCTTTATTCTTCTGAATCTATCACCTGCTATCATCTGCATTTTATCATCTGCAACCATGCATCTCATGTAGTGCTAGGTTAGATATCCTGCTTACTGAGTCGGTGTGACTCACCCCTTAAATCCCTCTCCTTGTAGATAAAGGAAAAGCTCAGGCGAAGCAGGAGTGCTAGTCAAGGTAGATCTCATGACGACCTGTGGCATAGGAAATGTCTTTTTGGGAAATGGGTATCAGGTTTTTGAAAACCGAGCTTATATGCTCGTGAAAGTTTTATATAGCTTTGAAAGAACTTTTATTATATCATAACGTTTAGATAATCGGCCCGAACCTCTTTTTACGTTTTGAAACTCGGTTAGCACGATTATGGGCCTGTGCTTATGGATAGCAAGCTAGGGTAGTCCGCATTTTTGTAACTCTTCTAAAAGCGAAAATTTTTACCATTTTTAGCGGACTAGCTCTAGGAACCCTTGTTATTCCTTATATGTAAATTAATTTTATTTCCGCTGTTTGTTTAATAAACGTTTTGTAAATGACGTTTGAAAATGTTTTATGTTCATTTCATTTGAAAACATAAATGGTTTATGATAATGTTATGGGAAAAGTCGCGTTCCGAGGACGACGGGTGTCCTGCGGGTCGTGACAGTAAATGAGTTTAAATGTATAATCATAAGACAATATTTCATTAATTATTTATTTTAATCAAATAAACATTGAAACAAAAAAGGCAAAACTAGACGTAAAAAATTGGTTTAATTGTCACGTCATCAAAATTGAGTATTTAAACAAATTTTTTGAAATATTGGCTAGTTTGCATTTCAATGTTGAGTTGGCTAGTCCGTGTAATTTTTCATAACTAAAACATTTTAGGTGTGGGCCATTATAGGCTATTATCAAATCCACATATTTGTTTATTTCCAAAATAATATCATAAAATAACTTACCTAGTAGTGTTTTTCGTACCAAATAATTTTGTCATGAGTCTTTGATGTAAATCATTTCTAATGTGGGTAAGTTTAGGTATCATCCTCCTTAATTATATATATCTTATTTCCTTCATGATTCCATTTCTTAACTTTCCGTATGGGACGCCTTTGTTTTTTACCTACTCTCCATTGTTTAGTAGCTAATACAATGTGAAGATTAATCTTGGGCATTAGAATTTATCAAAATTTTTGTTACCGTTAGTTTAACAGAAAAAGGGTATTTCCGATAAACTTAAAACTGGAATCCGTGCTTCACGAGAATAGAAATTCAAGTAAGCTTATTGGAAATTATATTTCCGACAATTTTTGGGTTTTTTTTAAATAAAAATAAAAATCAATTTTAAATGATAATTGATAGGGATTATAATGTTAATTTTTTTAAAACAAAGTACTACTATGTAAAATAAGAAAATGAATAAGGATTTGTCAAAACTGGCCTCGTTAAAGCTAATATGTAAAGTAAGGAAATCTTGATAGAAGATATAGTGTTTTTTTAAATTTATTAATCATAATTTCAACATATAATGCTTCAACTGGCATCACAAAAAAATGTTGATTTTAAATTAGATTTTTAGCTTTTAGATGCGAAGTCACTAGGTATTTGTCGCATAAAAAAATCATAATTTTTAGCAAGATAAATTTCCATGTTTCATTCATTAGTTGACTTGTATTTTTTTTTTTCCTCTTTTCTAGAAATTAGGTCGAAAATAAAAATAAATAAATAAAACTATTTCATTTCTTGTCTTTTCTTCAACAACCGCTCTTTCTCTCTCTCTCCACTCTTTCTTTTCTTTCTCTCTCTTTGTCGCTCTCTCCAGCCCAATCACCGCTGCAACCACCGCTACTCACGCTCGTGAACACCGCCGCTCAAACGAATCCATTACACAAATTTCCTATAAATCACGCTAATAATATGTAACTAGTGATGTCGCTTAGGCTGATACTCTTAACTTGTTTGTATTTTGCAAAGGTACTCGCTAGAGTAAAAAGAATAACACCAAAAACTTTCGCAGTAATCTGAGCTCGAACAATAACAACATTTTTTTTTGTATTTTTGGCCCAATATCTAACCCAAATTGGCCATCTCTTTTAAAATTCTAGCAAAACTATTACTTAAATTAGGTAACTAACTCAATCCACTACCAAACAATATTATATTCATATCTTACCCCTCATCAAATACACATCAAAATTTTCGCATCCGACTCCAAATCCTTCAATCCTCCGATATTGTCCCCGAACTCTCCGTCGATTTCGAATCCTTCAATCCTTTGATATTGCGTCCGACCTTATTTTCTGTCACCAATTTTCTGATTTCGCCACTTCCGAAGCCGACGGAGCGTCTCCGTTCTCAAACTTGGAAAAATGGTAAGTAAATATGATTTCCAATTCGATTAACCCATAGAACACCATAATCGAAACCCTACCCCGCATCTCCGATCAATTATCTGTTAGATTAACTATAAAATATGGTAAATAATATTTCCAATTCGATTAACCCATAGAACACCATAACCGAAACTTTAGAACTTTAATGGTAAATAATATTTACAGTCGGGCATTCGATAGTAAATATTATTTACCATTCGAAAAAGCAAAATACTTGTCTCCGATTTGGCGAACGATCCATGATTCAAACCTGATGATGAATAACTGGAAAAAAATTGGAATTGACAAACAAATAAGAACGAAGTTTTAAGAAACCAAAGAACCTAAACACCTACACTAGACAAACATAAACTAAGAAGGATTAAATGACTAACCTAGACTAACAGATAATATAAGAACAATAGACGAACATCTACGAAATCGACGATCCTAAACATCTATTCCAAATGAGTCGTCGAATATCCTGGTTGCAAATCTAGGATAATTTTAATGGTAAATAATATTTACTGTCGGACCATTCGATAGTAAATATTATTTACCATTCGAAAAAACAAAATACATGTCTCTGATTTGGCGAACGATTCCATGATTCAAATCCGATGATGAATAACTATAAAAAAGTCTGGAATTAACAAACACATAAGAACGAAATTTTATGAAACCAATGATAATATTGGAAGTCTGAGAAATATGAACTATTTCCCTAAATAAATAGATAGTTAGTCTATAATTTAAAAGTCTCATCTATATAAAGAGACTAGTTGTTTATAATTTTTTTTTTCTTTTCGATGTAGTTTAGCAAGTGTACATTTTTAGAAGTAAAATCATCTCTAATTTTTTTATATTTGAAAAATTAATCCTTGACAGAATTCACACGTGACTAGCACATTAGGAAATTTTTGACAAGAAATTACTTTACGATCATTCACAAAATAACTAAAATCTAGTTATTTTTTGCTTTAGTTTTTTTTTTTTCTTTTTCTTTTTTCTTTGGGTTTTAGATGCGCACCCACTAACAACACAAACAAAAATATAATAATTATTTATAGTAGCTTTTTTTATATATATTTGATTACAAAAATAGCTGCTTAAATTTATAACTGCCAAAATAGATTAATAAGTTGGGTTTTTCCTGAAATATGTCTGTTTCAGGATTTGTTTATCTTTATCTTTATTTACTGTTTATAATTTTACCAACAAAAATCATTGGAATGTAGACTTCCTTAAAAAAAAAAAAATTGCATAGACATTCGCATAACTTATTAATGATAACGGGGTGTTTTTCGAATTTTAAATAAATATCAGGTAACTTTTATATACATTGCGAACTCGCCTTTCGTACGATTCCCGACTCCGACACTCACAGTCCGCCCCCAATCCCAAATGACGACCATTCGCAGATTTTGCTGCAACGACCTTCTTCGCTTCTCTCCGGTCAATTTCGACCATCTCACCGAAACCGTAAGTTTAATCAATTATCACCAGACTGTTATTGGGCTCGACTGATTCGTGGAATAATCTGTGGATTTCAGTTCAACATGTCTTTCTACATGACCTATTTGGCGAGGTGGCCCGACTACTTTCATGTCGCCGAAGGCCCTGGAAACCGAATGATGGGTTACAGTAAGCTCTCTCTCTCTCTCCCTCTCTCTCTCTCTCTAATTATTATGTATTGATGAAAGAATGTATTGTGTTATGGTGAGATTGCAGTTATGGGGAAAGTGGAAGGACAAGGCGAGTCTTGGCATGGTCATGTCACTGCGGTGACCGTTGCCCCAGAGTACCGAAGGCAAAATCTGGCCAAGAAGCTCATGAACCTTCTCGAAGACATCAGTGATACGATGTAAGGATTTGTGATATCAGGATTTCAATTTTTTACTATTTTTTGCTGTTAACTCTTTGAATATCTAGATTTTTTTTTTATGCTGTGGTATTTGTACTTTCTGTAGAGACATCTTAGTATCTGTGTTGTTGGTTCAAGATCGTTTACTTGTGAATTTTCTTTTTCGACAGCGACAAAGCGTACTTTGTGGACCTTTTCGTTAGAGCATCAAATACCCCAGCCATAAAGATGTATGAAAAGGTAAGATTTCTGTTACCGAACGTATGAACTTTAACATTATGCTTGTTAGTCGAGCATCATTAGTTTTGATCTGTTCTATGTTAATGTGGGAAAAGAGAGAGGTTCTTGGGAAGATTTGCGCTCTCATGGTTGTTAATAGTCAACATTACTTCAGAAAGATTAGGCTGAGAGAAACGGTATTTGCTAGACTTGGTCTGTTCCCCATCGCCAGAGAAAAAAAAACTCGAGCATGTAGTTCATCGAGAGCACTTCTATAATAAGACTCGAATAAGAGAATAAAAGGTTTGGTGGTACTCAAAGATTCACAATCACCCATATCAAAAAAGTTTTTTAACTTGTGACAGTTACTAATTGGTTAACTCTGGAATGATTCTAAATGTGGGAACTTCTGAAATTAGTAGTTGAACTTCATTACGCTATCTTAACTGTATAAAAACACAAGCTAAGTGGTTATGTTAAATAAAATATCGTATGAATTTTATTATTTTGCCTTGAAGAAAAAAATTATGAGTAAAATAAATTGGTATTTGAAATGTACTTCCATATCTTACGATTTTCAATGGAAAACCCTCTCATTTCTGTGGAGGACTGGTTTAGCATGGATATGGGGTCTCTGTTAAGATCTTAGGGGTCGGAGTGCTTATAATAATAAGTATTTACTGAATGGGTGATTCTAAAATAAATAGTAATACATTGACGTATAAAGAGAAGTTAGAAAATATCATTTGGGGAAGAAAATAGATTGGAGGGAAGATTAGGCATTTGAGAGTTCTGGGTCTCTAGAATACCCGTTTTACTTGTAATTGTTACCCCTTTCATCGAAGGATTTCGTAAGCTCTAATCGGTTTCAAATGTTCACTGGTATAGGAATCCCAAATGATAACAACCAACTAGTTGTGACTTAAATACAGGATTCAAATCCATTGAGCATAGGCCGTAGTCTTGCTCATTATTGATACGTAAATAAATAAAACTGACGGACAGAATCATTTGGTGTTGTGTCGAGGTTTTAATTGCTACGAGTAATTCCTTATTGTACAAAACCATTATTGAGTTTCAATTCGTATAAAGCTGTGAACAGCAATTGTTCCCATAGGCAACCAATTTTCCATTCTTTTATGCTCTAAGTTCCATGTATTTGCTTATGAGATGCTTATTTTACATCTGTTTTCTTTTGTTGTTGTTTTTTTTTTTTTTTTTTTCTCAGCTTGGGTATGTAATTTATAGAAGGGTTCTGCGTTATTATTCTGGGGAAGAAGACGGATTAGGTGAGTTTTTATGTCTGCTCCCAAACCATTTTATGAGTTGTCTTTTCTTAATCTTTATTTTCTAACATTTCTGTTGCAAATTGGTCTGGCTCTCAGATATGAGGAAGGCATTGTCACGCGATGTTGAAAAGAAGTCTATTATACCTCTCAAACGCCCAATTACACCTGATGAATTAGAGTATGATTGATTCTGCTCTCTCGCACTATATAAATTATATACGAAAAATCTGCATGCTAAAAGTTTGGCAATGTTATATATTAGCTCAAAGTCAGGCATCATGGTCAAACGAGTTGCGCATCGATGCTTACTTCTCTATGAACACACTTGCGCTAAGTTTTGTATCATTTCATGTTTTTTGTTAATTGTCTTTTTGGCTTTTTCTATTTGACTATTTAATCAATTTTATTTATTCTGAGAATACATTTATTCAGAGGTTAGTAGATCGAGTCATGACAAACATTTCTGATTTCGACCCTGAACTAGTATTATGGATAATATAGATGAAATGGAGTGGTTGCTTGGTTTTCATTGATAAATTATGTCCCTCTTGGCCCTCCATTACGTATCGAGTTTTCTTAAACACATGTAGTACTTGCATAGATTGAAAATAGAAGCCTATTGAAGTTGACCTTAATAATCCATGGAGAAACAAGTTGTGCCCTAAACCCGGAGTCTCCACAATCTACTTCTGTCTTTTAGTTTTCTCCCAAAACTTATTTGGGCATTGTAACTGTATTAAATTTGTTTATTTTCATTTTATTTACATTTTAGAAATCTGCGCTAGGTGTTATTATTATTTTAGAATATTATGGCTGAATTTGTCGGGTCATAAATATCCTGAATTATGTAATCTAAGAAGAAATCAAATCTATAATGCATAAGCAACATTAAATATGCAAGTTTCATTGTTTTCATCTTGTATTTTAATGTATTCTTCTTCCTTATTTTCTTTTTCTTTTTAATATAAAAAAGGGATTTTTCAAACCAGCAGGTTCTGTAACATCAGGGCCTTGATATCAGAAGGTAAGTAATCCTCCTGAGAAATACAATCTGGGATAGAATTTTCCGCTCTCGCTAACAATTGAGGAACACAATACGCAGACTTCTTTACGAAATTCAAAGAAAAATGACAAAATTCGGCAATAAAAGTTTTCCAATCCTGAATTATATGGCCAAAAGTAGACACCATGTTGTCTCGGTGCCTTATAGCTTTGATGACTTGTAAAACGATCCGCTTCAAGAATAACCGTCGGCCATCTTCTCTGCTTGTTCCAGCTCAATGCTTCTCGGATTCCGATAGCCTCTGCCACTGCTGGTGAGAAAGGTCCTAGTCTGATCTAACCACAAAGCCATATCTGAAGATAACTCTGTTTACATTGATTTTAACTGTGTTTGGAGGAGGCACTGTACCAGCGAGGCTGTCTCCGATATCCCCTTTTAGCATCTCAGCTCGTCGGTCACTGGTTTCCTTTGCCAAAAAAAAAAAAGTTGCTATGGTTCTCGGTCTTCACACCACCCAAAACAGGCCTAAGGCACACCCAACAGGGACGTGGAAAATAGATTCATGAGCAGCTAAGCATGATGAACAAAGGGGGATTCGACTACGACCTGTGTCACGACGTGTTTGTCGGGGCTACGTCATGAATATGAATTGCCGTATTCAATGGGATTTTCAAGATAAGGTTATAATCTCGTTCGTTAAAAATGTCTCGAAGCAAAGTCCAAATCCCAGCTACACAAGCAGATTACTCACTTTTGCTCCTCCACCCGAACCGATTGTCCTTCTAACTCCCACTTTAATTACCGACCTCGCCTCCCAAATGCTAGGCAACACGAAACTCGGGTTAGAGCCTAGAAGAAGCATCAAAGAAAGAGCTACGAAGAATATCTTGCTTTATAGATTTCCCCGATCAAAGAGCTCTCTCGGGATACCAATCTCCATTACGGAGGCGACTAAATCTCACAGCTGATACTTTATGATTACGCATTCTGTCCCAAGTCATCCAATGACTCTTCCTTATTTGATTCTACTTGCAACAATGAGAGGACTACACTTGGCTGACTTAGCAATCCAAGTATTTGGGCCTAAGTTTCACTCTTTTGCCCAGCCGAACCTCGATAAGTGTCCTCCCACGTAGCTTTTCAGCCAAACAGATATTAAAGTCGAGGCAAACTTTTCCACTCTCTCAAACCCAAAGTTTCTCGAATCAGCAAAGATCAAAGTGTACAAGTTAGCTAGCCTTTTTCTCTCTAAGTTTTAACCATATATTAACAAATGGAATAAAGAACACACAGCTCGGCACGCTTTGAGATCTTGTGGTCCCAACCATATCTCGGATAAATGTTTGTTCATTGTTGGGCCATTCTAACCTGTCTTTTGAGTTGATATTTACATGCAATGCCATTTCCAAGTTCCAACCACAGGAAGTGGAAGTTTCCTGTACGTTTTTCAGAACGAACGTATCATGTGAGCGTAACAGATTTAATGTTGACACGTGTACAGTGAGTACGTCATCATCAGCTCTAAAGGTGGGACCGGAAGCAATCTAGATGTTGGCTCGTTGAGAGACAATGTGAAGGGTTTTGGACTTTGATCACGTGTAGACCATACCTCTACGTTTTTTTTTTCTATAACCAACCCAACAACACCCAAAAGGCCGAGAATTTTGAGCGAGTGAGTGATTGAGATTTCAAGCTTTACCCAAATTAGAACCACACCTCTTTCATTTCAATCCTTTAATGTCGACAACCATTATACGCACCTCTCTCTCTCTCTCTCTCTCTCTCTCTCTCTCTACAATTTCCACTCTGTCAGTGGGCCCAATGGGGCCCAAAATCACGTCTCAGCCCTCCAACACCATCCGTTTTTCAATATGTGACACCCTGAAAATAGTGGGACTTCTTTGGGATTTTATCTTCTTTTTTTATTATATGAATGATTTCCGTATTCAGGCTGAACGCAAACCATGCAGAGGTCAATCATGTCGAACCATATATTCTACTATGATGCAACTGAGATCTCTTCTGGCCTTAGTGGGCCCAAAAAGTTGGCCTTCCTTGATCCATCGGAAAGTCGGTTTCATATGATCACATTTTGGGTAGTTAGGGATTTTTTTTTTTTTTTGGAACTTGTCACTGGGATGGGACCCACATTCTCCTTCCTGTTTGCGTCTCCGTAATTTTTACTTTATTTGCTTGGTTCTTTGTTTGTTTGTTGCCCATTTATTCATTTGGTACGAAGAAAGAGGCTAAGGAAATCTTAACCCAACCTGGTCTTAAGACAAGTCTCAAAAGTGGGTGGATCATCGTTTCTTTTCCGAAAACGGTGTCCCACCGATTAAAACGACAGAAGAATTCGGTACTGTTCGTAACATTATCTCTATCAATAATAATAATCAATACTACGTACGTGTTTAACTTTATGCGTTTAACCAGACGCAATATTGTATTGTCAACTACATCTACAAGACCTACAAGCTATGGTTCTGCGGCTTGCACGCTTCCACTTCTGACATCATGAATTAATCAAATTTTATTTGATTTATTATCATCAACTTAGTGATGATTATCATGTATAAACACTGTTACTATTACTATTCACGATTCTACAAAATTGTAGATGATGAAGCTGCAAGCCACGACTTGAGGTCGTCATTGCTCTGTCCTTTAGTCATCATTATTGTAGTTATTTTATGAGTTTTAGCGAGACGGCCTCTTTTTTTTCTTTTTTCTTTTTAATTTCTTTACAAAAGTAGTTTTTGAACTTTGTGACTTTTTTTATGTTAATTTTCGTCAATTTATTAGGGTTTCAGTCACAATATTTAATGCGGCTGAAACACAACAAGTCGAGGCTAAATTTGTTTCAGCCACGATAATAGTTGTGGCGTTAGCGTTGATATTATAACCTGTCATCATTCAGCGGATGACTATATAGGCGCAACAAATAGCGGCTATATTATGTCCCGCTAAGGCCATCTCCAACCGATCACTCTATTTCTCACTCTACTTTTCAGTAAACAGTTATTTTTCTCCAATCGAACTCTATTTTTCACTTTATTTTTCACTCTATTAATAAAAATTACAACACAAAAAAATAAAATTGTTAATGTAATTGTGTTTGATATTAATTTATTATGACCGTTTTAATATTATAATTTTATTGCAATGTGCATATATCATTGTTGTATTTTAAAATATTGTTGTCTTTTAAATTATGCCAAATATTAAATTTTATATAAATTAAATAATTTTAGGGATAAATATTAAATAATTATATAAAATCTGAGTATTTGAGCAAATTTTAAAACTTATAGAGCGGTGAACAGTGCAGCGCTATTTGTAGCGCTGCACTGTTCAAAATTTCCATCCCACGCTATAATAGCGTGAGATATAAAGACCCACTGGAGCACCCACGCTATAATAGCTGAGATTTGGCGCTCCAGTGGAGATGCTCTTATAGCAGAAAATGTATTGTCTCCTTATTTGACGCATTTTATTTATTTTATTAAATTTGTATTTAAGATAATAAAATGCAAATATTATATAATTATATAATGTCAACAATGTTTATACCAAGAAAAGTGTACATCGTTAATACAAACTATATGAACAAAAGTAAGTACTATAATAATACAAAGTTCATACTAAAATTATGTTGAAAAAGAGTTTTATGAATGAATGTGAATTAACAATGCCACATTTTTTTTTTTTGTAAATTCGAAATAGCTGCGGCAAAAATTGCAATTATATCCTACTATGTTGTCTAACCCTTTATATATATATATATATATATATATATATATATATATATATATATATATATATATATATATATATATAAATCATGTCTTAGCCCATCCAACACACTTTCAAAGACCGCGTATATTAAATTATTTACATCATTTGTCAGAAGGGAAAACAAGTTGAGTATTTTGTTTTTATTCCATATTTGTTTTTCCAAAAAGGGAACACCAAGATGTCGAGACGTAAGTCATGGGAGATCGAAATCAAGCCCGGATAATAATCATGACCCAACCTTGTCACGTGCTCATATGCCACAATGTCTGCGATTATTGGTCTACATACGTTTGAGACGTTTACACACCAAAAGGTTGAGACTTGAGAGAGAAATAAGGCCCACAAATCACACAGTTTGTGTGGTTTAAACATAAAAATCCATTCATATAACCCCTTTTTTGCGTAAACCACTCTTTTAAATGTTATCCTCTTCTCACAAGTGTTCTTTTTTTAAAAAGCAATGGTAACCAATTTGTCTACGTTACACTCCGACTGTTGATTTCGTTGCTATTTAAGAGGAATTATTGAATTTCTTTATCAATACACCAATTTCTTTTGTCCCCTCTTGGTGGACTCTACATATCTATACATCTCTTTTTGCCGAGCCTGATTAATATGTAGTCAAGTTTGTGTTGTTTAGGAAAATGAGGGAGAAGAAAACGTTAAACAATCATCAGTATTTGACTATATTTATATTTAAATATTATGGCCCAGTTTTATTGTCAAATAAAATTTTGGCTTCATCGTTGCCCATTTGACTATTTCTTTTTCTTCTGATGAATTTACGATGTATGTACGCATGCCTAAGCTTCGCTCTGTTTCTAGAACCTATAATAATCTCTTAGAAGCGTTAATGTATAATGCTTTCGAAAATTATGGGAAACTATATATGGACTTATTGATAGTAATATATATATATATATATATATATATATTTACTTTAATGTTGGAATAATATCTATTTGTTCCCTTCTCAGGTGAACAATAATATCTAGAGTATGAAGGTACAATTATCTGCTGGTGTGTGGACCACTATCACCTTTGATTTTCACTCTCTTCTTATATTTTATCTAGAATATGCTTTGTACTTTGCAAGATAAAAGAGAACTTATGTAAAAAAAAAATGATATTATTGCTGTTCGATTTAATTTTTACAATGTAATAGTACTTATTCTTTATTTTGTCCTTTTCTATGTGATTGAAAAGAATGTGTGGTGAATGGTGACACAAATATCACCTTAGATGAAATCTATGTATTTGTATCAGCCCACTGACTGGAAGAGTACTTTGTCAATGTGGGCGTTGATTGTCACAGAATCATAGTAAGCAGAATAGTAAAATGTCTTGGCCACCATTAGAAATGTGTCATTGATTTTGGCATCGCCGGAGGAGCTTTCGAGCACCGATCGCGCAAGCTCTTGCATTTCCGCTTCGATTTCTGGTGTCATGATTTTGTTGCATCTTCCGTCTTGGTAGACCTGAAAAATATTCAGATTAAACACAACGTCGTGTTATATATAATTTCGTCTGAAGAGTAATGTTACTTTTTTTTAAGTATTGTAAGTTAGTTTCGATCTGCAAATATTTTAACCGAATAGCTGAAGTCTTACTTTTATTGAATTAATCACTTGTAAAACCTTTGCGTTAGTTCTTTAAGAACTATAAAATTTTGTATGTTTTTAAAACAACAAAAAATTGGCTACGTAAGCCACCTAAACTATAGGAATTGTAAATTAGCCAACATTTGTTAAATAATTTGTAAATAGCCAACTTGCATACGTGGCAGCCTATTAACTACCTAAAATATATGTTTGATTGTGTTAAATAAGGCTTTTATTAATCTGTTAATAAGTTTACTTGACTATTTACAAAAAATTAACCAAAGGTGGACTATATCTCAATCCACTATATCCGTGTGGCTATATAACTTAATAACCTATTTAACAAACTTAAATTTCTAGTGGCTAGACTGCTGGCTCAAATAGGATTTTGTATGTTTTTCTTCCTTTTTAAAGATATATATGGCTTGTAATAGAATGTGAGTAGAAAAGCATTTAATAAAAAGTGGTGCAACTTGCAAGTACTTTTGTAAATAATTTATATATATATATATATATATTCGTATATATAGATATATAAGTTTAATTAGAAAAATGTTATTTAAAACTAATTTTTTTCTTTAAATAGACAATAGACGCTGTCAATTTTTATTTGCCACGGTCAATAAAATTATTGACCGTGGAATCAGTATATGATAATTGCACATTTTTGTAAAATTTAATTATTTAATTCATTTCAGACAAATTTGTACTATTTTGCAAATCCAAATATTTAAGTGGATCACGCCCCCGAAAAAAGAATATAACTTGTCAAAAAAAAAAAAGAATATAAGATGAGTATTTGGAACCTGTTGGTGGAGGCGAGTAAGTTTGTTGCAAACAGAGTTTGTGATATCAAATAGCTTTTTGTAGTGAGGATTTGGATGGAGTCCCTGTTCCGGTGCACGAGCTGAGATGAGATTTAATGTGTTGACCAACAATTCTGCGTCCACGTCATCCTCTCCTTCTTGCCACCTCAGCAACCACTTTTCCCACTACATATCATCCAATCCAATATTCCTGCTGCATTAGATTTACCATCCCATATTTCATGCAACTTTGCTCCCCATCATCTCAATATTTATAAATAAATAACATTCTATTTTATTTGTCATTTCACGCTCTAGTGTGCATGACACTATTTACAAAACACATCCCACGCATTGGTGAAGTAAAAAATTGCAGTAAAAGAGTAAATTTGAAAAACATTTATTCAGGGGGCATATTTGAAAAATCTTATATTTTTGGGAAAAATTATAAAAAATTGATAAAAATTTGGGGTGAAAATCGCATATTAACTTTCCTAAAGATTTCTATCTACATTGTATATATTTAATATGTTAAGTTTATTTAAACAAATGTAAGAACGAAAAAATATGTAATAATGATAAAAATAAATAAAAACTCACAGCTTGGCGAAGAAGGGGACTAATATCTCTTCCATTCACTATAATGGAGTCAAGGGAGAGATGACAAAGTGTTGCAATTAAGCTCTGTAGAACTCCTTGTGCTGATTTGCTCATGTTTGATCGCCTGCCATGACAACGTTTATATATAATACTCATCTTTAGAGAGGGAAGCAAAAAGAAAAATCTAATTAATTAAATAAGTTTGAGCATAACATTAAATCTTTAACAGGGCCACCTTTATATGATGTTCTGTTTATCTAGCATGTGACACAGATACGAGAATATTTAATTGTGCCACGGCATGACCCATAAGGCCATAAATAAATATTAAAAAAAAAAAGCAACAAACCTTTTACATATCACTACTATTATCATTATTATTGTGTTATAATAGAACAAAGCACCACACGTTAACTCCGAATATTTTGCGCTGAGACTTGAAAATAGGTTTATGAAAAAAAGAACAAATAGAACTATTCGTCCGTACATATGACAAAAGGAAACATTATTGAGGCCAAACATTTAAATTTGACATAAAATCTTCTTCAAATTGAATACACACTAACATTTTTCTTTTCTCTTTGGTTTTCTTAAAGCATTTTATTCAACTTCAACTAACGAAGAATCAAACGAAGAGTAATTTTATTTAGAGAAATTTTGTACACGATCACTAATTAGAAATTAAAGTAATTATAATAGCAACCATACCTTGCAACCAAATAATCAGGCATGTTAGTACTTCTCATGAACGCATGAGCGAACGCCTTTTTGATATCGCGATCCTCTTCGCTAAAATGAGACGCAATGGTCTTCATAAGCGCCGAGGTTTTTGCCCACGCGAGTCTCTCTTCGACTCGATTGGGCTCGAACACGCTCGCCGCCGCAACGTAGTAAGCCAACATGAGGCTTCTCTCACTCAATCCATACTCGCCAAGCTTACAATCTGCGTACCACCTGCGAGTGCCACGTAAGCACATCGAAAATGTCGTGTGATTTATCAATTATTTACCCACCAACCGTGCATGTGGAATGAAACCAAAATGTTTCTAGTACAACACTTACTTTTGGAGGTTGTACCACTCAATGGAATGAAGCTCTTGGCAAGTGTTGAAGTCTTTCTTTGCAAGCTCGAGATACTCATCGTTGTTTACATAAGGCATCCTAATAAAAAAAATAAAATATAGTTACAATTATATAATAGAGACACATTGTATTAGTGAGAACATAATTTCTTAATCTAATTAAATTTTCATATCACATTATAAAAGTAATATAAAAAATTATATAATAATTTTTTTATTCTATTTTTCAATAAATATAAAACTATATTTTATCCATATTTGAATTTCACGCGACCTTCATATTTGCCAAATCCATATGTAACATGTATAAATTATAAAATTCAAAATAAAAACCTTTATAGCGCTAGACTTGAATGGTCCTACCTAGGAAGAAATTAAGAATCTAAAATGTGGGTACCGGATATAAAAATAGTAATAATAACCTGTATAGAGTCTTTCCGATCCAAACATCATTTTGACCACCATACTGTTCAATATAGAATCTAGCCTCCACTCGAGGCAAACTCGCATACCATGGAACCTCTAGTGCAAATCCCACCTGTACCCATCATCACCAATATATTCCATCATTATCATCATGTATTTGTCACAAAATATTTACTTTTCATCTCTCAAAAAAATATTTACTTTTCATTTAGTCACTCTCATCTCATATGTACATTTGTCACAAATTATATATACTGACTGGCCATCGCCAATTAATCATCCAATCCACATCTTCATATAATTGCGACAGCCAATATAATCAGATTCGAGCAGAGTGGTGGTGATGACATATACATGTACTACTCATATAATATATTATATACACAGAGACTTGTTTTAGTTCTCCTCTTTTTCATGGGACACGTCAAATGATTAGCACTGATATTTATGTAATAAGGTGAGGATTTGTTAAAGTTATAAAGCTGTAGTTTGACGATATTTCCGAAGCTGTTTTACAGGCCAGTAAATAATTGCCTTGAAAATGTAATATTGTCCTACATATGTGGCAATTTGTCGTCGAACTTATTCCAGGTAATTTGACCTATCTACCAGATCATTAATTTTCAATTAAAATAGCGCAGTAAGTCCTACATTCAGATTATGGATTGTAACCTGAGAATAACAATTATTCAAAAATAATATAAAATAAAGCCGTAAGTGTAATACCTTTTTTTTTTAAGTCAGAATGTCGAGAAAGTGAGTTTGTGCTTGTTCTTTTTTGTTAAACAATATGTGCTTGTTTGAGAATCTATATGTGACCCACTTAAGGTCAAGGGTAAGCCAGTCCCCTATTAATGAATGGCTCTATATATAGGAAACAGTTTTTATATACATGTAATTTCAAGGAAAAGAATTCTAACACCAAGAATTCTAACACTTAATATATAGATGGGAATTAATAGAAAATAATGTTCGCAAGAATTACGTTGTATTAAGACCAAGCTAAGATTCATTCAACTGTTAAAAAAAATATTTTAGCTTTTAATCAATCAAATAAATATCATAATGAACTGGTGTATGTACTAATATTTATATCAACCAACTTGAACATAATTTTCAATTTTCTTCTTCCAACCAGAGAATTTAGAATAAAATATATAATAAGGGTTTGCGTGAACCAAAATTTTAATTTAGAAAAGGAAATTAATTTAATTTTAGAGAAGAAAAAAAAAACTAGCGTAGGTATGCGGTGTCTGTAGCACCTTACGTACTAGTCATTTTTACTCATAATAGTCCAGTTTTAATTAGGTATTATATATAAGACGACTCTACGTACGTACTATAAACTTTTTTCCCTTCCTATGGTTTTCTTCTTTGTCCTACATTTGTTTTTTTTTCTTCCTCGTTATAGATATTTGTTACATGTATGTACATAATCAAAATGTCAAATCAAGAACCCAAAACAAATACAAAAGACGAACCAAAAATTATACGTACCTCGCCGGGCAAGTCTTTAGTTATGATCCATTTATCGACCAGGTCGTTATTGGCTTGTTTCTCTCTGAGGAATCTTGACGAGAAATCCTTGGCAGCTTCTAGAATGTTCTCTCCAGGAAATACCAACTGAGAAGCTCTGAAGAGGTTATACATTCCGGTCACCGCCTGCGTTGACTGCCCCGAAAAACAGAAGAACTCTTCGCCTTTCTTAAAGTTCCTAAAAACATCTGTTCAAGGAAACATATACGTATATATCATAAAATTTAAGGGTTTAGGTTACGATTTGTTTTTAATATTGTTAAATATATAATTACCAGCAGAAACATTGTGACCATGCAGTCTTAGGAGCCGAAATCCCATGGCAGTATCGTCAATATCATGGACATCTGAGTTTCGGGCCCATGCAATCCCTCTTTCCGTCCAGTGACTAATTATACACAAAAAGTGATTAAATATATCATTTTATATGTTTGTGTGTATATATATATATATATACCTGTGAACGTAAGTGATACAGTCCTTAATCTCTTTCTCAAAGTATCTTGATATTCCTAAGCGTTGCAATCGGTCCACCACCCAAAGGTTCTCGAACAAATCCACCGGGTACACATTGGGAACTATCATTTGGCAATAAAAAAGTTAATAAAAATAATATAAAAGGATCACGAAGAAAACTACAAAAAAAAAAAAAAAAAAGAAAAAAAAAAGAGTGAGACTTTGACTACAAAAAGCAACGTAACTTTTTTCAAGCATGCAATTTTTTTGAAGTGGTTGTAATCATATATATATAAATACCTCCACCATTGAACTTATGGACGGCTCTGCTCAAGTAATCGAAGCAATTAGGGTCTCTGGTCTGAATGAGAGCGAAAGCGGTGGAAGAGGGAGAGAAGAGGAATGAGCCATCTCGGGACTGTAATTTCAGAAGCTTTTCCCATTCAAGTCCTGTCATTCCTTCCAAGCTGTGGAGTAGGGTCGTTGGCACGCTGTGCATTATGTCCCTGGGTATCCTATTTATATATTCATATATTTATATACATGACCCCACACACATTACAAACACATACAAGAAAACAAAAGCAAATTATCCATTTTTTTTTATCTACGGCGATCGACATCATCAACATATCTACATTGGCCATATATATCAACAAGATACAAAGTCACTTTTGTCTCCCGCTTCTCGATTATCTAGTATTCTTGTGAAATTGTGGGAAAAAGCGCACCGAGAAGCAGAAGAGAGAGAAATGTGTGAAATTATTTATTTATTTACTTTGTGAGCTTGATATCTCTCATCGAGTAGATTTGTCGGAGAACAGGAGAGTCGAAAGGCACGTCGAGGTTCAGCTTCCGAGCCATCTCAAGCAAAGAAGGGAAAGCCACTTCGAACCCTATCGGCATGTGCTCCGGATTCTCATTCTCCAGCTTCCCTATGTTCTCCTTGAAAAACGACATTCCTAAACCAAAAAACGACAACAAAATCAATGTCGTTTTCCCATATAAAAAAAAAACAAAGCCTTCTATACATACCTCTGAGGCATTTGTGGGGATAGAGGTCCCAGCGTTTGAGAGCGACCACGGCGGCCAAAGTGTTGATGAGTCGGTCGTGGGCCGAGAATATATGTGGGTCCCCCCAAGAGCCGTCGTGGAGCTGATTCCGTGCGATCCACGTCACGCTCGCCGGAAACTGAGGCTCGCCGGAGCCGTCGCCGGACGGTACCAGGGCGACCCACGCCGTGTCGTACGCTGACACCGTTATCTCTCCGTCTCCCATCGCCGTTAGCATCGATCTTATCGCCTCCACGCTCTCCTCTATCTCCTTCCCCTTCCATAACCTCCGTTTTCGCTGCCGTTTATATTTTTTAATTAATAATTAATTTTATTTTTCGAGCGACGATCGTAATTTGATTTTATTAGGCTTGATGACCGACTTACCTTTACGATAGCTTCGTCCTCTAGCAATTCCACGTCATCCTCCACGATGCCTCGCCACTTAATGCCTGACACGTCACTTTGGAACACGCCGGTGAACTCTGAAATTTCCAATATCCACGTATTTGTATGAGCTTTTCATTTTCAATTTTCCAGCGCGAATAGGATTATTATTTAGGAGTTAAGGAAACAGAGAGAGAAAAAAAAGGAGTACCGTTAGTGCGAGGTTTGGATATAGCGCTGCATTTTGAGTGAACATCGCGATCAAGCTTGTAGGCTTTTTTGTCTTTTCCTCCGAACAACAAAACTCCTATAACACGAAAGCAACATCTACGAATTAAAAAATAAATAATCGCATTGATTATACTAACTACATTACAATATTAATTAAACAAAATCCGGTTAGTCATATCTCTCCTTTGCGGAATTGATTCGAATTATTTAATCATTCCGTCGCTCCAGAAAACGAAAACAGCGAAAAGGTAGTTTTGAAAAGGAAAAAAAAAAGGAACATATTTATCATCAAGATATCTGGCATATCCTTCTTCTTGGGCGCAAGAATCTCTTCCCACTGCCACGTGGCAGAAGACCGAGAGGTTTTCTTTGCTGTGGAGAGACGGACAGAGAAAAGAAGGATGTGAGGGGTTTTTTGGGTTTGTTTGTTCAGAGAGACTCCCTGAACAAAACATAAGGGGTAGTTTCGGTAACGGAAAATAGAAAAAAAAAAAAAAAAAAAGCGGAACATTAGTAGTGTCAGTTATTACATTTCGCATTGTGAAGCGACGCAAAAAGATGAGCACTCACCTTGATCAGCGGTAGAGGAAACGAGTCGTTTTGGGTGGTGAGGAAGATGGTGATGAGAGAGATGGTTATTATGGTTGTGATGACGATGAAGGAATAGTTGGGTTGAATAATGAGAAGTCATTCTGTTGTTTTGATGATGAGTGAGTGAATGAAATGGATGAGTTCAGAGGAGGAGAGAAATAATGTTTTCTAAATTCTTTTTTATAAGGATTTTTAAAAGGAAAAAGAGGCAAGGAAAGAGACAGAAACGAGTTCCCAAGAGATTCCCGCTTGAAGGTGCATGGGATCGTCCAAAACTATGGAATTGAGGGTAGTCTTGTCCTTTGATCCTTTCTCTCTCTCTCTCCTGCCTTTTTTTTTCTATTGATATCTCTACTCTACTATCTTTTACCTATTACTTTTGATGGTCGTAGTACCTCTCTAGTCTCTGCTCTACTCTCGTATTTATACATGACATTCTAATAGTGGAATTAAGAGAGATATTATCACTTCCCTTATTTGTTTCTGAACGCAATAAATCTTATTATATATATATTTTATTAGTGGCCCAACAGGTTTTGTCTTGGAGTACTAATTAATTACAGTGTATGTGCGCTATTAAATGCTATAGGATAGGGAAGGCCTCGTGTTTTTTACTTTTGTGATTATCCTCTGTATATTCACTTACTCTTAATCCATCGAATTTAGTATTTTAGTTAATTCATGCATATCCTATTTTCTTTTTAGTGGATGCATCGTCTTTCTAGAAGTGAGAATTTACAAGTTTTTCACTCAATAAAATCATCCTTCTTTTGGAAGAATTATCTTATGAAACCTTAAATATACTTCATTGTTAGAAATTTCATTACGCTGTAAGACCATTTCTAATAGAACACTCTATAACTCTAAATGAAATTGAAAAGGATTCTAATAATACCACTAATTTTTTTTTTACACCAAATGAATACTTTTACATATAATATTATATATTTTGTGTAACAATTACACCAAATACATAAACATTATTATAATTTCATCGATTCATATAAAATAATTAAAGTGTATGTATATATATATATATTATATTAGACATATAATTAGTAGATAATTAAAGTAAATTAATTAATCTAAAAAAATATTCTTATAGTATATTCTCTTAAGTATAAATAGACAATTAGGTGAATATTTTAATATCTCACCTTCTTTTTAAAAATATTACAAAAGTTTGATTTTATTAAAAAAAAAATAGCATACTACATCGAAGTAAATTATATTAACTGGTTTAGTTAATTTAATTTATTTCGATTTGTAGTCTACTTTATTAATAAAATAAAAAAATTTGGTTAGAATCTTTAAAAAAAGTTAGAAGATTAACTAATTGCAACAAATTCTTTCCCGATGTAATACTACTAAGCAAAATGAAAAATTACATGTATATATAAACATGCACATATTTTTTGTGTTTACTATTAAACCTGAGCATTTATTTAGTCAACTTTTCTTATAAGAATAATTAATATCCATGTAAGACCTTCTTATGTCCCCTTGTATATAATCGTTCTAGAATTTGCGTCTTAATTAGCCGTTGACCATCATAGTTTTCTGTTGCTTATCGCGTCAATATATATATTATTATATGTCAAATTTTAACGCACGTATTAGTGCAGCATTAGCCATATATTATCATATCATACGAGATTTTTCTCTGTTCATTGACTGCATGGGCTCTCTTTTATTCCTATCTATCCATGTCATCAACAATATAGAATTCATCAAGAAAAAAAATGTTAGAACATAAGTAAATGACATTCTTATTCGACTTCGACCGTACCAAAAAAGAAAAAAATAATCAAGTTGCCTTTATTTAATTTTATTATTTCAATCGGTTAAAAAGGAAGGCAACCTTTGAAGGAAAATGCAGCTAATAAAGTCGGCCCAATTTGTCGTGGGTTGTCTCAAACGAAGAGTTATTAGATTAAGATGGACGCAAATGCTATTTCTATCGTCAGGTTGTAAGAGGAACAAGCAATTTTTTATTTTTTTTTATTTTGATTTCTTTTAATACTTAGTGTTTATAGTAATTGGGAGTTTTGGACAATGCAGAGCTTGTCGTGTCAGGTTCTATAATCCATATATATATATATACGCTTACTTTTGTTATGAGCCAAAGGGCAGCGGTGGATTTTGGTTGTGTATTTCAGTACCATTTCACACTCAGCACGAGTTATACATACATACCCTCAAATAGTAGTAGGGGTATAAAATTTTTAAATATTTATTATTTATTGGGCCTTGGTTCGGCCAAAATCCAATAAATTATTCAGCCCGGCTCCGAACAAGGAGCCCAAGTCCAGGACGCCGAAGAGAACAGATCGTCCGCGTTGAACCAGTCGAGTAGCGAAGTTGTGGTCAAGATGAAAAATCGCCGAGAAGACCGGATCTGAGAATTGACCGACCTATGACGTGGCGAGGCCGAGCTGATCAACACGTGTCCAAGAGATGATCTTTTCTTCACCTATAAATAAAGACTGTTGTATTCATTTTCACGCACGTACAAGCTTTGATTCAATCTTTAATATCTGTAATCATGTCCTCTAGTCTTTGTTGAGTTCGTCCTCTTGATCTCGGCACTTCGCCCCAATTGTAAACATTTATTATTAATAAAGTTTCTTCTTACTATATTTCGTATTAATATCACTACTACAAATACTGTTTTCCGGTGCGGAAGACATTCGGGTGCGACTTTTCGCACCCAAAATTCGCACCAAATAAGGCTTTCAGGTGCGACTTTTCGCACCCAAAACTCAAACAAGCATTTGAAAATTTTCGCTGATTTTTTTAACTTTGGATGCGACTTTTCGCACCCAAAAGTCTATCAAAACTATTAGGTGCGACATAGTCGCACCCATAGGCTGAAAACATTTTAGCGGCCAACTTTCCCCCTCTTTTTGGTTAAAATATCATTGGGTGCGACTTTTCGCACCCAAATGTCCTAAATTTTTCCGCGGTCAAATTTTCCCCCTCTTTTTACAAATATCATTGGGTGCGACTTTTCGCACCCAAATGTACTGACACAGGTCTTTGGGTGCACCCAAAAGTGTCATTGTCGCACCCAAATTCAAAGTTTTATATAAATCAAATTTCTGCTCGGTTTTCATTCTATCCGAGCCAAAACATTTCATTTCGTCTCTCTCTCTCTCTCCGATTTCTCTCCTACAAATTCTCCGACCACCACCACACTCCGAGCTCCGTCGTCGCCGCCACTCCGAGCTCCGTCGTCGTGATCTCTCTCCGGCTAGGTAATCCCTCGTTCTCACTCTTAGATTCTCATCCTCACTTTGTCTCTCCCCCTTCTCTCTAACACACTCTCTCTCTCTCTCTCTCAGCCTCCGACCAGCCCCTCCGACCAACCCCTCCGTTGCAGCCCCTCCGACCAGCCCCTCCGCTGCAGTTCCTCCGACCAGCCCCTCCAAAACCCAAATTTTCTAGGGTTTGGAACTTGAATTTGGGGCTTTTGTGTTGGCCGTGTGTTTCTGGTGTTGGCCGTGTGTTTTTGACGCTGGCCGTGTTGAGGCTGTAATGATTTTTTTTTTGTGAATTCTGGATATTTTGATTGGGTTGTGTTTCAGCCGAGGGATTTGGTTATTTGGCCGTGTGAGCATGTCTTGGCCGTGTGAGCACCTAAATGTCGCCATTTTTTTTGTGACTTTTTAGGTGCGACTTTAGGTGCGGAAAGTCGCACCTAAATGTCGCACCCGAAAGTCAAGACTTTTGGGTGCGACTTTTCGCACCCAAGACTTTTTAGGTGCGGACTTTCGGGTGCGGAAAAGTCGCACCTAAAGATATCTTTGGGTGCGAAAATTGACTTTTGGGTGCGAAAAAAGTCGCACCCAAAGGTCTTTTTTGTACTAGTCATATTTCTCTCAAACCAAATTGGGATTTCATTTATGTTTCTTATACGAAGTCTTCTGAGACCTATTATTAAATAAAACGAATATATCATAAAAATATTTGTGATTGTTGACGATCCCGAAATCAGCATCAACAATTTGGCGCCAACTGTGGGAAACATCAGAAACACCAACATCGAAAGAAATAACTTTCCCAGAAAAGAAATACCATGTCTTCCACTCCGACTCATTATGAATTAGGAGAGGAAATCCCTCCGGGGATCAGGGCGATCCTGGATATGCTTAACAAAATGTAGAGAATTAGGAAGAAACCAACCGAGCTCTCAATGTTATGTTAGACTCCCTCACGACCCCTCTCAATACTCCGGATCCGCGGTCTGGATTCGGCGAAATGACTACCTCTGAATCGGCTCGGAACACGGCGTCATCTGCACAGACGGGCCAAGTTCTCCCTCCAGGCATCCAGCTAGACTTTACCGAGATTCAGGTCTCCCAAGGGTTAGATCAAACCCCCTGCCCGAGCTTCCAGCTCGACGGGACTTCAGATGAGGCCACCCCGGAGGCTCGAAATGATCCGATAGATCTGCCCATACTCCTGTCGGCAAGGGCACCCTTCGGATCCCTCCTAGCAAACTCCGGACCTTGTCCCTCGGTGACCTCGCAAACATTCACCGCTCAAATCCTGGGTGAGCTGAATCAGACCATAGCTACTCCAGTCGGAGTCACAAGCATAACGCCACTGCGCACAGGACTTCGTTGTTCTCGGAGTGACGAACCCAGCATAACATAATTTGAAAAATTCAAAGAGTCCATGGCAGCCGAACTGAGAGCCATCCATTCAAAATTCCACAACGCGACCAGTTCGGCCACTGAAATAGATTGGCTCGTCGCCGAGACAGGAAGGACCCCGTTCGCTAAAAATATAACCGATGAGTTCATTGGAGACGCCGAAAAAGTTCGTCTCCCGCGCTACAATGGCACCTCGAACCCAAAGTCCTATATTCTGTTTTTCAGAATAGCTATGGGACGAGCTATGCTAACAGAGAGAGAGCGAGAGGCAGGTTACTGCCAATTGTTCGCAGAAAGCCTATATGGATCCGCTCTAGAGTGGTTTTCCAGACTAGAGCTTAACTCCATTGACAGTTTCGCGAAACTATCTGCAGCATTCTTGAAACATTACTCGATGTTCGTCGAGGACGAACTAACGATGGCGGACCTATGGGGGGTCCAGCAAAAAGAAAATGAACCTTTGAAGGACTTCATGGTCCGTTACAAGGAGGTATTATCCAAAATATCGAACATCGATCTTGAATATACCATGACTGCTCTGAAGAACGGATTATGGCACGAATCGAGATTCAGACTAGAGATGACCATTAACCGACACCTATTTCAACATCGGAGAGCAAGGAAGGGGGACCCTAGATGAAAAAATGGATGAGGGATCCGAACGCGTATTGTGAATTCCATCAAAGCAATGACCACGCAACGGTAAATTGCGAGACTATGCGTAAAGTCTTGGCTGTAAAATACGCAAAAAGAGAACTAAAGAATGTCGACTTAGGACCCCCGCCTAAAAAGAAGGTCTTTAACAATCGAGGGAGAGGTAATCCCTCACCTAAAAGGTCTAGACCAACAGAAGAAGGGGAACCCGATTCTCCGCCGACCGTAGTAAAACATTGAGTAGACTTCATAATGGGTGGCTCAAAATTTTGTAGCAACTTGGTAAATTCGATCAAAGCTCATCAGCGACGGCTGATGAATAAGACCACCCGACCCAGAGTATAACATGATGTCCAAATCTCGTTCTCAGAAAGCGAAGCACCCGGGATAACAGACCTACACGATGACGCGCTCGTTATTACAATCGACGTGTCCAACTGTGAAGTCGCCAGAGTCCTGATCGACGGAGAGAGTTATGTGGACCTTATCTTCAAGGACACCCTAATGAGAATGATGATAGAAGAGTTGGAGATCGAAAGGGAACAAACCCAACTCACAGGCTTCAACGGGGTAACCACTCCTTCGGTAGGAACCATTAAGCTACTCGTAAAGACGGAAGGAATAAACAAAATAGTGGAATTCCAGGTTCTGGAATGCCCCTCCCCCCTACAACATAGTACTGAGAAGACCTTGGATATACAGGATATGGGCAGTGCCCTCAACATTCCATCAGTGCATCCGGTTTCCTACACCCGGAAGGGTAAGGGAGATCAGATGGAACCAAGCAACTGCTCGTAGTTGCTACCTCACAAGCCACAAGATAAAAACTGGGGAAAAACAATAGCAATTAATGACCATTGAGCCGACTCATGAAGAATACCTAAATATCGAAGAGTCGGACTCCCCAAGCACCGAGATGACAGTACAAGTGCAGCTCGATGGCCTTGATCCCACCAAGTGTATAGGGATCGGAGCCGAACTCAAAGAGAATATATGGCGGGAGATATGCCAAGAATTAGCATCGACGTTGCATCTCTTCAGCTCAACACTGATCCTAGTTTCAAACCCGTAAAACAAAAAAGATGCAAGCTCAGATCCGATAGGGCACGAGTAGTCAATGACGAAGTAGACAGGCTCCTAGCCGCAAGCTCCATCCGTGAAGTAAAATACTCGGATTGGTTGGGTAACACTGTCGTCGTAAAAAAGAAAAAGGAAAATGGATGGTATGCATCGATTTCACCGATCTAAACAAGACGTGTACAAAAGACAGTTTTCCCTGCCACACATCGATAGACTAGTCAAAGCAACAGCGGGACATAAAATCCTATCGTTCATAGACGCATTCTCAGGATACGACCAAATCTTGATGCATCCTAACGACTAAAAAAAACGGCATTTATAACAGATCGAGACACATACTGCTACAAGGTCATGCCATTCGGACTAAAAAAATGCTGGCGCCACCTATCAGAGGCTAGTCGACGAAATGTTCGCCGAAAAAATAGGAAAAACTATGGAAGTGTATATCGACGATACGCTCGTAAAATCCCTAAGGGAAAACGACCACATCGAACATTTGGTAGAATGTTTCAAAGTACTCAACAAGTATCAAATGAAGCTTAACCCAATCAAATGTTCATTCAGAGTCTCATCCTGACCCGGTGAGGAATCGAGGCAAATCCGGATCAATTGCGAGCCCTGAGAGAAATGCCCTTACTTCACAACAAGCGCAAGGTGCAAAGATTGACAGGCCAAATCGCCGCTCTCAATCGCTTCATCTCCCGATCTACGGATAAATGCCTTCCATTCTATCGACTCCTTAAAGGAAATAAAAAGCTCGAATGAGATGAAAAATGCGAAGAAGCATTTAAAGAGTTAAAAACATATTTGCCAACACCCCATATCCTCACAAAACCCGTTGAGGGAGAACCACTCTACCTATACGTCGCCGTATCCCAAGCGGCAGTTAGCGAAGTGCTTGACAGGGAAGAACAAGGGGACCAACGACCGATATTCTTCGTAAGTAAGTTGTTAGTCGATGCAGAAACACGATACGCTATTATGGAAAAATTGGCATATTGGCTGTCGTTTCTGCTGCACGGAAACTCCGACCGTACTTCCAATCCCACACCATAATAGTAATGACGACCCAACCGCTTAGGAGCTTCCTCCATAGTCCCAGCCCGTCATGGAGATTGACCAAATGGGCCATGGAACTAAGCGAATACGACATCGAGTGTCGAATTAAGACATGCGCCAAATCACAAAGTTTTGGCAGATTTCCTAGTCGAACTCCCCATAGAAAATCCCGCCGATGCAGAAATTGACGGCGCTTAGGTACTAAAAGTAGACGGGGCGTCATCAAAATAAGGGGCAGGGTAGGGATCCACCTAACATCCCTTCACGGCGAAATAATCGAACAATCATTTAGACTCGACTTCGTCGCGTCTAACAACGAAGCCGAATACGAAACGTTAATAGCCGGATACGATTAGTCACTGCTGTCGGGACAAAGCAAGTCCAAGCTTTCTATGATTCGCAACTCGTAGCTAATCAATATTCCGGTGAGTACGAAACACGAGACGAGCGAATGGAAGCCTATTTGAAAGTCATAAAAGACCTCACGGCGCAGTTCAAGCAATTCACTCTGACACGAATCCCTCGAGGCAAATCACACACACACTTCGTAGTATCCAAAAAAAAAATTGTACAAATAATTTTGAAACATTAGAAAATGAGAGAAAACAATTCATATAAAGTGATGGTTACTTTTACTGAGTTATCGCTTTTGTAATAAATACCTTCATTTAATCATTCTTTTCACACTAAAATAAAATTATTCTTTTTCAACCTTCTATCTTTTTTCCTTTTACCAAATTTCAACTTTTTATCTAAGTATCAATATATTCTTTTAATTTCTCAACAAATTTCTATGAAAATATTGATTACATTATCTCTAAACTACGGATCAACAATATTCTAGACTACGGATCAACGAAATTTTATTACAATATTTATTACATTTCTTTTAATCCAAGTATCGATATTTTCTCTTAATTTCTCGCAAATTACAAAATGGAAAAAAATAAAATTCTCATTCCAAATCCAAAATAAACGAATCCAAAAACTAGGGATCAACAATGTTGATATCAATTCCGCATTATATCAAAGCTCATAATTTCAAGATTCATTGATACTCATGACCATTCGACAAAATATCCGTGAAACACTTACGAAGAAGGTTTTCCACAACGAAGTCGAGGTACAAAAGTTAATACTAAAGCTCATTTATTTCCATCAACCCTATGTTCATGGCCGGTCCACCGTCATGCACACTTCTTACTATAAAAAAAAGCAATAATAAAAAAAGTTCAAATCATTGCCGGTGGTTGATTGCGACATAAAAATATATATAAATGACCGTTACATAATTTAACCAAACGAAAATAATGATTTAACAAGCTAAACATAGATCTAGATAAATAAATAAAAATACACCATTAGCAATGATTAGAAAAAGGATAAAAAGTTCAAATCATTGATGACGTTACGAAAAACCATTTAAAAGACCGAAAAATAATTCGTACAAAGCGACGGTTACATAAGTTTTTTTTTCTTCACTAATTTTTTTTTTTAATTAAGACCATCTTTAAATCATTCAATTTACACTAAAATATCTTATTCTCATTCAACTAAATAATTCTCTCTATTTTCCTTAATCTCTCCATAATTTTCTCTTAAATGATTTTTTCCTGATCTATTCCTAAAATGGAATAAAAAAAATCTCATTCGAAATCTAACCTGGATCAAGTAAAGACTCTGGGGTTTCGGCAAGCCACTGAGACGTCCATTTCATTAACAGGCTTTCGTATCATAGATTAAAACTCATGAATCCGATAACTATAGGATCAACGATATTGTTATTAAGCCCGCATTATATAAGGGTTCACAAATTCAAAATTCTTTGATGTTCATGTATGTTCAACAAAAAATCAATGTAACATTTAGGAACCTCAATCCATAAGAAAATCTTAATTTACAACAGAAGAAGGTGTTCAATAATGAAGTCGAGGTAGAAAAGTGAGTACCAAAATTCATTTTATTTCCACTAGTCACTACCTTCATGACACTTATGATGGCCTAAAGCTGGCCATATGGAACCCGGGAAATGGGATCCCCTGGTCCCGTCCCATATTTTGCGGGAAATGAGACTCCCGGAACCGTAAAAAATGGTACCGGGAAATCTCGGAACTATTTTCCACGGTACCGAGAATTCCCGGTACCACATTTCGTGGTTCCGGGATTTCCATATTTTCCATATGTTTTTTTTTTTTATTTTAATCATGAATACATTTAAAAATAAATAAAAATTCATATATTTTCAATTAAAAATATAATTTTAAAAATATGGTACTAAATGATGCTAATATGATTTTAAAAATATGGTAAAAATATGGTCCTATTTCTCGGATTGTTCTGGGACAAAAGTCCCGATACCACATTTCATAATATGATTTTTTCCCATCTCCCATAAAGGCATGCATTAGCTTCTAAATTGAATCAAAAGATCAATAGTTAATACTTAATAGTTGTTGGACACTCCGTTCTCCTTGACACGTTTCTACTCATGTCACTCCATTTCATAAGCTTTATGTATCGAGATTTGTGCAATCTCTAGCAGATCCTTACAAAATTTTTTTTTTTTTCAAATTTGACCGTGTTTATCCTATAAAAATCTATCAAAACTATCTCAATAAAAATCTGTCAAAAAAAAATGAAATCCGGTAGCTCGGTCACAAAAATCTTAAACTAAAATTATCACAATAATTAACTAATTATAAAACTTAGAACATGCTAATTAAACTATTTAAAACAGTAAAGTAGTTCTGTTGTTACGTTGTTTTGTTGGCTTTATTTTTTAGTGCAAGTGGTATGGAAAGATGTCGGATGTTATGTTTCATCTTCTGGGTTGACATCTTTCCTCGTGTGTGCAGACAGTATTTCAGGCAAGTTTCCAGTTTCGACAGATTGCTTCGCTGGTGATTTATTGCTGAGTTATTGCCTCGCTGCTGTCTTCATTACAAGATATCTGCCTCGCTGGAGCCTTCATTGCAAGTTATCCTCCGCTGCTCTTCATTGCACGAATATTCTCTTTGATGGAGTCTTTACTTTGAGATATTCGCATGAGGCCGGGTAAGGAAACCCGAGATATCTTCCAGGATTGTCCAGCTGCTATAAAAGCCGTGTGCTCTCCCTTAGCAGCCCGGACACTTTTTGATCAAACACTCAGAGCTCTTAGACGTGCAAGATCGGCGGACTGGGAGGCTGTGTGTTTTGGTTTTAAGTGGTGTACTCTCTCAAACACTTTTCTACAGATTGAGTGTATGTGAGATTTGGGTTCTTGTGCTTTTCGTGATTGAAGGTTCACGTGCTTCTGAAGACTGAAGGTCAACCGAGCCAGGAGGTTGCTCGAAGGGTGGAATTGAGACGGAGCTCAAATTCAGGGGGAGTCCCTGTCTAGGTGATCACTGGTAGTAATAGTCTCTAGGTTTTATTGATTTGTTGATTGTAATCAGATATAACCTTGTGTGTACTATTGACTACAAGATAGTGAAAATCCTTTCCACTGGCAGCGTGCCCCCAGATGTAGGTGTGTTTCACCGAACTGGGTAACCATATCCTGTGTACTTTGTTTACTGCACTTTTGTTGTTTATACATATCTGTGTTCAAGCAAGTTATCGGACACATTGTCAACACATTGTGTGCGACATCTTGCCATTGCAACTAATCAGAATTTCAATTGGTATCAGAGCAGGCACCTTGATCTCTTAGGTGGTTTCCTGTATTTTCTTTCTGATTGCCTATTATGGATAGTTCCCGAGAAGGAGGTTCTGTCAATCGCCCTCCAGTACTCGACGGAACCAACTATGGATATTGGAAGGCACGCATGACCGCCTTCTTGAGGTCCCTGGATAGTCGAACATGGAAAGCTGTGATACATGGGTGGGAAGCTCCTGTGACTACTGATGATAAAGGAGCCCGTACTGGAACCAAGCCGGAAAAAGACTGGACCCCCACTGAGGATGAGGCGGCCCTTGGTAACTCCCGTGCTCTCAATGCTATATTTAATGGTGTTGATAAAGATGTTTTCAGGTTGATAAATACTTGCACTACTGCCAAAGAGGCCTGGGAAATTCTCGCTGTTGCTTATGAGGGAACTACAAAGGTCCGGGAACAAAAACTTCAGTACCTCACAACCAATTTCGAAGCTCTCATGATGCTCGAGGACGAAACTGTCGCTGAGTTCAACGTTCGCATTCGTGATCTCGCCAATGAATCATATTCTCTCGGAAAACCCATGACAGATGAAGATCTTGTTCGAAAAACCCTGAGAGCTTTAAGCTCCAGATTCAAGATGAAAATCACGGCCATTGAGGAAGTTCATGACCTAAAGACGTTGAAATTCGACGAACTAATGGGATCTCTCATGACATTTGAACTCTCTCTTCCTAAGGTGGAAAAGAAACAAAGAGGGATGGCCCTCAAAAGTTCTGTTCATGAACCGAGGGATCAGGTATATTCAGACTCTGACAATGATATTGATGATACTATTGCTATGCTTGCAAAAAACTATGGCATGGTCATGAAAAGACTCAATCAGATGAATGGGAAAAATGTCTCACATGATGTCAAGGACAACTTCCAACAACGTTTCCAGAAAAATACTTATCCTCACAGGAATAGTAAAAGTGGTGAACGATCTGGGAAAGGCAAAGGCATTCAGTGCCACGAGTGTGAAGGATTTGGACATATTCAGAAGGAGTGTCCCAACTTCCTCAAGAGACAGAAAAAGGGATACAACGCTACTCTTTCGGATGAAGAAGATGAAGAGAGCGACTCAGATCAGATAAGTAATTTTGTAGCCTTTACTGCTTTTGTTCATACTCATGAGTCTACTAATGAATTTGGTGAGTGCTCTCAGAAATATGTCCTTGATGATGAACTATCTGACGATGCTATGAATGAAGCCTACAATACCCTTCATATCAAATGGGTTGAGGAATCTCAGATTCTAGACAAACAGGGTGCTCTCATCCTTACCCTGACTGAAGATAAAGCTAGACTTCTGGAGACTATTGTGGATCTAAAGAAGGAAGTCAGTCGTCTGAATGGCGAACTCGAGCACATGACTAAAACTGTTAGAATGCTGAATTCTGGGACTGACAGTCTTGACAAAATCCTCACCATCGGCAAACCCGCGAAGAACATGAAGGGACTTGGATATACCCATGGCGCTTCATCATCCCAGACTACGTTCGTTCCCCAAAAGCAGACTAGCCAGATGTCACGAAACTTGTCTCAACCATCTGGTAACAACAAATTTCATGACATTTCTCGATATCATCAATCTGGACCAAACAGGTCTCCTGTCAACAGACCTCGCTGGGTATGCCATTATTGTGGAAGAAATGGACATATCCGTCCTTTCTGCTATCGTTTGTATGGGAGAAATATCCGTCAACACAGGTCCATCCACAGAAATGTCTCTTCTCATCAACAACCTGCTACTCGGATGGAATGGAGAGTGAAGAATACCTCATATCGTGCCAACATTGCCTACACCTCTCTGAGCGCTTCCACCGGGAATGACTGGTACTTCGACAGTGGCTGTTCTCGTCATATGACTGGGGATCACACCTTTCTGACCAACGTAAAACCTTACTCGAACTGCCATGTTACCTTTGGAGATGGAGTCAAAGCCAAAATTGTGGGTAAATGTCAATTAAACTATCCTGGTATGTCTTGTTTGACTGAGGCTTTGTTGGTAGAAGGACTCACTGCTAATCTCATTAGTATTAGTCAACTTTGTGATCTGAATTTGCATGTCAACTTTACTCGTGATAAGTGTGTGGTGATTAATGAAGATCAGGATGAACTTATGCGAGGAAACAGATCACGTGACAACTGCTATATGTGGAACCCCGCACCAACCAGCAAGTGTCTCTTGACCAAAGCTGATGAAACCAAGCTGTGGCATCAAAAGCTCGGTCATCTAAATCTCAGAAGTATGCAGAAAATTGTCTCTGAGAATGCTATCATCGGTGTCCCAAACCTGAAGATTGTCGAAGGTAAAATTTGTGGTGAGTGCCAGATTGGGAAACAGGTCAAGAAGTCCCACAAGATGGTGCAACATCTTACCACATCTCGGGTTCTGGAACTTCTCCACATGGACCTAATGGGACCAATGCAGGTCGAGAGCCTTGGAGGGAAGAGATATGTGTTCGTCTGTGTGGATGACTACTCCAGGTACACTTGGGTTGATTTTATTCGTGAAAAGTCTGACACTTTTGCTGTTTTTGAAGCTCTTTGTAAGAAGGTTCAGAGAGAAAAAGGAGAGAGCATAGGCAAAGTGATCAGAATTCGGAGTGATCATGGGAGGGAATTTGAGAACATAAGCTTTGCTAAGTTTTGTACTGAAGAAGGGATAGCACATGAGTTCTCAGCTCCCATCACACCTCAACAAAATGGAATTGTTGAAAGAAAAAATCGAACCCTTCAGGAGATGGCTAGAGTAATGATGTTGGCCAAGAATATTCCACCACATTTCTGGGCTGAAGCTTTAAATACTGCCTGCCATATTCACAATCGAGTTACTATTCGTCCAGGTACTTCCAGCACTCATTATGAAATATGGAGGGGGAGAAAGCCAAATGTAAAATACTTCCATGTTTTTGGTTCGGTGTGTTATATTCTTGCTGACAGGGATCCACGGCGTAAATTTGACCCGAAAAGTGATGAAGGTATATTCCTTGGATACTCTAGAAATAGTCGTGCATACCGTGTTTTTAACAAACGCACTAAGACTATAATGGAATCAATAAATGTGGTGATAAATGATGATGATCATGATGCTACTAACAGTCCTAATGATGAGGATGAAGTTTTTCCCAGTAACCCAGATGTCAGGACAGATGCTGATAACTCCTTGGACGACATCTCCACTGGAAATCCAAATGTCAGGACTGATGCTGATGACAAAGTTAGCGACATTGTTCCAGATGAAGGCTCCCCTCCTAAGACTGAACAGAGAGTCCCCTCTCGAAGAATTCAGAAAAATCATCCTGCTCATGAGGTGATTGGCGAAATCAGTGAAGGAATAAAGACTCGTCCAAAACCTCCTGTTAACTACCGGGAAATGATTGGTAATCTCTGCTTCGTCTCTAAGATTGAACCAAAAAATGTTAACGAGGCTATTGATGATGAATATTGGGTTAATGCTATGCAAGAAGAACTGGTTCAGTTTGAAAGAAACCAAGTCTGGGAGCTGGTCCCCAAGCCTAACAATGTAAATGTCATTGGGACTAAATGGATTTTTAAGAATAAATCTGATGAACATGGTAATATAACTCGCAACAAAGCTAGACTTGTGGCGCAGGGCTATTCACAGGTGGAAGGCGTTGATTTTGATGAAACCTTTGCCCCTGTTGCGAGACTTGAAGCTATCAGACTTTTGCTTGGCATCTCGTGTCACCTGCAATTCAAGCTTTATCAGATGGACGTTAAGAGTGCATTCCTCAATGGGTACCTGAATGAGGAAGTTTATGTAGCTCAACCGAAAGGGTTTACAGATCCCAGCTCTCCACAACATGTCTACAAACTCAGAAAAGCTCTCTACGGCCTTAAACAGGCCCCTCGTGCTTGGTATGAAAGACTTACCCAATTTCTTGTGCAGAATGGGTATACTCGAGGTGGCGTTGACAAGACTTTGTTCGTGAAAAAGGAGAATGGCAATCTCATGATAGCTCAGATTTATGTTGACGACATCGTCTTTGGAGGAATGTCAAGCAAGATGGTGGATCTTTTTGTTCGACAAATGCAGTCAGAATTTGAGATGAGTATGGTCGGCGAATTAAACTACTTTCTGGGTTTTCAAATCAAACAAATGAATGATGGTATCTTCCTTTCCCAAAGTAAGTATGCCAAAAACTTGGTGAAAAAGTTTGGCCTGGAGAAATCCTCTCACAAGCGGACCCCGGCCGCTACTCACATCAAACTCACTAAGGATGAGCATGGAGAATCTGTTGATCAAAGTCTCTACAGGAGCATCATTGGCAGTCTTCTTTATCTCACTGCCAGCCGACCAGACATAGCCTACTCTGTAGGTGTTTGTGTGCGCTATCAAGCCAATCCCAAAGCTAGCCATCTGGCTCAAGCTAAGCGAATCATAAGGTACATCTCAGGTACTGCTGATTTCGGTTTACTATATACCTATGATACTTCTTCTACGCTTGTGGGATACTGTGATGCTGACTGGGCAGGTAGCACGATTGATAGAAAGAGTACTTCTGGTGGATGCTTCTATCTTGGAAACAATCTCATCTCTTGGTTCAGCAAGAAGCAAAACTGTGTTTCCTTGTCCACAGCTGAGGCTGAATACATCGCTGCTGGGAGCAGTTGCACTCAGCTTCTCTGGATGAAGCAGATGCTCGCCGAGTATGATGTTGGACAAGATGTCATGACATTATTCTGCGACAACATTAGCGCTATCAACATCTCAAAGAATCCTGTTCAACACAGTAAGACCAAGCATATTGAGATCAGACATCATTTTATTCGAGATCTCGTGGAAGAAAAGAAGATCAAACTCGAATACATTCACACCGAGAAACAGCTTGTAGACATTTTCACCAAGGCTTTGGATGCTAACCGGTTTGAAAATCTCAGATCCTCTCTTGGGTTATGTGTTATTGATCAATAGCAATTATTGTTTATCGAAGGATTTTTTGGTCTTAACTTTTGCGCTAATCCTTCGCTGACTCTTGTTCGTGTTACTGGTGTGTTGTTTCTCTCATGGGCCCATGTTTCTGGTTGGCCCATTCGACTGATTTGCCGGGCTATATTGCCAAGTGTTGTCTCTCAGGGCCCAGGAACGTTCAAGGCCCACTTGAAGTTGCGACGTCGTTTTTCTTGCCATGATCTCACCCATGCAGACGGTTGCTCTTCCGAGAAAGAAGGGGAAGTTATTTCCTGTTTGAATTTCGAAATTTCCTATTCTTCTTCAGTGCTCCTAAGATTTGTTTCCCGATTTTGCTTTCTTACCCATTTTGACAGTTACCCTTGTGGCAGTTTCCCTAAATTTTTATTCAAAATGGTTTGAACGAGAAGTGGAATCAGTACTACCACTCATTCTGAGAAAGCCACGATGAAGAAGAAACATGTCGCCTCAAAGAAACCTGGGGCTGAGAGTAACATGCATGGTGTCCGGGTTCGAGGTCTAAACCCCAGCATACGCGCCGATGGTCAGGCCGGAGGTGCGAACGCTGGGTTGACGGTCCCTCCTAAAAACCCATCTCTCTCTGCCGCCAGAAGTGCTATTTTGAAGAAAGCTGCTCTTTCCATCGCCGACATCACAGGAGAAGCAAGCTCCAGCAGTTCCTCCTCGGAAAAGGGACAAGACATTGCTGATCGCGAAGAAGAAGTCAGGTCTGGAGAGTCTCCTATCGAGAGCCCTCATAAGATTGTTCGAGGTAACCCCAAAGCTCCTACTGTTCCTGATGTTAGTTCTAGAAATAAGATTTCGCGCCCTGATGATCATGAGCCTACACCTGAGGATGTCATTGGTGGCATGATGGGCTTGAACAAAGATGTCACGAAAGATGTGCCCACATCTTCCCAAAGGGAAAAGAGGAAGGGTGATCAGGTTCAGGAGGCTGCAGAAGACATCCTCGCTTCTCTGAAGAAGAAGACTCAGAGAGATGATGATGTGTGCTTGGCTACTCTTCTGTCTGAAAAGAGGAAGAAGATGAAGTCTTCAGAAGAAAGCTCTCCAGTTGTCCCCATCCCGGCTCAGAAAAAGAAAAGGGAAAAGATGTGCATGATCAAGAAACGTGTGAAGAAACCGGCTCAGACTCCCTTGTCCCCAGTTGTTGAGGACCAAGTGATTGAAGAAGAAGACTCTGTTATTCCTCTCGGTTTGGGAAACAAAAGGTCCGTAGGAGGACAAAAGCTGCCGAAGAATATTCCTGCTGCTCCCATGGATAATGTCTCCTTCCACAAAGAAGATGGTGTTCTCAAGTGGAGATATGTCTATCATCGCGCCATTTTTCCTGAAAAGGAACTGTCCACTGAGGCGCTGAAAATTGATGCCATTATGGAGATGAAGTCTTCAGAAGAAAGCTCTCCAGTTGTCCCCATCCCGGCTCAGAAAAAGAAAAGGGAAAAGATGTGCATGATCAAGAAACGTGTGAAGAAACCGGCTCAGACTCCCTTGTCCCCAGTTGTTGAGGACCAAGTGATTGAAGAAGAAGACTCTGTTATTCCTCTCGGTTTGGGAAACAAAAGGTCCGTAGGAGGACAAAAGCTGCCGAAGAATATTCCTGCTGCTCCCATGGATAATGTCTCCTTCCACAAAGAAGATGGTGTTCTCAAGTGGAGATATGTCTATCATCGCGCCATTTTTCCTGAAAAGGAACTGTCCACTGAGGCGCTGAAAATTGATGCCATTATGGAGCTTCTTCACGACGCCGAGATGCTGAGGACTGTCACTGGCATTGGAGTGTTCTATCCGGCGCTGGTCAAAGAGTTCATTGTTAATCTCTCCTCTTCCTTTGATTCTCCTGAAGACCCAGAGTTCAGGAAGGTCTTTGTCAGAGGTCACAGTTTTGAGATCTCTCCTGATGTGATCAACAAGTTTTTGGGCCGGGGGAAGATCATCACAGCTGATCGTGTTCCCTCTCTAGACGTCATCGTGCAAGAAATTACTGGTAATGATACCAAGGTCTGGCCCTCTAAGGGAACTTTGCCCTCTGCCGAGCTCACCGTCAAGTACTCTGTCCTGTATCGCATTGGCATCGCCAACTGGGCTCCCTCTTCTCATGGGTCCAGCATCACAGCAGATCTCGCTCGGCTCATTTTTCAGATAGGTACTCGCTCCTCTTTCGACTTTGGTGATTTTGTTTTTGATCACTTGGCAAAACATGCCAAGTCTTTTGCAGTAAAGCTTCCCATCGGCTTTCCCTCTCTTATCACTGGGATTCTGCTTTATCAAAACAAGAACATCTTGAGGAGCTCAGATGTGGTGGGTAAGCGTCCTGGTGCCCTTTCCTTCAGTCCCAAATTATTTGAAGGGAAACATGCTCAGGATCTTGTCAGACCTTCTGGCGAGACATCTGACGCACCTGCAAGCAATCTTCACTTGAGTTCCATGACTGAAGGTGTTCAGAGAAAAGTGGTGAAGGAACTCATTGAAGAAGTTGAGATTCTGAAAAAGACCATCGAGACTCTCTCATCCAGAAAAGCCATGTGTGAAGCTCTTCTCAAAGATCTTATTGCCCCGAGCTCTGCCACCTCGTCTCAACCAGGTCCTGCCACTGGGTCTCATATCTCTGAAGCCACTGAAGACTCTGATTCTGAAGATGATGTGTATGTCTCTGAGAATGATCAGGATACTATTGGTTGATTCGGTTCTGGTCTGTAATATTCTCTGTTCTAGACATCTTTTGCTACTTTTCCCTTTGTGCTTCAGACTGATATGTTTCGTTTTGGATGTTTGTAAGACAGCTCTATCGTACTTTTTCTGCTGAATGATATGCTGTTTTTCCTAGTTCTCATTCCCTTTTCAGGCTTTTGTTCCTCCTTCTGTGTTGGTCGTTCCTTGCCTTTGGTATCTTTTTGAGGCAATCAGGGGGAGAGGCGTCATGAGGTCATTTATTTTGACTCTCTTTCTGGTTTTGACGCTTGTATGAGAACTGGTCCTGGAAGTGCTTGCCTAAAAAATAGCCAAAGGGGGAGATTGTTGTTACGTTGTTTTGTTGGCTTTATTTTTTAGTGCAAGTGGTATGGAAAGATGTCGGATGTTATGTTTCATCTTCTGGGTTGACATCTTTCCTCGTGTGTGCAGACAGTATTTCAGGCAAGTTTCCAGTTTCGACAGATTGCTTCGCTGGTGATTTATTGCTGAGTTATTGCCTCGCTGCTGTCTTCATTACAAGATATCTGCCTCGCTGGAGCCTTCATTGCAAGTTATCCTCCGCTGCTCTTCATTGCACGAATATTCTCTTTGATGGAGTCTTTACTTTGAGATATTCGCATGAGGCCGGGTAAGGAAACCCGAGATATCTTCCAGGATTGTCCAGCTGCTATAAAAGCCGTGTGCTCTCCCTTAGCAGCCCGGACACTTTTTGATCAAACACTCAGAGCTCTTAGACGTGCAAGATCGGCGGACTGGGAGGCTGTGTGTTTTGGTTTTAAGTGGTGTACTCTCTCAAACACTTTTCTACAGATTGAGTGTATGTGAGATTTGGGTTCTTGTGCTTTTCGTGATTGAAGGTTCACGTGCTTCTGAAGACTGAAGGTCAACCGAGCCAGGAGGTTGCTCGAAGGGTGGAATTGAGACGGAGCTCAAATTCAGGGGGAGTCCCTGTCTAGGTGATCACTGGTAGTAATAGTCTCTAGGTTTTATTGATTTGTTGATTGTAATCAGATATAACCTTGTGTGTACTATTGACTACAAGATAGTGAAAATCCTTTCCACTGGCAGCGTGCCCCCAGATGTAGGTGTGTTTCACCGAACTGGGTAACCATATCCTGTGTACTTTGTTTACTGCACTTTTGTTGTTTATCCATATCTGTGTTCAAGCAAGTTGTCGGACACATTGTCAACACATTGTGTGCGACATCTTGCCATTGCAACTAATCAGAATTTCAAGTTCAAATTTAATTAAAAACCAATCAATTAATTTTAAAAAATTAAAACGGACACATTTAGAAAAACATCAATTTTAAACCTGTAAAACAATCAATAAACTTATTGTAAAAATTTAAAACTAACAATATTTTAAAAACATCAATATTAAACTTATACACAATGTCAAACTAATTAAGCAAAACCAACTAGTTATACAAACTTAAGACTAAAACAATGTTAAGAACATCATTTTAAATTTAATTAAAAAAATCAATTTTGACCTGATTTTGAGCTCGAATATTATTCGCGTGCAGCTGTCTAGTAAGAGTATGAGATAGGTTTGGCATCTGATGAGTGTATGCAAAATCAAACTTTAATTAGAATAAACAAACTCATTTATCATGATAAATCCTAGTACTTTATTCTAACACTTTAATACTATACTAAAGAATATGGTGTGGGATCTCTTGTTTCGCATGAGATATACATATTGTCCGGCTTTATACACAATTGAGCGATCCATCTGGTAAAATCAACTCCTCGCCCTCTATGAATACCAGTGACCCTGATAAAGTGTAAAATTATCGATTTACCTCTCAAACTATATTTGTGTTCAACTCTTCTGTTTGTAAATAACAAGCTAATATATTATACCAACTTGCGACATATAATTTGCAATGTCTTATTCAATTATCGTATTTATTGGTTAAAGTCCGGTTTTTTATTCACTTCTATAAACAAAGAATGAAATAATATCTCTCGAATTTCCATGTATGAAAATTTCAAAATTTTCCATAAATTTGAATCATGTCCCCAATGCTCGAAGTTTTGTCCATATAGGCTCACATCAAAGAACACAACAAGTTATGTTAGATCTCTCTTTACCTCTTGATTTAGGTGATTATAATCTTACCATTAAACATGAGTTATTCAATAATTTGTTGTAAAATTGTTTTAAGGACATTATTTTTTTAACAAAAAATTAGTCAAATAAGCCACCGAAAATCTAAGAATTGCTAAATAGCCAATCTTTTGTAATTTTTTTGTAAATAGCTACCTTAACTTATTTACGGCACTCAAAAAGACAAAAATACTCAAATACATTCCCATCTATTTTGGGTTTTTTTATATTTTTTTTAGTGCCGTAAATAAGTTGAGGTGACTATTTACATAAAATTTACAAAAGATTGGCTATTATACAAAACGCTATAAATCAAATAGTTAGATAATTAAAAGAATTTTTTTTAATCTCTCAAGGAGGTCTTATTCAATATATGCTAAAAATAGCTAGATCAATAATAAGAGTCCAACTCTCAATAGATTACAACATATATTGTTCAATTAGTTACATACTAACTGCCCGACCATATCAACAAACTATGAATAGTTTACTTTCTCATGTACTCGTGTACTTAATTTTCATCACGTTGAAATCAATCAAGGAAATATAAACCTTCTACAAGGAAACTAATTTCCTTCTATTTTACCATGGTCCATTACCATCAAAAGTGATTTTTCATATGCTAATAGTTAAATACCGTCATTTTCCTTATGATAAAAACGACGTCTCAATTGCTAAAACGACATTACATTTACAAAAACGGCATCATAATGCAAAAGGATAACTTAGTCAAATAGGGCGAAAATATGCTTGATCAAAACTGAGGCCGATAAACATGCTTACAAATTATTTCATGATGACACGCGGCCCTGCTTCATGCCAAGCGCCAAAGCGACAAGCGCCAAACGTCAAGCACCAAGAGCCAAGCGCCAATATTCTATAAATAGCTCACTCACACAAACCAGAAAGTAAGTCATTCTAAACTCAGAAAAGTGATTTCAACTAAGAATTCTCTCAACTCTAAATTCTCTTAACTCCCATTTTTTTCTCTCAAACTCAAAAAAAATCTCTCACCTCAAATAAAAAAAGGAATAATCTACTCTCATTCTCTGTAGAATTGAAGAAGAAATATTTCATCTCTCATATTTTATTTCATAAACGAAGGCTAAAATTATGCCAAATTACATTCCCTCTCAAAAAGTGTCAAAGAGCTTAATTGAGAAATCTAATTCTCGTGTTCTTTGCTTAATAAGAGGAACATTATATATATATATATATATATATATATATATATATATATATATATATATAAATACCCCTTTGTACCTTCTATTCCAGCTACGGAGAAGAACACGACGAATCACACCGCGCACCTCGATTTCCTAAGGCCTCCATTGCGGTCGTAATACTACAAGTACAAGATATCCTCTCTCCATTACGATCTTTTAGAAAACCATAAAAATTCGACACTCACAACTTAAGATCGATACTCGTCGCCAGCTCGCACCACCAACACGTGTCTCGTGAATGTTATCATAGAAATCGCATTAACACTAATTCCATTAATTACAATTATTCTATCAATTGTTAGCGTGTTGCCTAATCAATACTGTATTATTGTAATTATTAATACTTGCAATACTGTATTATTGTCGACAAAAATTCAACATAGTCGTTTCTCAATGCCTATCGAATTAGAAAGAGAGTGAGATGTTTCAAAGAGAGAAGAATATAAAATTAAGGTTCTTGAAGAGGTCTTTTCTTAATAATCTTTAATCATAAATTAATGTTTAATTAAATTGAAGAAAGAAATAATATGTTTGTATATTAATGAGGAGAGAGATTTTTTTTTAAAAATTTTGTATTATAAATTATTTTGAACTAATTTTTTTAAAAACCCATTAATTTATCATTAAATATGAGGTTTGTCACGTGTTTTTTTTATCCAACATAACAGAGGAAGTACATACGGTGCAACTAGTACGAATTAAGTATTATTACCGGCGCAAAAAAAGGGCAATTAGACCCGTAACCCAATAGCTCATCATCTTTTTAAGAATAGTCAAAATTTCATTTTATTAAGAAAATAGTTCATCAGGTCCGTAGTAAATTAATTAACTAAAAAGTAAATTAAATTAGAGAATTGTCACCAAGTAAACCATTGGAAACGTGTAAATTTCATTTTAGCTCACGTTTTTTTTTTAAAATATCCATCATGCTGACGTGCCAGACTTTTAATACCCTTATTACCCTTCTTTTTATTAGTTAATAAAATAAAATTTTGAAATTAAAAATAACCAATTTATTAGTAAAATCTCCCTCATTAATAGGATCTCAAGCTCTCTATCGATATCCTATCGCTCTCATTTTTTTTTTGAATTTTTCTCTCTCTCCAAAATCACTCTCTCTCTCTGATGCAGTACTGGAATACGAAGTCGGAATTTCGCAAATCAGTATAGATTTTTTAGTGAAAACAAACAATCTTGTAAATTTGTCACAAGCGTTCGATGATTTTAGTCAAATTTTACCGTTTCGGCCTCCAAAACGGTGTTTTATGTTTTTATCCGATTAAGGGTTTAGAAACTTATGGCTTGATTTCTTTGTTGTTTTATGTGGATTACTTGATGTAGGACTCGCAACCGAAGAACGGGGCTAGGGTTTGTGACGACCCGACTTTTCGGACCGTCTTACTTATCTTACTTTTTAAAACTTAAGAAAATTTGAGGTAAATTTTTTTTTTTAAACATAACTTAAAATATAAAGTTTGAAAACTCGTAACCTAAAAATAATTTTTCATTTAAACTTGATGAACGAAAACAACCAAAAAGTCGAAGTTGCATAATGGAAATTTAAAACCAACAAAATACCATCGTAAAATAAATACCATAAATAAAGTCGTAACCTTTAACGAAATTGAAAAACATAACTTAAACTATGAACAATAAAACCTTGGGTTTGGATTATTGCAAAACTGAAAGCAAAGCGTAAGTCTTTTTATTTTCGAAAACGGCAACCATAACTCAACCCTCTCGCTATCGCCGCCGCTGATCCACCCTCCTCACTTGCTCATATGTTGTTTACCTACAACACGGACGTATAAACATAGAGTGAGCTAACGCTCAGCGAGAATACCTATAACTCACAAAACATAAGTAATAAAATAAAATGCATGAACCGGTTATTAGTATTTTAAATTTAACCGTGACATGAGATACCCTATTTAAACGTCTATCGTATTTTAGTTCGGGGGTCCCCTAGAGTAGCCGTACCGATTTCAGTGTACACTTTGGTAACGAACCATGGGGCTGCGACCTCCCATAGAACGCCCCGTCACATACATAAACATATAAGGAACTCTCTATGTGAGCCCGTAGTTCGGCTCGAGAAATTCCTCTAGTTACCTCCGTAGTTCGAGGCGGTACGACTCTCTTGCTTACTTAACTTATTAACCGTGTTTATTACGTTAAAAGCATGAGCGACATAAGATAAAAAAAAAACATACATGATAACATAGCTAGCAAGATAAGATGTGTTATAGATATTCTAATACACACAACATAAGATAACATAACTCACATATCGTCATACCAAATCATACCAAGCACATTCCGAACAAACACACACACAAAAATTCACACAATACATAAATACTTCATATCACATAATACTTAGTATATTTTGAACTAATCCGTGTTGCAGTGAGATTATTCTCACCTGGATATCGGAATTAGGATCGAAGACCGTCGAAGGAAAATGATGCTCTTAATGACTCGGAACCTAAACGGAAAAGGTTGACTATTACTTATCAGGTAAGAAAAGGGATTTAATACATGACTTAGTTTCTGGAAATTTCAAAATTTCGGCTGAAGGTGTAAATTACGAAAATACCCTTGGGGTCGATAAAATATTTTTTTTTTAAAATAAATCTATAAAATTACTGTGAGAGCGAAATAATATTTGGAACACTTCTTACTTCAGAGGCATGTACAGAATATGCTCAGATTATTTTTTAAAAAAATAAAAAGTGTAAGAAAGCAATATTTAGTCGTTTTAAAAACAAAAACTGTTTTGGAACGATTCTGCGCACCGTTTGGATTTTATCCCAAATATATTCTGTGGGCATCCAAAAATTCTAAAATTTGGAGTAGATATCATAAACATATAGAACTAGGCCGTGTATAAAATTAGCTCAAAAAGAATTTTGTAGATATATAAACAAGACGTTTTGTTGTAAAAAGATCAGGGTAAAAACTAGTCTGCGCACTGATCGCAATTAATTCATAAAATAATAATGAGAACTCGAAAAATTCTAAAATTTAAACCACAATTAAATAACATGTGAAAGTATAATCTGTAAAAAAATTAGATTCAAAAACCGTTTTTAGCTATTTTAAAACGTGCGATTTTTACACTGCTTAAAACTGATTTCTAAACAGGAAATATTAAACCTAATTTTTCACATAAAAAAACGAAATAAAAGCATAAAAAAAATAAAGGAAGAGTATGAACTGACCACGACAACTCTTGATGAGATAAGGAAAAAGAATTCGGAAGAGGTAAAAAGGCGTTTAGGGTTTTTCTTTGGTTAAAGAAAAATTGATGAAGATAGTAGGCAGAATTTTGTGAGCGAGAGAGAAAAAAGTTTTTCTCATGAAAAGGATCAGAGTTATTTATAGGCTGTGAACGCTGAACAAAATAAAATCAAAACGTGATAAAAGATACTATTTTATTTTATTTTCTTTCCTAATATCATGAAGACTCGTTCTTCCAAGTTCAAATCGCAAACTTATTTATTATTTTCTTTTCATATAACTGATGAGTTGCTATATTCAAGGCATGTATTCTTCTAGAAGCGGTGCAAAAAAAACCACTTGCTCAACACTACTTTCTCGGGCAGGAAAAAAAATATATACACACTAACAGTGCAAAAATATCTCACGTGCTCATACTTTAATATGTTTGTTGCTTATTGTAGAAAATAAACAGATATGTATACCTTGAGAAAAGAATACTTATTATTATCACCCACTTGTATATATACATGTGTGTTGTTAATTGTTGCGTGAATATTTACACATCAACACCTACACTTACACATCATTGATAAAATAATTAGTGTAAAGTTACACATAGGCTATATACGTACATATTTATACCAAAAAAAAAAATTTCTAATATATCTTGATAAAAAAAAATAAATCAATAATAGGATTTCACTAATCTTTTAATAGTCCAAAGTTTTGGGTTGCCACAGGGTTAGTGTTTGAAGATCAGTGCGAAGATCATCAACAGCGATTCTAATTTTTTTCTTCTAAATCTTATTAATTTAATATTCGGTAATAACTATTAATAGGTAACTGGATTTATGATTTTATGCCGTTGTTTTTCAAATTGCGCATTAATAATTGTTAGTATATGTTAAAGAATTTTTGGGTTTATGTTTTTCGAAGTTTTTTTAAAAATGTGCAGCTAATATTCGTTAATAACTGTTAATAGTTAGGTGTCTTCATCTTCTTCCGTGGGAAATTTTTTTTTCTTCTCGATTTGATATTTTTTTTGGTTAATGAAAAGTGACAATTTTTTTGTTTAATTTGTTTGATTTTTCTTTTGTTAATTGTGATGATTTTTTTGTTAATTTGTTTAATTGTTTAATTTGTGCGATCCTAATTATTATGCTTTAAAAAAAATTCTAAAAATGGATAATTAAAGGTATTTAGGTAAAATACTAACATGTTTGGCTAATTAACCTAAATTAATCAAACTATGGCTACATTGCAAATCCTATGTTTCAATTTGGCTAGATTTCATCAGTGCCCATTAAATTAATTAAAGAGTAGATTAAAGTTACTCTTTAGTTAATTAATTGTAGGACTATTTTCTTAATAATGTGAAATTTTGGCTAAAATCTCAAAAGAAGTTAGAGGATTGACTAATTGAAACAAATTTTTCAAAAACTAATGGATATATATGTGTAAACATCATATATTGTTACTGCATTTTTTCAAAAATATTTATGCACAAGTTTCAACAAAATTTGGACTTAGTAATTGTATTTTTTTTTTTTAAAATTAACATATAGAGTTTTAAATCACAATAAAAAAAAAGCTATTTTATATAGAAAAAAATGAAAAATTATACAAAATGGCTATTTGAGATTAGTAGTTAGAAAAATAGACAAACTTTTAAGTTTGAATAAAATAGCTAAATTTACCTTATCAATTTACTTGTTGAGACTATCATTAAAAAATTTAACGTTGTATATAATAATATACAACTCTAAAAAAATTAATCACATAATCAAAAAAATTATTAAGATTTAATAATTGCACATTTTTGTAAATTTTGTAACATGAGACAAATCGTAATTTTATTTGATGCAACGTCATTTGATGATGATTTCCCATTTTAAATACAAATAATTGGCTTCGTAGCCATCTTAAAAACTAGTAATTTGGTTTTAGTCAACCTTTCGTTAATTTCCCGTAAATAACCATCTTTCTTACGTGGTATCTTATTAATTGAATTAGTTTTACACATTCGCCCTTATTTATTACACCCGCTAATTGAATTAGGCAATTTTTTTTTTAATTTTGAATCTAACCGATTTGGAAATATTGTTAACGTGTATTTGGAAATTTTCAGCGTTGACTTTAACTAATTAGTTTCTATTTTCGTGGCAATTTATTATGGATAACATCTGTAAATATATTATTCATTTATTGATATTATTTGTTTTCATAATTTTAGAACGTCCAAAATATTTCCAGAATTTTTTTCAGTTTATTTACACGAATATACTGTAAATCATCTTTGTATTTACAATGCATTTTACAATAAAACAATTGGTATTAACTGTAAATAAACGTCGTATTTACAATTCTGGATAAGAATTCACCAGAACCAAAATCTCAGCAAATTCACAATCACTGAAACAAATCTCATACACTTAAAACCACCAGCAATTCCGATGAAAAAGAAGAAGAATAAGAAGAGAAAAAAAAAATCATCTTTGTATTTACAATGCATTTTACGATGAAACAATTGGTATTAACTGTAAATCAATGTTGTATTTACAATACTGAATAAGAATTCACCAGAACCAAAATCTCAGCAAATTTACAATCACAACAAATCTCATACACTCAAAACCACCAGCAATACCGATGAAGAAGAAGAAGAAGAGAGAAAAAAAAATGAAGGATCTTCATTAATAAAAAATAAAACATTTGGGTTCTTCTTTCCGTAAAATATTTGGGTTCTTCTTTCCCAATTCTTCTTCTTTACAGGCGACGGAGAATCCTTCATCGCTGGAGCATCGCCGCTCCGACACCGAGACTCATCTCTCCTCTTAGGGTTTTCGTTAGAGAGGGTTTTTTTTTTTGGTTGCGTGAAGATTTGATTTTGGTCAGATGGTTTAATATCCCGTGTTAATTGTATCCCTCAATTTGCGCGATGTAGTTATGGCTGAAAATGGGCGAGAAATATTTGAGGTCATTCAAGTCTTTTAACATGCTATAAATAGATTCATATGGCTATTAACAAGAAATTAACAAAAGGTTGGCTAAAATCAAATTCTCATATAGCCGTGTGGCTATATACCTAAATAACCCTTTTAAATATCATCATTTCTGTTTGATGTAACATATAATTGAAGTTTATATTGATTAAAAAAAAAAATCTTACTTGTTCAAGTTTAAAGGTTGTTTCTTTATTACTTTTGTTGTGTTATGAATTGTAACGGTCGTAGGGTGTAATATTTTCAAAATAGCGATTATAATAAGAATAAATTGTATAATTGTCCCCTGATTTATGGTCTCACTGCAAAATGCCCCATATCTTTTTAAAACTATTTGTTAACCCCCTGCTATATAAAAAAGTAGCAGTTGGGTCATTCCGTCAAAAAAGAGGCCCAATCGTCAGTTAAATAATCACGTGGAACGCACGTGTTCTGGTAAATAAGGGTAAAATCGTTATTTTGTTAGTCGGATGAGTAAGTGTATTTTATTGTTTGTTTATTCATTTAAATTAAATAACTTGAGGTGTCAGAGTAAATTAAATAAAGAAAAAAAAATAAGTCGAATGTAAAAATCTCAAAATCGCATTTCAATTTAATCGAGTCTTAACACTAAAACCCTAGAACTCAAAAACTCTATTTGTGAACGCCCCGCCGACGAACGCCCCAGAAGCTGAAGAATGCCCCGCCGACGAACTTGCTCCACTTCGGAGACGAGCTGTAGATTGTCCTCGAGAAGGCGACGACGATGGAGATGATGTTGACCATAGCGATGACGATCGGAGGAATCATGAGCGGCGACCACTTCACAAGGTAGAGATCCGCAAAGACGTCGTCGGCGTCTTCCCCGGCGGCGGACTTGGAGGTGAGCATGAAGGAGATCTCGATCCCGACGATGACCGTGAGGAGGCCCTGGACGACGGCCGCGAGGTGGGCACTAGTGCCGGAGTCTCCGGCACTAGTGCCCACCTCGCGGCCGGCCCGGAGATGAGCCAGAACTGCTCGTTGTGCCACCACTCCTCGAGGCCGACACCGGACCACTTGACCTCGAGGATGGCGAGGCCGATGAGGCAGACGGTGATGATGGGGAGGTAGATAAGGAAGGCGACATTGAGCGTCTGGACGATGAAGTGGCCGGAGAAGGAAGCAGTACACGATGACGAAGATGGAGGTGAACGGGTAGATTCCGACGTTGAGGTACGCCAGCCTCTGGAGGAGGAGAAGCCGCCGGGACGCCAGCAAGGCATTGTTTCGGGAGAAGAAAATCTCCATCGAGCCCGTGGAGATTTGGATAGCTCGGGGCTCAGTCAATTTGGTGGTTCTCTCTTTTTCGAATGGTTTTATTGAATGAAAATGAGAACTGAAAATAAAATGAAAAATCAAAGCAATTCTTTTACTTCATACATCGTCCAAGGACATTCTCGTAAACTCGTTTAACTCTGGTACCATGTGATTACCACGTGGCCATTTAACTGACGGAGTGAGCTTATAATACACGGAAGGTCCATAAATTTTGTCGGTCATGATATTGAGGTCCAATAACCTCAACTTTATATCATAAGTCATCTTTTGTCGGTGAGGTCATAAATCAAGGGGCAATTATACAATTTATCAAGGTATTGAAATTCCAATGCTCATTTAAAAAAAAAAAAAAAAATAAAAAAAAATAAAAAAAGTCCACAATGGTATCACTCCGATTCCCATTCTTGTTTTCTCAACCCATAAGGCGGCCACCTCGAACCCCCTCTCCCACCTCCCGCGGCCTCAATGCCGCCGCCGTCACTCTCGCACTCGCCGGCGCCGGCGCTGCCGCCTCAATCGCAGTCTCGTCCGGAGTCGCGTCGCCGTTTCTCGACGACGCCGCGAGCTTCTTCTTCGCAAACCGTTCCTCGCGTCGCCCACTCTGGGGCTCGCTCTCGCTCACCGATCCGGCGCTGGATTCCAGAACCGGTGTCTCGTTTCCTTCGGTGCTCTCCGATTCTCTCAGCCTTCTCGGCGTCGGCATCAGAAAGAAGAGCGTCTTCGGTCTCAAGAACATCGACGTCTACGCTTTCGGTATTCTTTATCTTACTCTCGACGTTCTCATTCTGCGTTAGGATACAGAATTGAATTTACATTTTTCTTTCTGTCTTTGAGATTTGATGTGCTTTGATTACAAGTTTGTGTTGCCAAGGCGCGAGATGAATTTGAAATTGAGCAGACTAGTTTGGTTAGATAGAAATGTCTGCGATCGAAATGCTGTTTTGCGTGTTGCTGTCCTTGCTCTTCTATCCAAATGCACTTTTTAGGTTGCTTGTGATTTGATTAAAATGCTAGTGAGAAATTTGAAATCAGGCAGACTAAGTTTTTCATCAGCTACAAAAATACTTGTGATCCAAAAATTGCTATGTCTCTCCATAGGAGTTTATGCCGATGAGGATGACATAAAGAAAACACTCGGAGATAAGTATGCGAAGCTTTCGAGCTTAGAGATCGTTCAGAGCAAGGAGATTAGTGATCAACTGTTGGAAAGTGACATAAACATGACTGTAAGGCTTCAAATTATGTACGGGAGATTGAGCATTAGGTCCGTACGCAGTGCTTTTGAGGATTCGGTTGGAAGCAGACTGAAAAAATTTGGGGGTTCCGAAAATAATGAACTCCTTCAAAGGTAAAATTTGATCGGTTATCTACTTATTGTTTACCTTTTTATCATGAGCATTGTAGATCATTTAGAATTGTAGATTGAATTTTTTATGACGTTGAATCCATTGTCAATGTCAAATCTTGTGATATATTGTTGCTGTGACTATTAGTCTGATAGCCACGGAAATTTCAGGTTCACATCCCAGTTCAAAGATGAGTATAAACTACCACAGGGATCTGTGATAGAACTTGCAAGGGAAAGAGGCCATGTTCTTCGAACAACAAGTAAGATATTTTTGATGTAGACTTATCTTTCTGTTGCACTATGTTGAATGTGTGTTGGATTAAAAAAGAAAAAAGAAAAAAAAACTGATAAGACTACGAAAATCTTGTCAATAACGTCCGTATTGCAGAGAGAATCTTGGCATAATAAGCTTAGAAAAAGTTCAGTAAATTCATCAAAGCCAAGCGTAGTTCATAGAAAAGCTATAGAAGAAAGAAAGTATTTTGTAATGATAAGTTGATAGTTAGGGGTCAATTACAGAATACTGAGAAGTTTCATCAGTCTATCAGTAAGAGGGATTATTTGAGAATAGAGGTACGACTATTAGAATTCTCGCTGTGGTCTTCGGTTCTCTGTGCATGTATGCTTAGAAATCAAGCAAGCAAGGGACATTCGGTTCAGATAAATGATTTCTCAAGTTTAACTTGTAAAAAGAGTCACAGAACCACTTGAAGTAGAAAGGTCTAGATCGTAGGGATATGCATATCATGGAGATATGAAACTTGTCAAACAGATTTTGCTTCATTTAACTTACTGGTCTAGTACATCTATGTCTCTAGAAGTTTGTACTAAAAGATCCGATTTCCAAATTTGGAATGCTTATCAGTGTGGACATATATGTTTATGCCAAGTATTGTACAGGCTTAGTCAAATGACCTTGTTTGAAAGTTACAGTTGCCTAACCTTGACTCAGCTTAGCATTTGCTCACTATTTCATGTTGTTCTTTTACAGGCATAAAAATATCCGGAAAATAAATATTTTTTGTATACACATTTATTTTTCTTAGAAAAAATTTAAAAATTGAATTGAGAATGAAGTTAGCATTTAAGTTGTAAATGGTGTAAAAAAATCTTTTACAGTACCAAACTTTTCTATTTAATATATTAGCGGATTCTACTCGTTTAAATTTCTCTCTCAATTTTCTATCATATCAAATATGGTGTCGGTGCTAGTTTATAGTGTGGCCTTGAGACTCTTGACAATAACCAATTCCAATATATGATGGGAATCGGTTTGTTGTTTTCAACCTACTAGCGAACACATGCACGATGTTTTGTTTTTTTTTTGTTTTTTTTTTTTTTTTGTCTTTTCCATTGTCGCATTCTCGTTCTCTCTGAACAGCTTTAGTGTCTGAAAACATTAAAGCTGGACATCCATTCAACGAACTGAACTAAAAGAATGATTTTTATAAATTAAAAAACGAGTGACTCTCTCCTTTGTACTTGCTCCCTTTTGTGTATATGTTTTGCACAAACGACATCTAATTTAGATGTACATCTTTGTTCTTTCTTGCCCCCGTGCCCTTAATAAATAATAAAAGAAGAGGTGTTTGAGAGACATGTGGATGAAATGTGGCATTCATGTAAAATGCAGAGCAAGAGGGTAAAAAAGGCATAACGAAAAATATCTTTCTATCGATTTGTTGTCTCCAATAATCAATCATAATATCTGTGGCTTGCAAATTGCAATATTGACTGTTTTTGTTGGTTTCATTTCATGCAGTTGATGGAAATGAAGTGGGAAGGATTCAGAGCAAGCTGTTGTGTCGTTCCTTATTCGATTTATATATTGGCGACGATCCCTTCGATAAACAAACCAAGGAAGATGTCCATCTCACCGTAGCTTCTCTCATTGACAAGTAGAGAGATCAAGTTTTGAGCCATTTCAGATTCAGACCACAAAATGTCGCCTTCAACATTGTGTTGTACTTGTATTGTTAGTTAGAGCATCTCCACTGGAGCGCCAAATCCCAGCTATTATAGCGTGGGTGCTCCAGTGGGTCTTCATATCTCACGCTATTATAGCGTGGGATAGAAATTTTGAACAGTGCAGCGCTATTTGTAGCGCTGCACTGTTCACTGCTCTATAAATTTTAAAATTTGCTCAAATACCCAGATTTTATATAATTATTTAATATTTATCCCTAAAATTATTTAATTTATATAAAATTTAATATTTAGCATAATTTAAAAGACAACAATATTTTAAAATACAACAATGATATATGCACATTACAATAAAATTCTAATATTAAAACGGTCATAATAAATTAATATCAAACACAATTACATTAACAATTTTATTTTTTTGTGTTGTAATTTTTATTAATAGAGTGAAAAATAAAGTGAAAAATAGAGTGGGAAATAGAGTTCGATTGGAGAGAAATCACTGTTTACTGAAAAATAGAGTGAGAAATAGAGTGATCGGTTGGAGATGACCTTAGTGGCTAATGAATTTACTCTACATTGCTTTGATACTGGAAATTCCATCTTTTTAAATAAATAAATAAAATATTCAATATTGTTTGTTTGAAATCTGTATTCATTAAATGGGGAATGGACGTGAATAGTGATTTTTTTAAGAATCATGTTTTTAAATATAGTAGCACTCACGAGAGAAATTTCTCCCATCCTACTCTTACCATAATTGCAGTGTTTTTATTTTATTTTTTATATGACATTTACGATACTTTCATCATAAAACATAGTATTTCTTTCACTATAATTAACATAATTGTCAACATAAATACAAGTTCATGGATGAGAATGAGATTGACAAAAATTAGAAGCTTGCAGAGTAAATTAAAATATTAAGTATTAACAGTATACATTAAAACGAATAAAAAGCAGACTATAAAAATAAAGTGTAAAAATAAATTTTTTTCATGAATATTATTGTTCCAACTAAAAAATTGTCAACTAAGACTATTTGTGCTGTTAGTCTTTATTTTCATTTTAGATTTGATAAGAAAATTTTCGACCTTAAATTTTTATAATGTCACAATTTTTTCGGTTAAAATAGTCAAAATTAAAAAAAAAAAAAAATAGTAAAGGGAGGAATTAGAAAATTAAATCATCAAAGTTTAGGGACAACATTAAATTTTTTTTTTTTTTTAAATTTCAAGACAAACTGTAGAAATTCGAAAGTTCAAAGGTCAATTAATCTTTTATAAAAAAAATATCAGCGTATCTTTTGAATTGAAAAACATATAACATTACAAGTGATCCGCAAAACCAAACTGTGGGGTGAATTTCAAGTTGCAAAAACAGAAGAGCTCAACCATCTACATACATCATACTCTTTGCATTCATCGCTATACAGTAAGCAATTCCTGAAAGACAGTACAAAGTGAATAGAAGATCAGGGCTGACACAAACATCTGTGAATTGATAGAGAAGTAAAATATATACATTATTAAAAAAAAATCTACATAAATAAGAAGCATATGATCAAAACTTAGATTGAACCACAAATTTCTTTTTCAACAGAAAATATTAAGTATTGAATAATTGCTTGTACCTTTTCTTTCTGCTTTAGAATAGTATCGACCTTCTTCATATACTCATCGGTCAATTTCTAAACGAGCAAGGAAACATTAGCGCTAAACGTACGCAAACTTAATGGACAAAAAGGGTGTCGATGAACAAACTAAAGCATTCATAGGTTACCTGTAAATCGACTGACAAGTCCTTTACATTATCTTCAGAGAGCTTTTTGTCCTGCGGAATTGGGAGCAATTGGAATTTAAAATAAAATAAAAAAGACAAATTGAATAAAGTTGAAAAAGCAATAGCATAGAGTGGTGTGACTTGACTAATCGAACCTTCTCAAGTTTTTCGTAGGCCCGTAAACCATCTCTTCGTATATTCCTGAGTGCAACCTATACTCATCGGCGAACAACTAAATGAATACATATCTTATGTCCTTGCATAGCATTTGCAAGAAAACACAAATGAAAGTCTCATTTGAAATTTAAATTATATGAAGGCATGAATGTTTAAAACTGTCAATAAAATGCAAATGTACCTTTCCTTCTTCAGCCTGTTTTGCCACAACTTTGGCAAACTCCTGTACTTTTAATGGTTAGCAATAAGAACACGAACATTAAAGCTCACGATCACTTCAAAAGGTAAAAGGTACTTTCAAGCGATAATGTACCTTCCTTCTATCTGAAGTGAGTTGAGGGAGTGTCAGTCGTATCACGTCACCGTCATTGTTTGGAGTCATACCAAGATCAGAGTTGACTAATGCTTTCTCAATAACTTTTAAGCTAAATTACATGTCAAAAAAATGGTTTAATAACAAGGATAAGAACCGTATGGATATTCAGTATCAAAATAGTTCAAATCTCTTACAAAAAATAAAAAGTAATCTAAACAAAAACCAAGTATACAGAGAAAAATGCAGATATAAACACCAAGAGTCTTACGATCTTATTACTGTTTTTTTATATCATTATCATTATTTCGACGTAGCATTTGCCACATCAATATCGTGCATATTATTAAGTTATGTGGTTATCACGAAAGGAAATTTCCCGATTCCAAATGATATATCTCGATATCTTCAGTCAACTGTCACCATCAATATAAAACGGAATACCTGGACTTGTCATAAGGCTGAACCAACAGAGAATTTGAATCAGGAGTACTGATTTGAGCAATAGTCTTCAAGCCAACTGGACTTCCATAATATTCAACCTTCAAGCACAGCATATGATACATGATTAAGGATATGCCTAAATGAAACATGTATGGACACAACTCTATGTTCAAAACGGATACAAATGTTGCGAAATTCAGAGTAAACTGGTCACAATAAAGCAAATGATAAAATAAAAGTTCAACCATATGCAAGTAATTTGACCAACACACCTCAATCTTGTCAAGCATGGCTGGGTTTGAACGCCCCGTTCTAATGGAGTTGAAGTTGTTTCGCACCGATTCAATAGTTTTCTCCATCCTCTCTTTCTGCAGAATATGATCACACAAATCAATAAACAAACTCGAACTGATTCCGAGCTAGCATCAACTAAAAGCCCTAGCAGAGAAGAAACTTACAACATCTTTTTCAATCGTAAACTTCTCCGCTTCAATTTCATCCATAGTCGCGGCCTTCACAATGCCAACCCTGGTAAATCACAATTTCACCCCCAAAATCAACCACAATTGGCATAAATAAGTCCGACTGAACCAACGAATCAACTATGAATAATCATCAATATCAGAAAACACGAATTTTTGAACTTGCCTCTTCGCAGGCAAATGACTAGCAAGAACGGTCTTTCCTTTCGCCGAAAACCTGGCGTAGCTCGCAGCGGAGCTCCATGAACGAACGTTAATCCTGCTCGGACTACATTTCGCAGAAGCCGGTCCTCTAAAAGAAGAATCTGCTGTACATTTCACAGTAAAGAGGCTAAACGTCTCAAGCTAAAATCGACGAAATGGCCTCAGAGCGGAATCGTTCGATAGGTTGAAAGACGTGAATTTACCTCGGAAAGAGAGGATGATTTGGGGAGAGCTTTGGTTGGGTTTTAGGGCAGACCGCGCGAGAGGCGTTGCCGGAGAAATAGCTGTCGCCATTAGAGACCGAATTGCGTGGGTGAGTGAGTGAGTGAGGGGTTTTGTAATGGTTTGTGGATAAGGGATTTTTTTTTCCCCCCCGAGTCCGCGCAAAATGTAGAAATAGGGTATGACACGATATTGATACCAAGTTTTCATTTTTACCTCCAAAATCCAATAATCACGCTTATAGAATATCAAATTAAAAAAATTATTCGCATTTAATACCTCACGCTTATAAATTATAATACCAAGTTTACTTTCTTACTTCCAAAATCCAATAATCATATCAAAATTTAATGTTATAATTCATTTTTTTGAATAAAAATAAGGGGAATTGCCATATCCAAGACTTTTTTTTTTTTTAACTAATTATTCCAATTCCTACACAAATGAAAAGGGTACCCTAAAAATTCGTATTAAAATCGAGTTTAAGTACAATAAAAATATGATCATATTTCGTCTTTTTAGTGTAAATTTTGACGCAGATTATTGATTTTTGAGGAAGACATTGTTAACCAAGAAAATAGTATAATTCAATAATATAAATACAAAAATCATCGGACTCATTAGATATCAGCGGAATCCATGAAACTTCCATAAAAGATTACAAAATATTATAAAAAATTTGAACGTGATTCATTACTTATCTTATTTAATTTGGTGGAATAGTGGCATGAAGTAGTGTGCTGGGTGGAATGGTGCGGCTGCAGTCATTAGTGGCATGAAGTAGATCTACAACGGAAGCGACGGTGGTGTGATGATACCTAACAGCGATTTGGCGGAGACGTTCACTAGCAAATGTGTTGCCTTCTTGGTCGTCGTTGATGGTGCTGCACCAAGAGTCACCATCGGATGTCCTGTTTTTGTCGAGCCTCTGCCCAAGTTATTTCTCGGACAACTACACAGCGATGGTGGTATCTTTTTATCATTTTATGTTTCTAAATTGATTTCGTTTATTAGTACTCTATCTTATTGTTGTATTGTGTTTGTTTTTTTTTTTTATTGGAGACAGACTTACCGCCTTCCACTTTTCAAGTGGTATTTCCTGTTAGATTTTTGTCTATACAGACTGATAAATCATCTTTTTCATGGTCATCGGACAGCGGTTGTTTGGATTTATCCATCAATCATTGTAGATATATCAAAAGAGCCAAATGAGTGCTCGAATTTTTTTTTTTTAAGGCAGCTTTGCTGCAGTGGGGATTGAACCCACGATCTCTACACAGGAGGTGGTGTGGAATTACCACTAGGCTATCTTAGGTACCACATGAGTGCTCGAATTTAAATGTGTTAATCTTTTTCTGTGTTGGAAGGCGAATACATATACTTAGTGTTAGATTCATTTCGACCTAAATTCGTGTTATGTTTAAGATGTTCTTCACTTGTATCCATGGGTGTTTTACCCTTACTCTAATTAAAGCTTTGTGCAATTCTAAAAAAAAATAATAAAAAAAACTAATCACATATTTATTTTATTTGTTTTTTCTCTTGATAATGTAATTTGGATTTTTCTTTTCATATGATTAATATGCTTTTGGTATTTGATTCACAACTAATTAAGTTTAGATGTCTAAAAAAAATTAAATAAGTTAATATGTACTCGCCTAATATTATGCCATTTAATATGCAACCATGCGAGTATACCATTTAATTACTAAAATATCAAGTTACTTAAAAGTTATAACTGGGCCCTTGATATTTTCTAGGCAAAAAAACAAGATTGATATTTTCATGGCCGAAATAATAGGGAAAAGAAAAACAGAAAATGAATTTTTATCTCGCCGATAAAATCTTTTCTGTTTCCGGAGTCATTAGTTAACTCAGGTTTACACGTTATTCTGCATAATTTTTCATTTGACTTTCTATATTTCCTCTTGCTTGCTCATCTTCCTTGACTAGAAGAAAAAAATCTAGAGACATATCTTGGTTCGGTAACCATGAGTTCCGTTAAAAGCATTTCTATGGTTTTGGTGGTTTTAATGGCATGGTTTGGGGTTTCTTCTGGAGTCCTTTACACCGTTGGCGACATTCACGGATGGAGTAACCACAGCGACGTCAATTACAAGACTTGGGCTTCTTCTAAGCAATTTCATATTGGAGACTTTATTCGTAAGCTTCTCTCTCTCTCTGCCTTGAAAGATATATATTTTGTTTGTATTCGCATGGCTTCACGTGCGTAAATGGAGAATATGAGAATCTGTGAAATGTACATTCAGTATTTTTTTTTCAGTTTTCCATAGGGACCATCATTTTGCCCAAGAGTATAATACTTTAGCATTACTACTAATACACAAAATTAGGCTGTATTTGTTACTTTAGCAATGGAAATTAAAATGACTCAACTATGCATTGCATTTTTGTTTTTGCCCAAATTTTTATCAGCTTTTTACATCTTTAGCTTATATGATATTTTCGTATATGCGGCTTAATCTTTTTTTTTTTTTTTTCAAATTTACCCTCTGACTGCAATTCTTGGTTCCGTCACTGCACGTAGGTTTCAAATACGACCCAAGAGTGGACAACGTGGTGAGAGTGACCCACAAGAATTTCAGGGCATGCAACGCAACCAATCCGATCCACGTCACGTCTTCCGGGGAAGACATCGTGGCGGTGAAAAACCCGCACTCGCACTTGTACTTCATCTCGAGCGCTCGCGGGCACTGCGAGGCCGGCCAAAAGGTCGATATCCGAGTCTATCGCCCGCCTTATCACTATTCCGGCGGCAGTTCCGGCGGCGCTCCCTTGGAAAGCGCCGCTCACCGCTCTCTCCACCGACCAACCACCGCCGTGCTTCTTCTTTCAGTGCTCTCCTTATTATTGGTGGTGGTGGCTAGATAGTTTGTTGTCTTTTTTTTTTTTTTTTTTCTTCCCCCATGTTATCAGTTGTAATCATTTAAGGTTTTTTGTTTTGTTTGTTTTGTTTTATGATACGTTCTAGATAGGTCTATATGTGCATGCATTGTCAGGTAGATCGAGTTTTGGTTAGAAAGGGATTGTTATATGAGTGTTTTTTTTTTTTTTTTTTTTTTTTTTGTTGAGTTGAACTTCTTGATCTAGACTGTGGTTATATGATTCTATTATAATGAAACCGGCCGGGAGATTTATTTGGAAAAAGTGAACAGCTTGTTGTGAAACTAAACAGATTTATCGGATAATATTCACTGAAAGTTAAATAAGTTTGCCGGGAAAATCTATAATTTGGTACCAGCTGTCAAATATATATATATATATATATATATATATATAACTAGAATTTCTTTATTTATATCTCTGTATACGAAGAATTTGTTGCAATTAGTCAATTTCCTACATTTTTTTACTATTTTAGTTAAAGTTTTGTTTTATTAAGAAAGTAGTTCATAAAATGGAAATAAATTAAATTAACTAATATAGTTAATTGAATTTATTCGTAACTATTATCTTAATGAAATCAAATTTTGATTATTTTTTTAAAATGGGTAAACTATTGGGTCAGTGTCCTAATTGTCCCATATAAAATTTGTTATTGCCCTCATTTTTTCAATAGCCTTTAATTAATTTCTTTTATAAAAAAATTTCTTCTACGTTTGTTTATAATAATAGGTTTAAATGTAGACAAAAGAAAAAATTATTAGAAACTCTTTTAAGGTTAACGTTTTGCTTCTCCTAATTTGTTTTCTCTTATAAAATTTATATTTGATAATCGAACTCTCCTTCATCTTAATTCCTCTTCAGCGGTACTATCTATATATGTGCATAACATCTCTACAAAAATAAAAATTGTTTACCTATTGTCACGTGGAAACATTGATGATAAGTGATAACTACGAAATTGGTATAGTTTATTTTAATGTAAGGCAAATTTGTGCAAAAGGTCACACAACATGGTATGACATACTTGTTGACCAGGACAAATCAGCAAGATCATATGACCTGGGGTAACTACGGTCAAGATTTATTTCTATGCAAGATCAGAACCAAATAACTTTTAGGGATGAGTTGCATTAGGAAACCGTAAAGAAACACCCAGTTGGCGAACCATTATAGAAGAGACATTCTACCATTATTAGTTCTTTTTGTGCATTGTTTATTTTCGAGCTTGAAGGTTTTGTGAGAGTAAAAAATTTGACAATGAATTTGTGCGTAATTTTTTGTCTTGCTTTATTTCGCTTATGTGAGAGTGGAAAACATTGAAGTTGTAAATCGTGATTGTATATTTACGATGAACTCTTCAGAAAGTGTCAAACTAGAGGTAAAGAGATTTCTAATTAAAGAGACCCGAGTCGACATGTAGTAAAAGAAAAATGACTCTAGAGTAGAGATAATTCCATTAAGTACTTGCCGATTGTTGAATTTCATTTGACCGGGTCATAACCCTCCAAATCAGACTAATACTTTATTGTGTCATTTACTTATACGTATTGTTATATTTATTTGTTCATATTTTGCTTCTATGTGCAACGTGTCACGCATCTTGTCACAATGCTATGGTGCGACATCTTGCACTAAATCAATGAATTTTAGGGATCATTGAAATATTTCACACACACGGGTAAGTTTTTATTATAGTTTTGTTTCGTCAATGCTTTTCGATATGGTTTGGGAGTCAATCACTGAAAGTGCAATATATTTATATTTGTCTAAGGAAACGGTGAGATTTCGATTTGAAACTCTTTCATGTTGCCTTGTTCCCTTCCCGCAATCATTATGCGGAATAAGATATTAAGTTCATGTGTTTCATCCACCCGCGTAATTATTATGTGTGTGTTTTTTTTTATTTAATATTTCATACTATACATTATGTAGAGTATCCTCATTTTTTCGATTTTCTACAAAAAGAGTTCCCTAATATTTTCAATTTTACAGTTAATGCCTTTGCTTTTATATAATGCGAATTTATACCTAAATTGGTCATATAAGTATAGCTCTCTGATTTCTAAATGGACTAGTTTAAAAAACGCGCTACGCGTGAGTCAGTAATTTTTTTTTTTTTAAAAGTGAAAAAGAAAAATAAGTAAAATAAAGTAAGTTTAGACTTTTAATTGTATTAAATATAATATACATTAAAAAAATTATACAAAATATATTGATAAGAGAGGGAGGAAAAAAATGAATATACATACAAAAATTATACAAAATATATTTATGAAAGAAGGAAAAAAAATTCAAAATCGGAAGTAAAAAAAAGGGAAAATATCAAAACTATCCCTCGTGTTTAATCGAAATGCGACATTTATCCCTTCTATTTCTAGAAATATCAGACATATCCCTTTAGTTTAATATAAATGACATATACCTCCCCTAAAAAAATGTTATATTACAAATATCACCCTTTTCGTTTATTTTTTACAAAAAAATAATTTAAACTCCCCAAAATACCCTTAATAGAATAAATATTTATTTACTATTTTATTAAAAAAAAATCAAAATCCCTCTTTATAAAAAAAATCCTTAACTTTTTATGAAGAAATTTTTTAATTTAAATTTTTTTTATATAGAATAGAAAATAAAAAATTATTTCATTAAGGGTATTTTGGGGAGTTCAAATTATTTTTTGTACAAAAATAGACGAAAAATGGTGATATTTGTAATATAACATTTTTTTAGGGGATGTATATGTCATTTATATTAAACTGAAGGGATATGTCTGATATTTCTAGAAATAGAGGGGATAAATCTCGCATTTCGATTAAACACGAAGGATACTATTGATATTTTCCCTAAAAAAAATCAAAACCGAAAGGGAAAAAAATGGCTCCACGTGTCGCTGCCTGGTGGCATCAGATTCAAGTTGAAATAAAAATATATACAAAATATATTGATGAGAGAGGAGAAAAAAATTAAAGGTCGGGAAAAAAAATAAATGATAATATATGTTATTGATATAGTATAATATAGTATTAGTAATTATGATTATAATATACATAAAAAAATACAAAATATATTGATGTTTGGAAGGGAAAAAAATCAAAATTGGAAAGCAAAAAAAAAAATCAAAATCGGAAGTAAAAAAAAAAATCAAAATTGGAAGGAAAAAAAATGGCTTCCACGTGTCGCTGCCTGGCGGACCAAGATTCAAGTTGGAAAAAAAAATATATACAAAATATATCGATGAGAGAGGGAAAAAAATTAAAGGTCGGGAAAAAAATAAATGATAATATATGTTATTGATATAGTATAATATATTATCAGTAATTATGATTATAATATACATAAAAAAAATATAAAAAAATCAAATTGGAAAGAAAAAAAAATCAAAATCGGAAGTAAAAAAAAAAAATCAAAATCGGAAGGAAAAAAAAATGACTTCCACTGTCGCTGTCTGGCGACACCAGGATTCAAGTTGAAATAAAAATATATACAAAATATATTGATGAGAGAGGGAAAAAAAAATTAAAGATCGGAAAAAAAATGATAATATATGTTATTGATATAGTATTAGTAATTATGATTATAATATATATAAAAAAATTATATAAAATATATTGATATTTGGATGGGAAAAAAAATAAAAATTGGAAAAAAAAAAAAAAAAACCTGGAAGGTAAAAAAGAAAAAATCACGGAAGGCTCCCTCAAAAAAATAAAAAGCCATGTGTCGCCACGTGGCAGGCATTGCCTCTTAATTTAAGTATGGTAAGGATATACTGCAACTCCCATACCGTAATCATTTACCCATATGGGCAATGGAAAACGAGAAACAGACCAGTTGCTCATTTGTTGCTGGAAAGAGTCTCAAGTGCCTTCTTTTCAAACTTATATTCTAAAATACATTGTTTACTGTTTCTATTTCATAAATACCTACTTTAGATTATTTTCCTTTTTGTTAATCATTTTGTTTGACTAATTTTTTTGCTATTATTTACAGTTTCATTCAAATTTTTCTTTGATGTTTATAGCTTTATTTAAAAATTTGTGTGAAAATTAAAAATGTTGTGAGAAGTTTGAAAATATAAGGTATTCAAAGCATTAGCATCTTCAAAGCAAGTATTTGTGTAACGTCCCTCATTCTTACTCAAGTCATTTCTAGTAAGTGTTTTAGTTATTCGATTTGACGTCCTACGTATTTAAATTTTATGTAAAATCAACCGGATTGTTCAAAGTTACTCATTAGTAAAACTAAAGTATTTTCATACGAATACTATTGGAGAAATATGTGCCTGAAAGAGAAAAACATTATGTAGTTCTCACACAAATAATGTTACTACAAAATAGCGCCAAGTCTTGCACTTCAAATTCCCACACATCTAAAAAATCTCATGCTCACTAAAAATTGCTTATGCTTTGCCAGTTTCTTAATTAAAAACCTCTCCTTTTCGTTTTCTTTTTTTTTGGAAAAATATTCTGGGCTATTTATAGCCAGTGCATTAGCATTTCACAAAGGCCAAAAGAAATAAACTTGAAAAAACCAAGTTTATACAATTTTTTTTTATTATTATTATAATCAGAACCAAGTTTATACATTTGGTCATCAAGAATGCGTATAGAGCATATTATTAGTGGGAAAAGGGAGTGAGAGGTTGAAAGAAGAAGCCAAAAGGATTATTACGATATATCCACCAATTTCTCGTATTTAATAATTTTGTTGTTATAAAACGTGTTGATGAGTTTTATATTTTTATTTTTTTCAACTTGAGATTTTAAATAATATGTTGTCGATGACCTAACTATCCTCAACATTATTATTTTGTCCTTTTTTCCCTAGAAGTTCTACATTTACATTTTAATCACATTTAATACTTGCTGGAATAGTTTGTTCTCAAACTAAAACCCCGCAAAAACACAGTTATAATTGCCCATCCACATTGTGATTTATGTACGTATCTTATAGACAGAACATTTATGGAGTATCTTTCTTGATATTTGATAAATGATAGATGATAAAACTCATAAAAGTATATATCTACAAACAATAAAAATAAAAATAATAATTGAAACAAGTAGTCGATGCCCATCTCTCTCCTATTCGCTTTTTAAAACTCAAACTTTAATTAATTAACACCGTACCTATTGCCGATTATCCATCTAATATTGTGGGGTTATTGTAGTTCCTAATAATTTGATCTATGATGCTAACTTCATGTTAGTGATACCATGAAATCATTGAATTGAAAGAGCAGCCATTGATTTATGACAATTAATTTTAAAACTAGATAAGTATAAAGTTAGATAGACTCTCATAGTATAATTGTGTTACCCCAAACTAATTTCAAAGCATTGAAGTATTTAAATCCTTAGAATAATAATGGCCACGGTTCATTTGAATTTGAAATATTTGTAACTTGTAACTTGAAAACAAATATGTGAAATATTTGTGACATTTTTTTTAGGGTCAAGCGGCTAAATGGCCAAATAGAACTTAAGGATTTGCAAAATAGCCAAAGTTTATCAAGTATAAGCAAAATAGCCAAGCTGCGATTATTAATCCAGACAGGATTAAATTTAATCCACACAAAATATCGGGATTAAATTTAATCCAGGCAGGATTAATTTAGTCCAGGGATGAGAGTAATGGCTATTTTGGTTAACCTAATGAAACTATGGCTATTTTGCAAAAGCCATAGTTTGAATTGGCTAGTTCATGCCATTTTTCCTTTTTTTTATAAATGGCCACAATGTTCGGGACATTTATATGTCATATTTTATACCTCTTTAGGAGTTTAGATAGAGGTTCGCAAATCGTGATATTGATAAAAACAAGTAATAATTTGGTTATAAGACTTTTTGAAAAATAAGCCATGCATGTACATTTTTATATATAAAATGTTTTTCAAGCTTTATGTTTTCCTTGTTGAGCTGCATCTAATTACTCAGAAATATGTACTCATTTGTACTATGGGTAAAAAAAAAAATAGTTTGATCGTTTTGGTGGATAGATGACTTGTGGTGCGTGACCGAGGGTGTCCTTTTTTTAATGCTTTTGTATATATTTCGAAGTTACTACATATGTATGCATTATGAGTTTAAGACAAGGTGATCTTAAAGCATTTCAAAGTCAAATTAATTTCGAGGAGATCTTTTGATCCTAAGTATATTTAAAGGGTTAAAAAATATTCTTGGTATTATTTTAATTTTTTTTTTTTTAGTTTACCTCAAAATATTGAAGTAGTTTTCACTTTCCAAAATTTGAGTTCAAGTTTCAGTTTTGAGAGAGAAAATGTCGACAAGTCGGGTTCTCATAATGTTATCTCAACTAAAAGTATAAAAGATTCACCATCACCAAAATTTGCCTTGAAGGGTAACAAGCTAACTTCAAACTTTCAATCAAGAAAACAAGAGATGTAAAAAGACTGCACATTATTATTGAGAAATACAATGAGAAGAGTAGCAATGACACAAATAGAAAAGGGTTTTTGGTTTTCACATTCCCTCCAAACTTCTTTTCTAGACATAACTTGACAACGATATGTTTCCAAAACTTAGTCTGACTTTGGCCTCTCTCCACGCGACATCGTGAAATGAACTCACCTTCTTCAACCTCTTTCCCTTTGTCCTGGAGCACACAACACATATCACATTCCTTAAAAAAAAAAAAGACTCTTTTTACACCACTAGACACGTATTTATGCTTAACACGTGTCTCCATGTACATGCGTTGTGGTGTCTCCGTTTCATATATACATCATGTTATGATATCCATATATCATAAATTTCAACGAATCGTCCAATTATTTTATCCTCACGTATATAGTTATTCTGGTGATGAATATGGTGATAAATAATACTGCTTCTAAATCTATTACAGGCCAAAGATTTACAACTTTGATCCCGGCTTAAGCGTGACAACTCTCTCTCTCTCTCTCTCTCTCTCTCTCTCTCTCTCTCTCTCTCTCTAGAACGTTGTTTCAACTAAAAAAGATATAAGATTCAATCAATTAGCAAACACTTGGATATTTTGTAATTTCCACATAGAACTTCTGAAGACTTTCTTCCAATTTTCTGAATTTATTATCACATTTTGTTTGTTGTTTTAGGAGCCTAATGTCATTAACTAATACGTCATTTGTACAGCACAGAAAAGATAGTCGTTTTGTAAACAAATACTCCATGATTTTAATTACAGTGATCACTACTACAAAATACCTTTTTAGAGTCGCTCAAAAAGCGACGCGTTATATTTTGGGCGTCGCTTTTTGAGCGACGCATATGTTAGTGACGCCCAAAGGTTTGGCGTCGCTTATGATCGAGCGACGCTCCACGTAAGCGCCACGTTGGATTAGCGGGTTTTTTTTAATTGGGCGTCACTCTTTTTATTGGTGTCGCTTAATAACCTGGAAACGCTCAATTTTTGAGCGACGTCAGCTTGGAGTCGCTCAAAAATTGAGCGACGCCAGTTTGGAGTCGCTCAAAAATTGAGCGACTCCAAAAATCTTTTTTTTAATATTTAAAAAATACGTTTGCCCACTATAATTTTCCCAATAATCATGAAAATAATCTCAGAATCTCTATATCATATTCAAAATTAAGAACCCCCAATTTCAAACATTCATAAACCCTAAATTTAAAATCTCGTCCAAAATTCATGAGAAACTCAAACAAATGCTTTCAATTCACAATTTCGAGCGCAAATCAATACTATTCGGTTACTAATCCATATCAAATCCACTTCAATTTTACAAATCCCAACCAGAAATCAAAATTCCCAATCTAAGAGCAAAACCCTAGATTTCCAAAAATCCAACTCGGGTTTGATTTTCTCACCAAATCTCTGTGAGATTCCGACTCCCCGGTGTATGTTCTCTCTCTCCCGGTGATTCTTTCTCGAGCCGGCACCTTGATGGCTCGCGGCGTTCTTGCTTCTCGGAATAGCATGATGAAGAAGATTAAAATGGACGGCGGTAAATAACAACAAATGTACATCCTTCACACCGAAATCAATAAAAAAAAAAAACCTAAGAATCTTTACTCATAACATCATGATATAAAAAAATTAAAAAAAAAAAAAAAAAACCCTAAAAAAACCCTAAAACTAATCTCTTACCCGTGCGTCATGACTGAAAACGTTCACCAAAACCACGACGCCGGCCGGAGTAAAGTGCTAAAGATGTGTAATGGTGGTGGAGGTGGTCGGTGGAGATGTGTAATGGTGGTGGAGGTGGGTTTCAATGGAGGATTTTGGGGTTTTTGGAGAGAAAATGTCGAAGAAGAAGATGAAGTGATAACTGTTGTGCGAAATCTCGAGACTTATGCATTTTAAAAAAAAGAGGGAGGGGGGGGGGGGGGGGGGGGGGGGGGCGTCGCACAAAAAGTGAGCGACGCCCCATGCCACGTGGCCTGGCGTATTTTTTAAATATTAAATAAAAAAAAAGATTTCTGGAGTCGCTTAATTTTTGAGCGACTCCAGGTTGGCGCGCTCAAAAATTGAGCGACTCCAGAATTTTTTTTTTTTAATATTTAAAAAATATGTCAGGCCACGTGGCATGGGGCGTCGCTTGCTTTTTGAGCGACGCCACGTCACGTGTATCTGGCGTCGCTCAGATACCTGGCGTCGCTCAAAAAGCGAGCGACGCCCCATGCCACGTAGCCTGGCGTCGCTCAAAAAGCGAGCGACGCCCCACGTCGCTTGCTTTTTGAGCGACGCCAGGCCACGTGGCCCAATCAAATTAAAATGCATTAATTTAAATATTTTCCACGTCAAACGAGCTCCAAAAAATAAGGTTATGCGTCGCTCAAAAATGTACCCGACGCAAATATAGCGACTTCTAATAGGTATTTTATAGTAGTGGATAACTTTTTTTTTAACTACTACTAACCATATAATTCTAATTACTATGAAAATTTAAAACCTAAGTTTTCATATTTATATAATTAGAGTGGATGAGTCGATTTATATGTACACGAATGTGAAAAGTATGATTTTTATAATTTTAGCTCATTGTTGTTCATTATAATAATATGTTATACTTGCAAAAAAAATTAGTATATTACGCTAATGTTTTCGCTTGACCAAATATCAATATTTTGCTCATTAAGCGGTATATATATATATGTGTATATATATATATATATATTATATATTAATATATTAATATATTACGCTTTTTTTTCTCGGAAGAAAATATATTTTTGACGCTTTAAGTAGGCACAGTTTAAGAAGAAAAAGAAAAAGAAAAAACATACACTTTGACCGTAGATCATACATTTTTGTCATCACATATAATATAAGATCTAATCTAAGTGACAATATTCATATATATAAATAAAACCCCTCTATTTGGATCTAGATTCTGTGGTGACTGGGTAGGCACTTCGTGTTCCGTTGCCTATCTTTCGCATCTCTTTCCTAAGCTTATCAAATAAGATGCTTATGAAATTTAATTATTAATGGAGAAAATAAGGAGTAAAACTGTAAGCGGTGAAGCGGAAGCCGAGCCGGGTGAACAGCCGAGGTTCGCGCGTCGCGTGTCCCAATAACAACACGCGCAGACGCACGTGCATGCACAGATTCAATCAGTAAAACCGTCTCTCCAATATATATTATTATATTGCGTGGACAGATTTTGGAAATAAACTTCGCAGTTGATGTTATTTTTCTGTTTTATTTTATTTATTTTATAAAGTGCCTTAAAAGTTATAAATAAATACTCTTCAACATTTTTTTTTAATGAAATCCGGATTATTGCTACAATTGATAAAAAGTGAATACAAAATTCAAAACGGAGATAAATTTTTAAATAATTGAAACTGTTTAGGTAAATAGCATAAAATAATCAATAAATAAAAATTAAAACTTCTAAAAGGTAAACAATAACAAAGATGCGATGCACGTATTTTGTCTAATATAACTGAAAATTTTAATAGAGAAAAACATTATTTTTTATGTAAGAATATATATACGATAAATATATAAAGGCCCCTCAATAAAATATGTTAATAAACTTAAAAAAAATATTAAAATTAAGTTTCAAAAGGAAATTTTAAGACTCCTTGAAATAGTGAAAAAATAATTATAAAGAAAATAGTCACAATATTACAACAAGCATCATGGAAGTATACATATCAACAACGGACATTGTTTTATACATTCACTTGTTGCAGATTTTGGGAATTTTGTCCGATTGAGATTCACAATATAGAAAACAAACTGTAAACTACACTAATCAAAACTCCGTTTCTACAAATATCATGTTTAAAGTATTGGATTATTGAATCATTAAAAACAAGATATTTGTAAATAACTGAACCACTTTAAACATGTGATTTTGGATGTAGTTTATGTTTGACAATTTTTAGGGATATAGTCAAATGGCTTATGTGACAATAATTAAAGTATACTTTGCCCTTATTTATTAACAAATTCGTTAGTTTCTCTCTCCTATTTTTTTTCAAATGATTTTTTTTCATCAAAACTTAAAAAATTCGAATTTTTCTCATACGAACTCGAAATTGAGTGATTTCATATCCTACAAATTTGTGGCGTCGAGATCTTCAAAATTAGACCCATTGTGTTTGATGAAAAATTATGTTTAATGCATCATATTTACGTTTCCATTTATTTTTTTGATAATTTCAAAAAGTTCAGTTATTTCCATATTTAAAGTAGTAATGTGATTTTTCTACATCTATGGTATTAAACGTGATTTTTTCATCAAACACAATGGATCTATTTTTGAAGATCTCGGCGTCACAAATTTTTAGGATTCGGAATCACTCGATTTCGAGTTCATATGAGATAGATATGATTTTTTTTGAAAGTTTTTATGTAAAAAAAGTATAGGAAGAAAGTAGGAGAGAGAAAATGACGAATTTGTTAATAAATAAGGGCAAATCAGACCTCAATTATTGCCACATAAACATTTGGTTATTTCCCTAAAAGTTGTGAAACTTAAGCTAAAAACAAATTTCATAATTTCATTTTGGTTATTTTGCTACACTGCCTTGAAAACAACCTGAAGTGGAGATGAGGTCGATAATACTAGCTGGCACGACAAAGACAAATTGGTAGAAATTGACGAGGGCAATTCAGAATAAAAAAAGCGTAAGTTAAAATTTCATCTTCTGAGTGAAAAATCCTCCGCTAATCAAGATCATAAATCAAAGATACATTTTTAACTTATGAATACACATGCATATCAACAATATACATCGTTGTATACATTCGCTTATTGCATTTTACGTCATTGGAAATCTTGTTTAACTGAGATTAACAACATAGAACAAATCATAAAATAACACCGATCAAAAATCCGTTTTTTTCAAAAATCTTTCCCTAATCAAGGTCATAAGTAAGAGTTATACATTTTTAAGTCATTAATACACACCCTTACAAACTTTAGTAGATGAATAGCCACTATTTTAATAATCATTCCTAAATTTGAGATTATTTCTGTGCAAGAAGAAAAAAATTATCAAATTTCAAAAATATTTTATAAAGCTGCATCAAAATATATACATATATATATATATATATATTTTATAAAGTTCTCCTTATTCTTTTTAGTCACGCTAGGCAAAAAAAATAATAATAATAATAAATAAATAAATAAAATCTAAAGAGAAAATTAAATTGTACTGACAAAAGAGGTGAAAAGTAACGAAACATTTAAAATATATAAAAATAAAAACAAAAAGCTACGGGACATGAATATATATAACTCTACCTCCCCTGTTACTATTGTAGAGTGTAATATTACATCTCAACTACTCACACACAAACACACAATACAATCAGTCCTTCGGAGAGAGAGAGAGGGGCTTGAGTGAGTGACTGAGATCAAGACAGGAGAGCCTTTATAGGTACACAAATACCATTTTCCATAAATGAGTCTCAGCGACTAAGCGTGATGACACTGCTCTTTCACTTTTAATTCTCTAAATCTTCACTGTACTCTACAATACATCACTGCAATATATATACGAGTGGTAAAGAGAGAGAGAGAGAGTGAGAGATCAGAAAGAAAGATCATGGAACTGAGCCAGGTAACCCTAGAGATCTTCACCAAGCTGGAGCAAAAATGGCTCTCCCACTGCGAGTCCACCAAGAAGACTCGCATCCTCAGCATTGACGGCGGTGGAACCACCGGCATTGTCGCCGGCGCAGCCCTAATCCACCTCGAAGACCAGATCCGCCTCCAAACCAGCGATCCCCTAGCGCAAATCGCCGATTTCTTCGACCTAATCGCCGGCACCGGAATCGGCGCCATCCTCGCCGCCATGATCGCCGCCGACGACAGCTCTGGCCGTCCGCTTTACACCGCGAGGGAGGCCGTCGCCGCCGTCTCGGATCGGAATCGCGAGCTCTTCCGGTCCAAATTCGCCGGAATCCTCCATCGGAGGAGGAGATACTCCGGCGCGAGCATGGAGAGCTCGCTGAGAGAGGCCTTCACGAGGCAGAGCGACTCGAAGGTTCTGACTCTCAAGGACACCGTGAAGCCTCTTTTAGTTCCGTGCTTCGACCTGAAAAGCTCAGCGCCGTTCGTCTTCTCAAGAGCCGACGCGACGGAGTCGCCGAGCTTCGATTTCGAGCTCTGGAAAGTCTGCCGTGCCACGTCAGCGACTCCGGGGCTCTTCAGACCGTTCGATCTCTGCTCCGCCGACGGAAAAACTTCCTGCTCCGCCGTAGACGGCGGACTCGTCATGAACAACCCTACAGCTGCCGCGGTGACTCACGCGCTTCACAACCGCCGCGATTTTCCGTCTGTTAACGGCGTCGAAGATCTCCTGGTCCTCTCCCTTGGAAACGGACCGGCGATCCGCCGGAAATCCGCCGGCGCCGGAGGATGCTTTGCTCCAGCGCCGTCGTTCGTGGATATCGTGCTTGACGGAGTTTCGGAGACCATTGACCAGATGCTTGGAAACGCCTTCTGTTGGAATCGTACGGACTACGTTAGAATTCAGGTAAAAAGAAATTAATTACATTTATTATACTTCTTCTTCCTGCTTTTGCTTTATGTTTGGTTCCGTTCTCTTTTCTGTTTTCGGTTAGACTAACGGCGTTTGATCACGGTTTCAGTCAAGCGGGATCGGCGGAGTCGAAGGACTAGTGGAGGAAGACTCGGTGTTGAAGGAGAGAGGGGTCGAGTCGCTACCGTTTGGCGGGAAACGGTTAATGACGGAGACTAACGGACAGAGGATCGATGGTTTCGTGCAACGCCTCGTGGCATCCGGGAAGACAAGCTTGCCGCCAAGTCCATGCAAGGAATCTGCCGTTAACCCACTTGTTAACGCCTGTTAGATTAGTTTTTGTCGTCTTGTACTTAGATGATATAAATATTTTTTTATCTGTTTTTTTTCTTTTGTTATTCTTTCTTTTGATTTTCCTTTTCTTTAATATATTGTTTTTGACTGTGTAAGACTGGTAGTATGTAACCCACTCAACGTTTACCTTTAACTATGTCAACCGTTTCCAACAATTTTTTTAATAGTAAAACTACATAAATAAATAAAAATAATAAAAGACGTGGGACGAACACCAGTAAAATCAGCACGAAACGACAGACAAAGAAAGTATATGGGCACCATCATTACACATAAAATTCCTTATTGATAATGGGAGGGTTTCACAGTTAAACCTGGGTCCGTGTGAAAGAAAGTGGATATCCACTATCATTGAACACGAAATCCTGAATTTGACTAAAATGAATTATTCTTTTCAGTATCAAAATTTCACTTAAAAAAAAAAAACATTGCATTTGTGAAAATTTTCACTTCCATTGCATGCATTTAAAAATTAAAATGTTTTATTAAAGAATGACTAAAAATGTAAAAGTGAATAAATGAAGAATAATTTATTGAAAGTGACCTCGATAGAGGAAAGACTACATTTATTCATATATTCCAAAGTTACAAATACAAATCTATTTCATATATTTTGACGAGAAGAACTTCGATGAGAAGAATACATTTTTTTAAAATTAAAACTACATATTAAAAATATATTTGATAACTACATAAAAAAAATTATACATGAAAACTTTATAATAAAGATATGAGAAAATGGTGGCATAAATACCCAAAGTTTAAACATATTTGCATTTTCTTACCAATTGTTTAAAACCTGCGGGCAAAATACCTAAGGTTATATTTCATCAACTCCGTTACTACCTATGGCGTTATGTTGGATGAGAATTACAGATGTCATCATCTGGGATTTATTTGAAAATTAAGTAATGAGAATTGAATGAAAAAACATAAATAGAACTAATAAAAAAAACGCAATCCAACCCTCGCCTGAAAAACATTAATGAAAAAAAAACATTAATGAAAAACGCAATAAAAAAAAATTAATGAAAAACGCAATAAAAAAAAAATTCGACTGAAAAAAAAAATCGAGCACTGGTTCACTCACCCAACCCTCGCCGAAGTCCATCTCCGCCAATACCAAAATACCTCTCTTACTTGTTATCTTCTCCCTCTAATTCGACTCTCTCTTCTCTTCCTAAATCGACAGACCATCTCCGCCGAAGACCATCTCCGCCGAGCCGTGAAACCCGTCCTCCCCGTCGTCGCCTCTTCCCCTTCAAGGTAATATACTCCGACTTCCTCTTTGGGATTTTGTCTCTGTCGATTTTGTCTCCGCCGATGTTGTGGATTGCGTTTTTTATTTTTTATTTTTTATTATTTTTTATTATTAGTTCTATAAATGTTTTTTCATTCAATTCTCATTACTTAATTTTCAAATAAATCCCAGATGATGACATCTGTAATTCCCATCCAACATAACACCACAGGTAGTAACGGAGTTGATGAAATATAACCTTAGGTATTTTGCCCGCAGGTTTTAAACAATTGGTAAGAAAATGCAAATATGTTCAAACTTTGGGTATTTATGCCACCATTTTCTCTAAAGATATATATATGAGAAGATTTTATGAGACTTTTGAGTAGTGAAAGAGAGTATGAGAAGATTGTATTGTGAAGTGTGAATAAATGATGTGAAAGAATGTGATATTTATAGGAGAATTAGAAAGATTGATTTAAAATTAAATATTTGTATATGAGAAGATTTTATGAGACTTTTGAGTAGTGAAAGAGAGTATGAGAAGATTGTATTGTGAAGTGTGAATAAATGATGTGAAAGAATGTGATATTTATAGGAGAATTAAAAAAATTGATTTAAAATTAAATATAAAAAATTATGCAGCCTCCAAAATTACATTCATCCAAGTTTATTTATGGCCGTTGGATTTATAAAGGTCATAAATCCAATAGCCGAGTTTTTTATTTATATAAAAAAATATTAAAATCAAAAGTCAAATAATCAGTGGAACACACAGAAGAAAGAACTTCTACTTGTTTCCGTGCTCTACCACGTATCCAGCGAAAGAAAATCCTTTCATTCATGCGTCCCCATGAAAAGAGTCATTTTACTCGATTTTCAAGGCCGAAAAGGATGAGATTTTCAACTCTCTTTCATATCATAAGCCCATGTTTACAGAGTACTTACATTTTTTATGCACAAAATAAATAAATAAAAATGGTGCATAAACTCGGCTATATTAAAGTGTTATTAAAAAAACAAAATGTCAAAGTGTTATTGACGAGTAAACATACAGAAATCCAATTTCATGTAAAGTTTAGAATGTAAATATCACAAAGTGAACTAAATATTTTCAAATATGAAAACTGCTTCTCTTAGAGCCTTAAATATTACGAATGTCTTCGTCTCTCAATCTAAACTTAAACTCTGCCTCTAGCCAATATCTCCTCTTTCAAAAATGTTAGAAAAAGTTCATATCTTAATAGTGGAGTGTGTGTAACCGGTCATAAGCCGAAGATTTATTTTATAAACACACACGTATCTAGTTAAGTGCTTCAACACCGTCAATTATATAAGTACACGTCAAAAGACTATTTCAAATGTCCATAATGCTCGTCGGAAAATAGTTTCTTCTTTCAACCTTATGAACAAGCTCTACAATTCAAGTCGCAAGACTTGCGATTGGCCTTTGTAGCAAATACACAATTCTTTCATGATGTGATAATGTCATCACATGGATTTTCACCGAAACATCATTCATATTTTGATCTGGCGTAGTAGCAAGCACGTACATAATTCCCTCTTGATTCAAAGGCTGACACTATATGCTGAATGGCGTCAATTTCTTTCGTCTAGACTAACTCCAAGCCATTACCACTTCAACGATGTCGATGTTTGTACTCCACGTAAATATATATATATATATATATATATATATATATATATATATATATATATATATATATTGTCAATTTTTTTGCTTTCGACAAAGAGGGTAAAGACATTAAGCTATATCAAGAAACAACAAAACAAAATAAATATAGAACATCTAGTAGCACACATTTGACATGTTTAACGATAAGATAAGATACTAACTTTATAATTTAGAGTCCCAGTACGCGAGAGTCACATAATTCACATAGTCACATAAAACATCAACTCGACTAATGAAAAGTTTGCCTTCCATATTTGATAAGTCTAGGATAAGAAGCAATATATGAGTTAAACTTACAATTTTTATCATTATTGCCTTGACTCTTATCATTCGTTATTGGCGGCGTAAGTGTACAAGAAATAGCCAAAAGTCTCAATAATCATCATATGAATTCAAACTTGTTACAAGCATGTTTACTCATACATCGGAAGACAAAATCAAGGCGTCACAAAACCTCGCTCTCGCTTCACCCTTACATATGGTTCTAATATGTTTCATGTCTTCAAGAACACTGGAGTGGTATAGGAGAAAACAAAGCAATCCTTTTTGTCAGCCCGTTAAAGTTCTCAATCTCATATGTGGATTGATGCCATGAAGATTGAGATGAATAAAATAGAGGTCAATGGCATTCAATTGTCTCATATGAGATGAAGAATGAGACGCCCGAGTGGCAATTTGGAGAGCGTAATCCAGCCTTGTCTCTGATATTCAATTGAGCGTAATAAAGCCTTTGTGCTCAAGCTCGAGTGTCGAATTCTAGGTGTTCGACCAATTTTTTGGGATCATAAGGCCAACATAAATTGTTTGATAATATGACGAATTCCTACAGTAACACTACTTATCGTTTGATTTTCATTCAGCGCATTAGTTTTTTAGTTGTTAGTGACACTTATTAATACAGTAATACTACTTATCGTTTGATTTTTTTATTATATTTACTGTCAATCTGATTAATTGTAATGGAACATATAGCTTAGATGTTTGGATGTGATTTTGAACTGCTGTGTGTATTTCGATCCGATCGATTTCATCGATTTTGATGTGATTTCGAACTCTTGTGCACATAATGGAATTAAGTCTTATAGATGTTTGGTCTGAGCTTTTTTTTTTTTAGTAATAAATGTTGTAGATTGAGATCACAAAAGGTACATCAAGGAACGATTGGAGATTTGTGTACTTAATAGCTTTTTCGCTTTGCTATGCTTTTGCTCATCAGATTTTGATTCTTGAAACTTGAGGTCTTGCAAAAGGCCAGCAAAGATGGATTCATGGCAAGGACAGAGACGGGTCGAAAAAGCTTGGAAGCGACGCTATTTGTAGTAGCATAAAGTCGAATCTGATTGCGCTGGTGGCGAATATATGTATCAAATATGGTGTATATATGATGTTAATCGGTGTAAATTGTTGTAAATAATCGTTAATTTCATGAATGCCGCTAGTTCTTATTTACTGGTCGTTCTTCATTGTTATGTTAATACTTGTATTCAATTCTGGTTCATGATACATTAGATATATATTGTAAATTACTGCAAATTAATGTAAATAACTATTAATTACTGTGAATCATTGTTGAAGTTTATTTTTAAATTTTCATACAATTTTAGATGAGAAAAATAATAATTTCAATTTGTAATTTCAATTCAACAACCATTTCTTAAAAATTTGAAATAATGAATCCACTTTAGTAGAGAATCAGATTTTAAAAATATCAACCGTGAGAAAGAAGAAAAACCGCCGGAAACTTTGAATTTGATCTAATTTTTAATAATAAATAAATCTTTATATTTTCAACAACTAATTCCTAAAAATTAGGACTGACGACATTAATTTCGATTTTATATTATTTATTTATTTTCCTATTAAATTAGGGGAAAAAGTAGCCTAGAAATTTTGTTGGGTATTTATGTCATTTCAACATTGTAAATAAAATGGAAAATAACACATGTATACCATATGTTTTAGTGAAATGTCGAATTTAACATTTGGTTTTAAAAAACGTCGAGTTCATTTATTATATTTAACTAAAATGACGAAATTATACCTTGAAATGGAGAACAGTGTCACAAATCTCTCTTTCATTGATATTAACTCTTATATAAGAAAAATTGAATCAAATCTAATCCAATACCCTAAATTCAAAATTCATAATTTTGAAATAAAAATAGCCTTAAATTGAAATTAAATAATTAAATTTATATCTCCCAAGAGATGATTTCATTCCGTATTCGAATTGCAACTCTGAATCCTGGATTCTCTATTAGAATATGTGATTTTGATGACTATCAATTCTCAATTATTACTATTTTTACCTCTTTATGTGTTCGTCACGATTAAGAGACTGTTGTTTATTTTTTAGTTTTTAAATAAATTACATATATGACGCGAATGAACAAAGATAATTGGTGTTTACATATAAATATTATAGCCAACATCAATAAGAAGTCAATAAAAAGAAGATTCGTGGCATTGTTGTCTATTTCAGAATATTTTTGTCATTTTAGTTAAACATAGGGTATGAACTCGACAGTTTTAAAAACCAAAGGTCAAACTCGACATTTCACTAAAACACAAGATATATATGTGTCATTTTTTCTAAATAAAAAGTGGAGGCTAAATGACCCTTTATTAAATTACGCTTTTACTCACATTTATAAGCTTATAATTTTGAAAATTTATCTAGTGTTTTATACATTGTATTATTCCCATATATATAATTACAATTATGCTCTTAGGTAATTTTTTTTAAATGTTAAATCAAACAAAATAGAATTTATTTATATTAGTTGCTCAATAATAAGAGAAAAATGTAAACTGTAAAAAAAATAAAATAATAAACCAATGTAGTTTGTGAACCGTGAAAGCTAACAGATGTATGGAAAGACATCATATCGGACAGCTAGCAGATTTTCTTTCCTTTATAGCCGGACAACATTATCATGAAGACGTAGAAACCAGAACAAAAAAAAAAGTGGAAAAACACATATACACAAAAATAGTCCAATTTTATTTCATATTATATGCTTCGGCGGCTTCGAAGCTGGCTTGTAGTTTGAGAGTTTACCGGCTCTATTATTATACTATTTTCACCCTAAATCTTCAGCGTTTATATTAAATAAACACCTGAACCGGACAAGATTTGGAAATGGGTCAGATCCTCGGGCTAATCACCAGGTCCACCACTTTCTAATAAATATATAAATAAATAAATAAAACCCTCTTCCTTAATTAACTAGTACTAACTTCTAAGGTCCCTTTGTCCTTTTGTGTACCCAACAAATGTATAAAAAAGACCACAAATACGTGGCTCAAAGTATTCACTACTAAGATAAGTCCAATGCATTTCCTGAGACCACATATACCCTATTTTTTTAGTGTGTATAAATATATGTTTGATGTCAGATATAAACTTTCTCAGAGATTATACTATTTTAGAGTAGTCTCGTGTAAAAGTAAGTAGGTATTGGTATTACTTCGTGGTAAACAAGTTACGGCTTGGTAAACCGTATTGCAATTATTTATATTTTTTGTTTTGGAAAATGTCTCGGAGACAATAATTAGATAATTATGGTCTTAAGTTAACATACCTTTAGGGTAACTTTCGTGATAAGTTTCTAGGGGAACATATTTAAATGACAATTATTAATAATAAACTTAGGCAGTGTATGGGCTGGTCTGTTACACTCGCAAAGAACAAGAAGCATCCCAATAGAAGATCAAATAATATACTGGAAAGATGCCAGCTATATGGGTAGCATTGTATCTATGAATATATAGTTGATTATATAGAATCAAAATTGACGAATACAATGCAATGAGCATGATAGAATTATACCGTGGAGTAAAATATAAATCTAACTCTAGGGGTGATGATATTTTACGGGTTAGGGCAAACCTGAGCACATATTTACCTCTGGGCGCAAAGCCCATGACTAGCCAAAGTGCCAAACCCATTAGGCAACAAATAGAGTTATAGAGATAAGGGCTTTTTTTTTTTTTTTTTTTTTTTTTGGGATTTGGAGTAAAATATAAGAATTTTTCTAAAATCAATTAAAAGTACAATAATTATAAAGATATTAGTGGCCTCATAGTATGTCAACAAATCTAGAATTTGTTGATATACATGTAAACAAATCCATGATTTAATGCTACTTATATCAAGAAAATCATGATTTAATGACATCTGTCAACAAATTATGGATTCGTTGAAATATATCAATTTAGTCCATTAATACATTTGTCTTAATTATTATTTTTATTTAAAATATTTAATTATTCTGATATTTGGGTCCAATCCCTACTCTTTCTTAATGTATTTTGTTATTAAAGTTTGATAGATGATTATGTTACTTTATAGAATAAATCAATAACTATTATGTTTGCCTAGTATATTTGTGTTAAAAAAAATTGTAATCCATAGTTTTTTTCCCTTATAGTTCTACCTCTTTTCAGTAATATGTGAAATCCCAATTTTTTTTAGCTTAATTAAAAAGCTAAAATTTTTGTGTTCGAGTTACGTTAGTTTTTTTATTTTTATAAAGTAGTAGTGAATGATTTATTTATGTGGTAGTTTTTGAAGTTTTATTTTTCCTTATGTGTTCTTTAGAGTGTTTTTGAATTTAATATACTCTTTAAATTATAAAATAGGAATATAATATATATATAAGTTATATATTATAAATAATATATGTGTGTATAAATATACATACTTAACCTATCTTATATAAATATATATATATATATATGTATATATATATATTATGATTTTAAAGTAAAGTTAATATATATATAAGTTAATATATATAAGTTCATGTATGTACGTATAAGTTATATATATATATATATATATATATATATATATATATATATATATATATATATATATATACTTAGTAGGTTATATTATATAATATAATATTTTTCAAAAAAAATTTATATGTTAACGATTCAGCTTTTTGGGGTTAGCATATACATAACCGTATATATATATTAATAATAGTAATAATAATAATAATTAATAATTTATGAATAAAAGTAGGATTAGGGTTTGGGCTTTTAGGGTTTAATTAAACCATATATAAGCCTCCCATCCTTTTTTTTAACGCTTCTTCTCTGCTCTCTCTCCCCCATCCCTCTCTTGGCTTGAAAAATTCGTAGCTCCAATTAGGTATGTTTTCTTTTCTCCCTGGTTCGGATGCCCTGAAAACGGTTTCTTAAAACGCTTGTGCTGGTTTCAAAAAAATCGTTTTTGCGTTGATTCTTTTTGGAAACGTTAGTTTTAAGTGTCTTCTATCTAAATCTGCAATCGAAAAATATTTTTATGAAATACAGAATATTTTCTGATTATTTTCAAATCGGCGCACAGACCTGAGACCTATTCCCGATTTTCAGACTTTAAACGCTTACTGTGGATTCAACAAATTTGGGTTTACGTTGATTCTTTTTGGAAAAGTTAGATTTAAATGTCTTCTATCTAACCCTTTAATCGAAAAATATTTTAAACAAATACAGAATATTTTATGATTATTTTCAAAACAGTACGTAGACAGTTTTTGACAAAAATTTTAAAGTTAGTTTTAGCAATTCTTCTATTTTTAATAAATAGTAAAAAAATTATTTTGGCCGTCATATCTTTACAAAAAGTGATCCAAATTATGTTTTATACGTACTGGATTTTTTACAGAAGTTTTCTCAGAGTTTTAATTTTTCACCGAAACCCTAATGGCCAAGGGTATTTTCGTAATTTCACGTTGAATGTCGTTTCTGAAAACTTCCATAATCTAAAGTATGTCTTGAATCTTTTTATAAGCTGATCCCGGTAGTCTTCTATCCCGATTAGGTTTCAAGTCGTTTTGAGCGTCTTTTTCCTTCGACGATCTACGATCGTAACCTCCGATATCCAGGTGAGTATAATCTCACTACAACACAGATTAGTTCGAAATAAATTTTATGAGTGTTTATTCATGATATGAATTGTTTATAGATTTATATGTTTGAGTATGCGATTTTGTTATTTGATTGCGTGACTAGTTGAAGTAGTATGTGATTTATGTGTGGTATGCCATGTGGTGTTATGTTAAAGTAGATTTGAGATACATGTTTTATTCTAGTCACGTTTTTGTATGAGGATATATATAAAAAAAAAATTATGCTCATGTCATATCAGTATGTAACGTAAGATTCAAAGTGAAAAGATAAAGTTAAGCAAGGGAGTCATACCGCCTCGAGTTACGGAGGTATTATGGAGAATTTCTCGGGCCGAGGCTCAAATGGGGAAATTTCTCGGGCCGAGGCCCTAATAAGTTTATTAGCTAGATTGAGCGAAGTGTGGGCTTTGCAACCCCATATCTTCGTCTCTAAAGTGATCACTGAAATAGGTATGACTACCCTAGGGGCACCCCGAACTAAAAGTTGATAGAAGCAAGATAAGAAAGATCAAGTCATCAATTAGTTTAAAATACTAATAACCGGCTCATGCATTGCATTACTTTATTTTGTGAGCTTTATATTATTCTCGCTGAGCGTAAGCTCATCTTTTCGAAAAAAAAAATATGCGTCTGTGTTGTAGGTAAACAACTCGCAAAGAACTGAGTAGGGTGGACTAGCGGCGTCGATAGCGAGAGGGCGGGTCATGGTTTCCATTCACGAAATAAGTCTTCCGCTACAAGTTATTAAGAAATAAATTTTAAGGTTTTTGTTTTCTTTATTAAGAAATAAGTTTTCCGCTACAAGTTAAGATTTTCTAGTTCATTAAAGTTATTTTATGGATTACGTTTTATTTTTCTAGTATGTTGGTTTGAATTGAGTATCTCATAGTTTTCATATTTGGTTAATTACTTCTCAAGATATTTTGAAACGCAATCTATTTTTTTTATTTAATGCTTTTGTTTCTTTTTAAAATGTTTACAATTTTGGTTCACCTTTGTATGATATGTAAAAAAAAAAAAAAAAAAAATTCCTCCAATTTTTCTATAAACAATTTTCTAAAGTTTAAAAAGCAAGTAGAAGTAAGACGGTCCGAAAAGTCGGGTCGTCACATAATAAATATACGATAGACACTCAAAACTTCATTTTTTATTGTTGTTATACTTCTACTTTCTTCCCATCTCCTTCCTCTTATTATTCTCAAAATTACTTGGAAAAATGATATTTTTGACCCCTCAACTTTGTCGTCAGTAATAAGTTGATCCCTTAACAAAAAAAATCTACAATTTTACCTTTTCGTCATTGTAATTGTATCATATTTGGTCCTTATGTTACGTATATCGTCAAACTAAACGAAATTCGATTGTGTATCTATCATGTGTTGAAAAACAATGCTATATTGGTTATAACATGAGAAATTAATTTGAAAGAGACTCATTTCGAGAGAGATTAATTACTTACCGATGGTGGCGACAACGGCTTCATGAAGGCCAAACCGCCTCAAAAACACTGCCGAATGGAATTGAATGTTGCGAATTTCGTTTATTTTGACGATATAAGTAATATAAGGATCAAATATGATACAATTACAATGACGAAGGGGTAAAACTACATTTTTTTTGTTCAAGAATCAACTTGTTACTGATGACAAAATTGAGAGGCCAAAAATATCATTTTTTTTTTAAGTTTATACGCATTTAGTTAAAAGATAAATTTGTCTTACAAAAAAAAAAAACTCTTTATTAGGGTTTGAGATATGACTTGACACATATTGCTTATGCATCGCTATATAATGGCGCTTTGGCATCTTACAATTTGCAAGGAATCTAACTAGTTAGTTGCTAATTAATGCTCTTGAAGTGACGTAGATGACAGCTTAAGAAATAATAAATACGGCGGCATTTTGGTGGTTGGTAATAATCAAAGAAAAATAAAGGGTCCTCATGCTCGTTTTAGTGGAAACAAAAACTTGTATCATTATAGGAGTATATAACTTTATACGAATCAAAATTAACTTGGGTCCTAATCAAATGGGGTGCTCAAATTTTTCATCATAAATAGATCTCTTTGAGCTTACTCTCTTATACATACAATCAAATTGGGCTCCAAAACAAACGTGGTCATATTGTCCAATGAATTGGATGGCTAACCAAACAATACTCTTGTCATACTCACTAAAAGATCTTCCTTTATAGTATTATTTTATAAGCCTTTTAGGCCACTAATAATACCAATTGAAAGAGCTAAACCAACCGCTAGAAGACACACTCTCTATCTATCATGTATGACGTGGAGGACCTTCAATCAAACAGGAAATGAATAACCAACCTACCAACATAATCATAGATTCTATATATCCATATCTCATCTCCTTCTCTATTATTTAACTTCCTACCAAACCTATATAGTTCTTTCATGGAATAATATAATGGCGTACACACTAAAAAGATTATTATAGAATCTGCTTTACTAAAAGAAGAAATAATCTCCTCTTAAATTACAAGCATTGACAAGAAATCATCAACTTTGCTAAAGCCTATACATTTTACACGAAACCAAATGCTATTCTACTACCCTTAACTTTGCCTGTTCTTTTAACCATTGTTTATTAAGAAAAGTTGGCTAACAAACTAAAGTAATAAATAATAATGATATTATTATTATTATTATTATTAAAAAGCATGGGAAATTCTGAGACTTATCTAAGATCTAGAAGCTAAGCTAGAGGATATGTTCATGTATTAGTATTACTGAGTAGTACTGACCAAAATTAAATATGAAACCGTCAAGTCAAAAACAAAACGTACAAAAATATGGTTACCCTCAACCTTATGAATCTTTGCATGTACGTAACATATTCATGTACGTCTGGGTACAAAATTAAATGTTAGACCTTCCAGGCCATGAATCCAAGCGTACAAGTTTGTTTTGTGGTTGACTAAAATTTAACTCTTTGGTTGGTACGAGAGCATTGAAGATATTTCTGCAACAATATATATGATGAGCAGAATCGCTGAGCGATTTTAAATTGGCAATAAGTATTTAATTTTTTATACTGACTTTACCCCCCATTTTTATTTTTTACTTGTCGGAACTGTTATCAGTTATTACCACTGCTTGCATTTAATCCATTTCTTTTCAATGTCGTTGATGTTAGTTATTTATAAGAAGATGGAATTCAAGCATTGTGGTAATAAATCGTAAACTCACTTCAATTTAAACACGATTTTGTGTGAATTCTATATCATATATATATATATATATATATATATATATATATATATATATATATATATATATATTTAGCATCAACTGATCATCTAGACGAGTTTATGGATGTTTGGGACCGATTATAATTGTTATAGTATGTGAATGGAAAGATATAAAACAAAATGAAAACATGAAGAAAACTGCGAATTTTTATTTTTTTTGGGATACTTCAAAAGGAACATTACAGCAAGCACACGAGACATGATAACATGTTAAACAATAGACAACGAACAATAGCCACTTTTTATTTTTATTTTTTTAAATCAGCAATAATAAAAAGATGAACGAATAAGACCGCAAAGGCCAAAGCTTGCCTAGCTCTCCACGCTTCCTCGGTTTTATTATAGGTTTAGGCTTCCTCGTCCGTGCTCGCCCAATCCTATCTTCTTCTCCGACCAACTCTCATACACTTGGGTAAGAAAAAAACACATATTCACTTGGTTTTGTGTTGAAATTAATTTTTTATTTGGATTTGTGTTAAAATTTTGGGGGAATTTGATATTGTTTTGAATTTAGGAAGAATTGTCTTAGAAGTAGAATGGATTTTATTTTTTGTTTTGAATTGTCTTTGAAATGGAGATTTTATTTTATGTTAGATTGAATTGTGTTTGAAATTGAGATTTTATTAAATCGTTAGACTTGTAAGTTGTGAGTTTGCATTTGATATTAGATTAAACTTAGAATGAAATTGTGTTGAAATTGAGTGTGTGATTGAATTTTGGTTTGGCCTTGTGTTGGAATTGATATTGAGCTCTTGATTAGATTTGAGTTTAAATTTCAAAGTTTGTTTGGAATTGTGAGTGGATTTGAGTTGGAAATTGAGATGGTGTTTTGAATTGTGTTTTTTCTTAGATTCCATGTCTACTAGTACTAGCGGTAACGGTAAAAGGAAAACTAGAAGATTACTCGATCCCAATGCTATCGGAAAAAGAAGAAATACTCTGATGAGTAGGGTTACTAAAGTTAAAAATATTGGTAAAAAAATAAATGTAGAATTTAATGAGAAAATGCAACCAATTGGGAAGATGGGTGACGAGTTGTCAAGTTATTTTGGCGTGTAATCTAGAGAACACGTTCCAATTTCGATGCTCGATTGGAGATTAAAAGAGAATAACCAAGTGAAAGAACGAATTTGGAACGAAATATGTGTAAGATTTATGGTTTCTGTCGAATTTAAGCCAAATTGTCTTACGATAGTGAGAGAAGCGGCAATGTTATTTCGTCATGAGTTGTACAATGATCTACTCAAAGACACGATCAATGAATCAATTGCCTTAAAGAGACCTCCGTGTCTTTTGAAATTCTTCTCAAGTATCACCGAGGAAGATTGGATAAAGTTTGTTTAAGTATAGACAAGCCGAAATGTTCAAAGAATCATCGAAAAATGGGAAAGAACTACTACGGAAGACTTTGTACATATCTAGAACCGACCGAAATAGATATTGAAAACTTGATAAACAAAAGGTTATTAGATTTATATGTTTTATTTGTCTCCATATTTCGTAATTAATCATTAATTTATTGTATAATTCTTGATAATAGTACGACATGTGAATGGCCTACAAAGAAAGTATTATGAGTGTTTTGAGTCTCAATTTAGGTCATTTTCAACTCCAGACCGATCTTGGCCCCAAGGGTGGAGGGCTTGGTTCTGGGTTGGGTCTGAGGTTATATTCTTTAGGTTCAGCCTAACTTGACCCTTATGTTAAATAGTTTTGGTCCGGCCCATGGCCAAACTTCTCTTGGGTTTGAAAAAAGGGTCGACCCAACCCAATTAATAGCTTTACACGATGACATTGCAAAACATGAAAATATATAACCGTTCTTTTACACCCAGCGTGTACGCAGGTCTACAAGTGGTACGAATATCATCTTTAATGATTTTTCATTAAAGAATATATTTGCTTTAGTTTAAACAATTAGGACTCTATTTGCTTATGTTGCGAATTTTCTCGCACACGCAAGTGCACGTGGTCGCAATAGTAATAAATCGTAAGAACGAGTCGATCCCTCGAGGATTAGCTAAATATGGAATTCGATACTCACAAGCTAATATAGAACTAAAAATAGTTGATTGGATTGTTATCACAAAATTTCACTAACACGTCACAAAATTAAATAAATAGATGCACACAAAAAATTCTAATGGCTAAAGGGAAGGACTATGGTTCACGGGTTCATAAAACAACTTGGATTCGCTGAACTAAGAAAAGAAATAAGCTATTGAAATTCACACTTTTTACTACTCATACTCACTTTAATCGAATTGATAGATCTCTCTCAAGCATCTAACAACCTAAACCGATACCGGAATATCATCTCTCGATCTCAACTCCTAACAAGCACGGCTAGCATTAAAGAACAAGAATATTATCACGAGTCTAGAACAACCTAGTTATATCTAGCCTAAGAATGAATTCTAGTAACCCACACAAAAACACAACAACCTAATATTTCTCAAGCATTAGAGTTGAATATAAAACAAGCATGAGTTCATGACATTCATACAAGCATTAAGCATAGTTGTGGATTAAGCAAAAAGTGATGAGAAAAACAACAACCTAACAATTCTAATATCTTGAATCCTACATCGTAATGAACCCGCTACACCATAACCCTACATGAGACTAGTTCATATTAATAACCAAGACAATAAAAATGCTTAAATATGGACACAAGAACAACACATCAAGAGACATCATGATCATATGAAAAACTTGAATTAAAAATAGTAAGAGTTAGATAATAGAACACTTGATTAGATTGTAGCAACGGTAGAACTCTGCAGCTCTCCTTCTCTTCAAATTGGAGCCACAAAAGTATGAATAAGTCTGGAAAATTTAGAAAAATTCAAGAAAAACTAAGACAAAAAAGTGTTCTTCATAGATTCTACAAAATTATCTCTTCATGCATGACTTCTTCTGAAAGCATTGGTCTTTTTAAGGTTGAATGGACTTGTTTTCAAAGCAATCTAGGCCTTCCAATCACATCCAATGGCCAAAATCCGCTCATAAACGCAACATTGGAAAAAGCTGATTTTTGGACCGCGCGGCGCGCCCTTTTGTCTGCGCGGCGCGCAGACCATTTTTTCAGCTTCGCGCGGTTCGCGGGTACGACTCTGGAGGTGAAAACGGCGAAATTTTCGTCCGCGCGCCGCGCGCTTCCTGCTCGCTGCACACCGTTTTTTAAACGGTCGTAACTCCTAGCTCCGACGTCCGATTTCTGCAAATAAACATGCGTTGGAAAGCTAAGAGAGAGATATATCCAATTCTGGAAGTGGATCATCCAAAATCATCATTTAAAAATCCCAAAATCGTGCGGAAGAGGACGTCGTTCCTTATTTCGCTCCAAGTTGTCCAAATGTGTATGAATCTCCTTGAAATTGTTCGGAATCGTCACATGATGCGCTAATAACCTCCTCAAGACCCAATTGACCTCTTAAACCTGAAAATCACTCATAAACACACAAAAGCTATCAAAAACACTTGAGGACTCGTTAGTTTTTAGTCCGGGAAATAGGAGTTTTACGCGTAATAAACGCACCTATCAGCTTATTAAGGAGTCCCAAAAATGGGGATTTAATATCTAAGTTTTAACATCAAGAAATAACACCGACATGATTTTGTATATATTATAGTGGGCATGGCATATGGTAGATAGATAACTGGTAAAACATCGAACAAGTATTTTATTACTATAGATATAATTTACGTACGATATCTTTATGTATGCTGCATTAATTATATAGGGAGGGATCCGATATGAAGCTCACTTTGCAGGATCATTACGAAGCGGTGATCATATACAATTAAAATTAAGCCAAGCTTGCACTTAGAGTCATAAGAATTAAAAATTAAGATTTTATGCAAGTTCACTGCAAAATTTCACAAATGAGTCTTGCCTCTCACTCTACGTAATATGGAGCTAATTAATGGTCTGACGATTAGGCCTATGCTCTCGTATATGGCAGTTAGGCTTATATTAGCTAATCCTCAACATAAATCAGTATATAACTATTGAGGACCAAGTCAAAGTCAAACTGATGATTATGAATGGGTACTAGCCATGATCGTGAATGGGCTTTTTCAAAGTTCTTGGGTTGGACATTGAAGGGGAGGATGATCCGACTGCAAAGTACGCCATCCTAATTTGTGGCTCCAAAGCGTGGGCCAATTCCTGCGATTAGGTGCATAATGTGTATTATTGAAAAATTAATGTCATTTTTATGAACAGTAATTTGGTTGTCAATGTGACTTATTTTTGTGTCACGCTGACATTAGTCATGCTTATCAAATACTAGTAAGTGGTGGTAGAAGCTGAATCAATATCATTACACACTCAATTGAACCGGACCATCAGTGAGTAAATCGATCCGGCCATCTTTTTATGAGGTTTTGGGTCAGACAGACGCTTTTCAAAAAAATGTCATCCCTAATCGGACCCGTTGAAGGGTCTTGGTTGGACATAGGGTATATGCCCTCAAATCCGGGTCTGTCCGGTTCCTCAAAAAAGCTCAACTTGAGCTCGATCCGGGCCTAATCTTGAGCTCGATCCGGGCCTTGATTAGGCCCGGTTTGGGCCTACCCCTTTATACTAAAAAAACATTTTATTTAAAACTTATAATTTATGCATAGAAAGTTTTTTTTTACCTATAAATTAAAATAATTATTCATAATATAAATTTTTTTACTAAAATATTTGTTATTTGATTAAAAGTGTATTTTTTGAATTGAAAATTATTTATTTATTATTTTTTTAATGATTCTAATATGAGATTTTTTTAGCCCGAATTTAGGCCTTTTCAAGACTGGGCTCGGGCCTGGCCTATGGCTTCATGCTTGATTCTGTTTGGGTCTGAGATTTTATTCCTTAGTGTCGGTCTGGTCAGGCCCGGCCCTTCTTTTAAATAGTTTGGGTTGGAGTCGTGCCCAAACCTCTCTTGAGCTTAAAGAAAAGGGCCGGCCCAACCCATTTAATAGCTTTAATTAGTGAAATATTCAAAATTTACACAAATGTATAGGTACACGTATCAATAATAATAAAAAAAATTATCTTAGGAGTAAATTTTTATTGAAAGTAATAATTTACTTATATACAATGTCAAAATTGAAACAAAACAACCATAACATTGAAACAAATAAACAATTATTTCATCCTAACAAAAACTCCAACTATTATCAATTTAGGCTACATCGTAGCTCTAAAAAGAAACGAATCCCTATAAAACAATTCAGCAAATCGACTTGACTCTGCACTTTGGCTAGCATCACGACGATAGCGAGCTTTGGATCTCGGAAGACAGCTTAACCGGTTCTCTAGTCTGGACCAATCAGAGCTGACTAACAAAGAGTTCGAGAAACCTCGAAACCGAATTGTACAGGTCCGGTGTGTAACGGAAGTTCCATCGGCAAGTAAGAGACGTAAAAGTGTCGAGGGAGTTCTTGAAATCTGACTTCCGCCGAGTTTCTTGAGCATCATTGTAATCCAGAGGCCAAATCACTCACCGCACAAACAAAAATGAAATCTTCAAAAGTGAAACAAGCGCTTAACAGCAAAGCAAATGGGACGAAATCTCAATTCTTGAATCTTTTTTCTGGCTTCGTTTTGCATCCAAAGACGAGACAAACTAGTAACAATACCGATCAGGAAATTATTCTCTGCTAGACATTTCATCAAACACCCGGTGGGCCCAATATCAGCTACAGCCGCTATAGAAGATCAAGAGACTCGGTAAGAATAACTTATCAAAATACAAGGTTACTGAGTCTGGACGAGGACAATTCAGAGATATAACGTCGTAGAGCAAGTATACGGACATGATCATTCATGGTTGAAGAGCCAGTCTTTACTTGAATATTTCCATGGCGAACAAACCCAAGCTCTCATTGGAATCAAGCTCTTGTTAGAGTCTAGCTAGTAACCATCAACGCACAAATTACCTTTAGTCTTCTTGTCTTCCACACGGAGGAAGGAACACTAGAGGGTGGACAAATAGCCGGGACACGAGTTTCTATAGATTAATTTTAGAAAATATTATTCTGTAAAAATAAATTTTAGAAAATGCTACTAAAAGTAGATTTAATTTGATTTATATCTAATGTGTCAAGAACTTGGGGTGAAACAAAATATTCTTTTGACCAAAATGAGCTTAATATTCTTTTGATTCAGCGGTCGCTAAAAATGAATAGCAAGTTAGTAACTAGGTTTTGATTATGTTAAATCAAATTAATTTTTTTCAGCCCGATTGGTATAAAATTAAAAAGCCATTTTTTTTAACAGTAATAGAATGTTTTATATTAAAAAAAAAGGGTGTCATGTCTTAAGAATGATATTTATATATTTATTGTACTAAGAAATAGACCTCTAATTATTTAGAAAAATCATTAAAGTCTTGTTAGGCTTTGAGTTTATGGGTAGATTCACTTTCAACACTCAAGAAAACTGAAGGAGACTTTAAAATAAAATAAAATAAAAAGAAAGAGAAGTTGAAACAAATAGTTTTCCGAAACAAAAATGACCGTTTGTCGTTTCGCGTATTTTTTACGTCGACACATTCTCCGGAATTTCGACCGTGCCCACATTATTTCTACGCCATCTGTGCAAAATCAACAATATTTCCATCATTTCTTGGAAATATCGCCGAAATTCCCGTGTTATTCCCACTGTTTTGTGACGACAGTTTGAACTTGTGATGAAATCAAATCGTTTTGATTTTTTTGGAAAAATCTTGTTGAATGAAATATGTGTATTTATGTTGTGTGGTTCACATATGTTTTTCTCAATTTTTTATTTTTTAATAGAATCCAAATTTATTTGATATTTGAGACTTAGATTTCAAAGTTAGAATTTATTGTTGTTTTGATAGAATCCGAATTTATTTTAATGGGCTGACTACTGTGATCTCCAAGCACGAACCGGGAGCTACTATCAACCACACCGCCACTCAACCTACTATTGAGTCTTTTTATCTATGTTGAACCTAATATGTGTTTTGAACTTATCTTTGTTTTTGAACCTATTAAGTATTTTGGACTTTTTGTTTATGTTTTTTTTTTATGATGTGTGGAATTATTACGTGTGTTGGAGACTTGAATTTGGAGTTTAAACTTATTATGTGTGTGATTGAAACTAATTTATTTGTTATATTAAGAATTATGCAACATTATTTCCGTCGGCATTTTCGTGTTTTATCGAAATTTCTGTCGGCACCGCAATTTCCGTCGGCATTTTTGTGTTTTATCAAAATTTCCGTCGGCACCGCTATTTCCGTCGGCATTTTTTTAAGCAAATTTTTACATTTTTTCGTCGCAATTCCCATCGGTCACCGTAATTTTTCGTTTTTTGAGGCCATCGGCATGAAATCAGTCGTCGGCATTTCAATCATCGGTTTTAATTATGTTAATCAAATTTTTTTTTTCAGCCCAATTGGTATAAAAAGCCATTTTTTAACAGTAGTAGAATGTTTTATAAAAAATAAATAAATAAATTAAGGGTGTCATGTCTTAAGAATGATATTTATATATTTATTGTACTAAGAAATAGACCTCTAATTATTTAGAAAAATCATTAACTTGTTAGGCTTTGAGTTTATGGGTAGATTCACTTTCAACACTAAAGAAACCTGAAGGAGACTTTAAAATTGTGTATGATTAAAAGGATTATCGAATTGAAACACTAATGTTGAACTACACTCGAAAAAATTAAAATAAAATAAAATAAAAAGAAAGAGAAGTTGAAACAAATAGTATTCCGATACAGTACTACAATGGCATGAATTGTAGGTAGTGGCTAATCTGAATGCCAATGAATTAAAAATGTTAATTATTTTGAGTAACTAGTAAATTAATTTGCAAGGAATTGAATAATGAATAGGGGTTTATCTTATTGGCACTATAATATATCACGCCGCAAATAATTGTAATCATAATAGTAAAATTATGAGTAGATACTTTTCAGTAGTAGATTTGTTTTGAACGAAGGTATGGTTATTTGTGAGTAAGAATATGTTTTTAGTCTCAGGAAAAAAAAAATTGTGATTAAAATAGAGATTGTGTGACTATATAATTCACACATTTTGCGTAGTTAGAAAGTTAAAGAGATGTTTGAATGACACTCAAATAACATGGTATATTTTTTTTCATGAAAGCTATTTAGTTGGGTCATTATAATTTGGTTGGAGATTATCCATGCACAGAGACTGAGTAACCGTAAGTTTCTATCTGTTTGGTCACACATTGCACCACATGTGAATCTCTAAATAAATACCTTAACATAAACTATGTTAGCTACGGCCTAATTCTCTAAACTTGTCTACGTAATAGCTTCCCTTTTAAATTTTTACTTCAAACTTCCCTCACTACAAAAGCCAATATAATATCATAACATATACTATATTATGGCTACGCCTAAGTCCTAATTCTCTAAACTTAATCATGAACTTGTCTACCTAACGGTTTCCCTTTTAAATTTTTACTTCAAACTTCTCTCACTCCAAAAGCCAGTATAATATGGCTACGCCTAAGACATAATTCTCTAAACTTAATCATGAACGTGTCTACGTAATAGCTTCCCTTTTAAATTTTTACTTCAAACTTCTCTCGCTCCAAAAGCCAGTATAATATCATAAGCTGCGCTAAGTCCTAATTCTCTAAACCTAATCATACATTTATTTCAAACTTCTCTCACTCCAACCAGTATAATATCATAACATACACTGTTATGGCTACGCCTAAGTCCTAATTCTCTAAACCTAATCATACATTTGGATTAGGGTTTCGGTCAATCAAATAAATTACCAATTCAAATATTTTGCAGACTGATTTGCGGTTATTGTTGGGCCCGAGTTTTGTATTCCTCTGAACGAATTGTTGGTATTTTGAATGCATTTTTTAGATTTTTTTAGATCTGTCTTCGGTTATAAATTTATAATGTGTTCTGATTTTATGTCCAATCGTGTTTTTTCTGATAAACCACACCTTTCGTAATTAAATTTTATATACAGAATTGCTAATCTGTTTTCTCAGGCGGTTAGCTCAATGGCCACAAGTGACTTTCAAGGTCATCATATCTTACTTTCGCTCCTCATTCTTACGATTCTCGCCGATGTGAATCTCCTCTTTGCTTCATCTCCGAAGTGCAGTTCTGAAAATATAAATATTCTTCTTCAAACTGATGATGATCCCGGACCAGTTCCAACCTACGCCGATGGGGATTTAATTATCCTTCAACATGTGGTACAATATCTTGTCATAATTCCAAAGAGAGAGAGAGAGAAAAAAATGCTGTTTTATTCAAAATCTTGTCAAATGTGAATCAATCATTTCATCTACTCTTGACTTATTTTTACACGCTCGCACATTGTTATTCATACTTTCAAATGAATCTGTGAGGTGTAATCTTGACTTGGTCAAGATGTTATTTTTATTGTTTTTACTGCTTGTTTGTTTTTAAATAAAATACGCTTGGCTTGTGAACGTTACTTTACTTCAGGACCTAGTCTTTAGGAATTTTTACAAGATGTTAGTGTGTGTGTGGAGTTAGTGGAAATGATCTCACGTGTTGTGAAGATCATGGAGCAAATATAGGGCTTTCAAGTTGTGTTCTTATAAATAGCTTATCACTTGTACGTTTTTATTCAGAGAAAACAGATAAGAAAACTGTCCCAAATATTATCTTAGATATACTTATTTCTCTCCTCACCATTTCTTAATGTGAGTAAAACACAGTGTGTTCATTTATATTACTGTACGTGTGTGTGTGTTTATCTTTCAGGTTCTGCAACTACAGAATCCTGGTTTTTTTTCAGCTCAAGATGAATCAACCTGGCTCGATAGGCCATGCTTCAGCGAAGAAAGACCTAGACGAGGCTATCGCTACAATGAAAAGAGAGGATGATATTTTCGACAGTCTCAACGACTTGCTGATTGAGAACTAGCCAATCTCTCGGATCAACAACAGCAACGTCACGTATTCCCGCCGCAGCTGCTCCTCGTCACTTGTGAGTTAAAATCTTGGTTTTCTGTTTATGTGATCATAATTTTATGATATTAATTCAGGGTGTTTTTTTCACGGGCAGTACCATATATATTAGCATAACAAGGATATTAAAAAGATGTGCGAGGAAGGTGTGACCGAGCCTGAGATGATCGAGGCTACGATTTGAGCCTGTAATCACCCGGGCCGTGCTGAACAGGTTTAGACAGTCCGCTACAGAGGAAAGGGACTCCTTAAAAGTAATAAAATAGTATGTATATGATCGGATCAGGGACTCAAGTCTAGTTATGAGTTCTCATTTTGATACCTCAGTATCTTAACATATATTACCTAGTTCAAGTAGCAAGGATTTTGGCTGGGAATGGTGTCTTTAGCTTACCAAAGTCAAATAAATCATGCTAAGCTAGCTAATAGGGATAGGATAAATTACTAGACTGAACTGAAGGACTGGTACATCAAAAAATTTAAGGGAATGAACTAAATTTTTATTTAGAACTAGAACTACTAAAATATGCACGATAGTTTAGCTGTGACTTGTGAGTGAACTACAGGAAAATACCCTGGGTTTATACGCGTATTACAGCATTAGAATTTAGAACTCATGCACAAGCATTCTGGTACTTCTATTTTTCTGAAATTTATACGTTCATTAATTTTTTTTATTTTTTATTATTCTACAATTTCATTATATCACCTCTGAATCCACATTTGCATATAAAATACATCAGTCAGATCTTCATTCTCGCTTTTACTTGTCCAACTTCCGAATCAAGAAGCCTTTTTACAAACAATCTTTATATTCTCTTATATTCCGTATTTTTCACTTTCATAGGCACTGTGTTAACAATATTGTAGCGCCACAACTCTTATTGAATCAGCCATTGCGTGTCACCAACCTCAATTTGGAAAGAAATGAACAATAAAGAAAAAGAACAGAAAAAAAAAACAAGCAATCGATCCTTGGGATGAATTAAGCTGCCACGGGAAGTTTAAGCAATTCGAGAATCTTGTCGTCTAAGTCGAACTTGATATCCTTCTTGTCCCGACCAATTTTAACGTACTCCTCGAATCTCTCCTTCAAATCCTCTGGAAGGTTTGTGGTACTTTGCCACCCCAAAAGCTCCTTTGCAGCTCTCGGCTCCGCATAGAAATGCTGCAAAACCACACACACACAACATCATTAAGCTTTTCTTTTAGGTTATGTAGCGAACCAATCACGTACAAATATAAATTTTGATGAACGGTCAACGTTTTGTTAATTGTGCGAAGTAGCCATTAACAGAAATTAACTTAGAAACGTCATATTCATTAACTGTATATGAAACGTTAGTTAAATAGAAATGTTAACATTTCAACAACTTTCAAGTGGCCTAATCTGTTGTATATATTTTTAATACAAAGAAGAAGATATAAAAAAAAAGGTAGACAAAATTTATTACCATGTTACGAAACGGAAAAGCTTTCTTGGCATTGGATTCGACAGCTTTCGGGTCGTAATGGACGATGCTGACGGGGCGACCGGCAGCTTTTGCGCAGAACTTGGCCATGCCGTCCAAAGTCACGGCGCGGTCGCTCACGCAGTTGAAAATATTGCCACTCGCGGCCTCGGGCTTCTCCACGGCCACGGAAAGCATGGAAGCCAAGTCCCGGACATGAGATATGTTCGTCAATTGCATCCCCGAGCCCGGGATCAAGATCGGCCTATCCCTCACAATACCTGCTTTTTACACCCAAAAAATATTAAGGAAAAGATTAAGAGATTTATATCTATTCAAACTTGAGAATTTCATTTTATCATATGTTTGTGATTTTTTTTATTTCTAGTCATTCTGCTTACGTGGCACGTGATTTATACCATTTTTACCCTCATTAATTATTTAATATAATTTATTTTCGAACTTAATGAAATTCAATTTATTATTTAAAATCTCTAATTATTAGAATTTCAGTTCTCTCTCTCCACATTTTTAGCCATGAAAAGAGGTCAAGAACATTAAAATCGCAATTAATAGTCAATAATAACTACTAATTGGTAATAACTGTTAATAGACTATTAAGTGTGATGTTTTTTTTTTTACTTTCGTCATGACTAAAAATGTAACGAAGAGAGAGAGCATTTATGTATAAATAAATTATTTTAATTTAATTTATTTTTAGCAAAGAATAAAGAAAAAAAATAAAGGTAATTATCTTATTGCATCAAGTATTAATATTGCATGATTACTAAATATTATTAAAACATTGCCTATTTCAAGATTCTACGAAAAAGCTAATAACAGCGCCCAAAGATTGATCTTACAACGTTTAATTAATTTTTGGACTTACGGTCGAAGAACCATTCCTCGCAGTCTTTGTTGTTTCCGGACCCAATCATGTACTGTGGACGAAACACCGCCCACGACCCGAAAGCCTCCGCGATATACTTCTCAACCGCCACGTGGCTGGCGTCGCCTTTCACTACATCCTATAAACAAATAAAACAGATCATTTCACGAAAACTCTGAAATGGATCAAGAAATATAATTAATCACAATTGTACCCCTTCAACATGAGGAAGCTCATCGGCGGGCTTGTAGATTCCGGCGCTGCTGATGTACAGAAACTGCTTCACTCCGGAGCTTTTGGCCCAATCTATCACTGGCCTAATATTCAAAAGGCACCAAATTAATCAAGCACTTTGCTAATTAATTAAGCTCTGTTTGGTTACATAAAGGTTTTTCAAGAGAAAGATGACCTAACAGTGTCCAAATCCTTGCCATTGTTGTCCAACACCACATCGAACGCCGCTCCGGCGAAGACCTTCCCTACCTCCGCCGGATTTCCCCACACAGTCTCTCCTCCGGCGCTCACTATCTCCTGAACAACCATATAATTGAGTCAATTGAGGTCAAACTCGGTCAACGCATCAACGAGAGAGCGAGAGAGAGTAATAGCTGAGAATCTGCTGAACGGAGGCTTGTTCATCTTGTCGGAGGCTTGGTCGCCGACGGTGAGGACGGTGACGTGGTGGCCGGAGGAGAGGAGCTCCTTGGCGAAGTAGAAGCCGATCACGGCGTGGCCGCCGCTGTTGGTGTTGACGATCAGCACTTTCTTCTTCTCGGCGGTCGCTGTGATGGCGGCGAAGGACGAAGACGACGGTGGTGTGATGAGAGGGCGACGCGTGGCGGCGAGGAGGGAGGAAGAAGCGGCGGCGAAGGAGGAGGAGAGAGAGAAGGAATTAGGGCGGAGAAGAGAGAGAAGGCGATTGGCATTGGCGGTTGACGGAGTTTTGGAGGAGAGGGAGTGGAAGAGGAGAGTGGATGATGATGATGTGGAAGATAGAGTCGCCATTTTTTCTTGAGGTCGTTAGAGCCAGCAGTTCCTATGCTTCTAGATAAAGGTATCGTTTCTTCACTTCTTCTTTTCTTTTTCTTTTTTCCTTTATTTATTAAAACTAAAAACTAAATGAAATCACATTTAGCACAAACAAAATGTCTATATTGAATATATTGCTTGATGAAAAAAAAAAAAGTGTTATGTTTTAATGAAGAAAAAATGGTATGAAGTAGCCAATTCAAACTATGGCTTTTGCAAAATAGTCATAGTTTCATTAGGTTAGACAAAATAGCCGATTCGAAAATCATTCCCCAAAAATCCTAAACAGAACACGTTCGAGATCGTGGCTGATGAAGAGGCGGCGGGCAATAGTCAGAGCTACAACAGCTACAAGTTTTTCAAGTACTTCAAACGGAAGTTCAAGCTCACCGAGACCGCGCCGCCGAGCGACGTCGTTGAAGCCTTCGCCAAGTTCTCCGACAGCGATCATCGGATGTCAACCGATCAACTCCGGCGATTCATGGCGGAACATCAGGCCGAGTCCGGCGAGGTCACGCTCGCCGAAGCCCAGGCGATCGTCTCCGAGATCCATAGGAGGCGAAACGAAACGCCGAGGGACAGAACGACGATTCCGGATTGGCTCGGACGATTTCTTCTACATGCTGTCAAGGATTAAATTTTAGGGCTGAATAAAATCTCTGGATTAAATCATGTCTGGATTAAATTTAATCCAGCCTGGATTAAATTTAATATTCCTGCCTGGATTAATCGCAGCTTGGTTATTTTGCTTATACTTGATAAATTTTGGCTATTTTGCAAATCCTTAAGTTCTATTTGACCATTTAGCCGCTTGACCCTTTAATGAAATATTTTTCTAAATAGTCATTTAAATCTAAATAATTAGTAAAATAGTTGACATTTTAATTTTTTAGCAAAATAGCCTAGTTTCCGTTATTTAATTTTTTAGCAAAATAGTCTAGTTTCCGTTATCCTTTGCAACATAGTCTAATTTTCCGTTTATTACCGAAATAGTCTAGTTGACATTTTAAGAGTTTCACATTGTCTATAAAAACTTTTGACACTGTTTATTATTTTTTATTGATACTTTATATAACGCATTTGTCACGTTATGTAGTTTTATTTTTTTATATTTTAGTTACTATATTAATAATTTTAAATCTATTTTAACCATTTTGTAAATTATTAGTTTATATATTTAATATTTAACAATAGAAGGCAAACTTAAGAAAATGAAAAATGGGTCAAATGTTTATTGTGGAAATGAAGGAAGCAAATAAAAAAAATATATTGTTAATTTTCTCGAACACAAAACAAATAGCAAGTTCTTTCAGAATTATTTTACCAACATTCTTCGAAAAAGATTCAATTAAAGACAATTATTTGAACTTTTTCAAGACCTTAGTATATTATATAAAAAAAAAAAGGAGAATTCAAGTATATAATTAAAAATAGATGCCACATTTAATATCAAAATTAATATTTATCTACTTAGACTTTTCTTACAAAAAAACAAAAGTAACGAGACACAATCGAAAAAAAGGAGTGGACCAGATCGACTTTGCTTCTTGATTAGATATCCGAACGTTAGAGCTTTTTAACTCCACTTCGGAGTTCGGTCCCATATTTATTTACTTAAACTCCCCCGTTTTCATAAAGACCCTTTCAAAACTAGCCGTTACTCTCTCCCTCTCTCTCTCTCTTTACGATTCCCTAATGGCAGCTTCTCTAGAGACACCGTCACCAATCCTCCTCAACAAGGTAACCTCTATCCAAAGTGTCTCTCTTCTTCTTGTCCTTTGTCATTCACTGATCTTCGTTTCTCATGCCTCATCTGTGCAGGACTCAGTTGGGTCTCCAATCTTCAGCCCATCTTCAGATAAGAGATTCTGGAGCGCCCTCCGAACCCGAATCGACGTGCTTCTCGAGGAACGCAGCTCTAAGCCCGACGATGATCGCAAAAATTCCACACACCCCGTTTGCACCGCCACCCAGATCGTTAGCTCTCTCAACTTTGCCTTTCTCAGACTCTCTCTCTCTCTCTCTCTCTCTCTCTCTCTCTCTCTCTCTCTCTCTTTATTCATGGATATGTATGAATAGAGTGTCGGAGATTCATCATCGGGGCGAACGAAAAGATCGAAAGAAGACGCGCTGCTTTTGATGAGAGGGTTCGACTCGGTCGCTCAAACACTGTCTCAGCTATCCAGCAATTTGGACACGGCACTTCAGGTTGAGTCTCAAGTTATATATATTTGCGGTAATAGCAATCTATATGAATCTGGGTTTCAATTTGATCTTGATTTCGAACTTTGTATAGGGAGCCAATGATCTAGCAAAACCGCCGACGCTATCAGAATTGTTCCATGACGGGCTGAAGAGGCAAGAAAGCAAAGAAGTGGACGAGATAGAGGAACCGAATAATGCTGGAGTGAAGAGGAAATATAACAGCAGCCATTGCTCGGAGGAACAAAGAGACGACTCGAAGAGCGAGAAAGAGCAAGAATCAGTAGACGGCAAGCTCAAGAAAGCAAAAAATGTTGGTTTTTCTTTAACCTTTTGTAAATAATATCAAATAATTAGTCAGCGGTGGTTGGTTGATTAATTGATTGATTGAATTGCCTAAACTTGTTGAACCAGCTCGCGGTTTCCATGGCCGCGAAAGCATCGTCGTTGGCGAGGGAACTCAAGTTCATAAAATCGGATCTGGGTTTCGTGCAAGAGCGGTGCTCGCTCCTCGAGGAAGAGAACAGAAGACTCAGGGACGGCCTCGATAAAGGAATGAGACCCGAAGAAGACGACCTGGTAAAACGAAAAAAACCATAACTTTGCAAACTGTTCCTTTTTTTTTCTCGTTTTCTTTTGTTGAGTGGTGTGTTTGGTGGTGGTGGCAGGTGAGGCTTCAACTCGAGGCGTTGCTGGGCGAGAAATCGAGGCTGGCGAACGAGAACGCGACTCTGGTGAGGGAAAACCAATGCCTGAACCAGCTTGTGGAGTATCACCAGTTGACTTCTCAGGACTTCACTTTAGTCCCTGACTCCGATTACGAGCAAGTTATGCAGGGAATGTGTTTAGACTTCTCATCTCCGCCACCGCCACCACGAATTCCAGAGGCCGACGAGGAGACCGAAGACATCGCCGAATGCTTTCAAACACCTTCCAATCATCTCCATGGATGATTGCGCTAAGCTATTCAATCAAGTTTGTTTCGCACGTTTTTGGTGTAAAATAACAATCTATTGTTATTAAGATATGTATAATTATTCAGTCACGCATTTTAACAAACAGATGAACTGCATTATTTTTCCTAAAAGAACGATACAACACAGAAGATAACAAACCGATGGGTTTGGTCATCATCGCGGCCGTGGCCGCGAGGCCTTGTCCTTCTCGATCTGAGCGACGAGCTTCTCGACGGCGGATTCGACGGCGTCTCGGCCGCCGATGAGGAGGCGCGTGACGACCTCCGGATCGGTCTCGAATCGCGCGTGGTCGAACTCCTTGCGGGCGTTCTCTCGGAGGACGTCGCGCCACGTCACGCCCTGGGGGTTTGGCCAGACGAAGTAGCGAGTGGCTCGGAGGACGTCGCGGTAGAGGCTCAGGGCCTCCCTTCGGGTGCTCGTGAGTCGCCGCCGAGTCGAGGACTCGTCGTCGTCTCCGTCGCCTGAGGGTTTGCGTTTCTCCTTCGCGAGGTGGCGATCGAGGAGCTCCTCCACGGTGTCCGGTCCTTCGTGGAGAAATCGCCGCCGGGATATCACCGTCGCGACGGCGTTCCGACGAGTGGCGTGAAGCGAGAGGCGTAATAGCTGCTTCGTCGTGGTTGTCATTGATTTCATCAGGCGGTGGGGATCGAGACCGTCGATTGCGAGGAATGCTTCAATTTTTATTTTTTAAATTATTTGTTTACACGAAATGACGTGAATGCCCACACTTCTGAAAGAGATCCATGACGTGTTGAGTTTGAATTCAGCGGTAGTACATCTCACTCTTTCAAAAGTTTAAACTTACGAAGATCCTATGCTAAAATGAAAAAAAGGATAAACTTACAAACCGTAGTTCAGAGAAAAATTAGAACCAAGTAGTGTATGTCATCAAACCATACATGTTATTAGTGTATGTCATCAAACCATACATGTTATTAGTGTATGTCATCAAACCTAGTGACACAAAACACTAAAATGGTATGATTGTACCTCTGAATAATGTGGCATTTGTTTCTTCTCTGAGAACATATCTTGGGACGCTCTAAGAGCATCTTTAATGGTGTTTGGTTTAGCAACTTTAAGGACTTGCTTGCAATTAGGAGAAATATTAAGCTGTTTGTTTAACCATTATTTTGCAATTTAGCTATGTGATTGGCTAGATAAATTAGCTCTATAGAGCTACTTGCTTAAGCCAAATACATGGGACCCATTTAAATTATTGAGAGCACATTTATTCATTGTTTATTTAAATTTTGTCATGCTATTTTTCTTCTTCTTATTTGTGATATTGGTTAGTATTGTATCATCTTTTTAATAATAAGATTATATGTGTTGTGTTGTTAAATTTATTATTTTACTTAAATTTATAAATTTTTAATTACCAATATTTTAGTAATATTTTTTTCTGTGAATTATTTGTTGACACAATTTTTTTTTTGTATATATATAATTAATATATTGTTAGTATAATATAGTCAAATTATTTTCTTAAAAAAAATTACACGTTCTTCATTTGGTCTAATAAATTGAATTATACAACTTTTAATAAAAAAAATTATAGTTTTAACAAGTGAAAATTGAATAAAAAAATAAACAAAAATAGCAATTGACAAGTAGGATAAATTTAAGCAAGAGGAGAAATTAGCTTACCATTGTGGATGACTTAGCTTAAATAAGTTGTATTTTGCTATGACTTATGTGGCATGGTAAGCTAATTTGACATTAGCTTACCATTAAAGATGCTCTAAAACGCTCATAATAATATTATTATGAATTTACAAAACAAAACTATAAAACCTAAAAATATACATACCCAATTGAGATACCATATAATTGCATTGCGATACCTAAGAGTACAGTCTAGCGCAATGCCTAAGAGTACAGTCTAATAATAGATCGTCGTATTGAGTGGTTGGATTATAATCTCTTACCATCAAAATAGTTGCCTGCTTAGCAACACCAACTATGAGAAATCCACTAATCCACATATGTTGGGTGAACAATTAAAGTTGTGTACTATAGTCAATGGCTAAATATGGATAATGGAAATTCTGCATCGTGGACTCCAAAATATGAGTCGCAGATTTCTAGCGACGCATCAATGGTGACACTTGCAGACACTAGTAAGCTCTTACTTGAAGCTACGAGAAACCCTGGGATGTTGACCTTCCACTTTGTAGTGTCTTCTTTCTTTCCCACCTTGAACTTTTTTTTCATGACATATTATTATGAATAAATTACATGATGCATGTTGAATTGGTTGACCAGCTTAATGAAATATATTTAGTATCCGTACTTTGAGGAGGACATTGACGAGAAAGTTAAGTAGTATAAAAACTTCATATGCTTTGTTGCATCACCCAATCGAGCTTAGGACCTCGTGCTGGTTAAAGGCATCATTAAAGAAGAATGTAGATGTACAAACTTCCCTCCATCACATCTACGTTATAATCGAACCCTTCATAGTTTTCAACGAAGATGCATTTTCATTTGAATATTACTACAAAAGACCCATTTTCATTTATTGCCCAATGTGTCCGAAAGTCGATTCGTCTACGTGTATTTGTTTCTTTGTTGATTCATATACTCCTAATATAATTGACGTTTTAGAATATATACATAAACATACAAGAAAAATATTTAGCGATATAAGTCACAAAAACATAAGTATTTGCATTTTAGCCAACGTTTTGTAAATTTTTCGTATATAGCCATTAATATTCCGTAAATAGCTAAAAATATGATGTAACCAATGTTATTTACACATATTTATTATAAATTTACTCTGTGTAAATAGATTTACGTGGCTATTTACCAAAAATTAACGAAACGTTGGCTACTTAGCAATTTTTAACATTTCATTTGGCTAGATAACCACTGGACCAAAAAAAAAATCTGAAATTTAATATATTTGCTGATAACATGTTCTCTTATTATCTAAGTTAGGCTCAACCCAAAAAAAAATGCTACGTTTAAAAGCAAAATAGAGATCTCTAAAGCCATGTGATCAAAATCATCAAATAATTATTGTTGACATGAGAAATCACACCAAAGCAGTCACGACAAATTTATGAAAGAAAATTGGTCGATTTAGATTTGTAGATGAACCTCAATTCTCCGTAACAAGATCAAATCGAAACTCTTGACAAATTAGACAATAAACAAGGACGAAAAGCAGAATATAAAGTAAGTTCGGGGTTGTTTGTATTATGATCACTAAAAACAGTACAAAGGTGTTAACGTGAAGATAAGAATCGAAAGATCGATAATGAAAGTAACGTGCCCGACATGGGCTTGATTGTCTTATATTTATAGTGTGGGAGGTGAGGTTGCGAGCTCCGGATTGCAGGGGACACGTCGTGTGTCAGTTAGGACTCACTACTGCGTCTTGGGACACCTGTTATTAGAGACCTATTCGTATGAGGATCAGTTACGGATCGACCGGGCTGACGGGCTTTGTATTTCCGGATCTTTGGGGAGCGATTATCTCGAGCTGATATTTGAATTTTCTGACAGGCCAAATCTCTCTCTTGTTAGATTGAGGACGAAGTCAAATATCAACGATCACCATCTTTTTGTATTGGACAATCGGTGTCTATTATAGTCCATACTCAATTTACGAAGTATTCTATATTTCTTTTTGGGTCACAAAGGAAGGGGTCATTAGTCCCCACAGAAACTAATCAGTACTTTGCCTGAAAAATAAAAATAAATTAATGTATTTGACTACTTTCCTTGGTCTGACTCTGATTAGTTCATAAATTAATCATTATATTGGCCCAGCAACAGTTGAGTAATCAATTTACAAATAAGAAAACATTTCATTAGTTTATATTTGAGAAGTGACCACATCCACATACCACCTATACTATTTTAACAAAATTAATGGTGAACAATAAACATAAATAAATAAACTACCACTACGTGACACTATATTTGATTTGACGTTTAGACGGAAAGAGATTGAATGAGAGAAAGCTTGCCATGTGAATGGGAAGGGAGAGAGAGAGAGATGGATGAGCATGTCATATGGGAATGAAATTAATCAAAACAATGATTTGTCGGTGAAGAAAAAAAATATAAAGTAAAATGTAGAGAGTCTACAGTGGGGAACACTTATAATATCCACCGGTAGAGATTTTTATGTCATATTGTCAGATATTTTTTAAGCGCTAAGTTGGTCGACTGAATAATCATATGCTTCTAGGCCGCATCCTACGGCGGGATTTATTCTACAAATTTTTTTTTTTTTGGTGGGGCTTTGTGAGTAGAAATTGATTCTACAAACCTATTAAATTTGGGTAAGCATAAATAGTGGAAGAATTATAATGTTATATGACTGTTATTTTAAGGGAAAATAATATATGGATAATTTACAAGAATACACCCTGAACTCTTGATCGATTAACAATGTGCACCATCAACTTCGATTTTCAACAAAAATACTCTAAACTATCATTTTTTTTAACTTTTGCCCCTTCCATCAAAATTTAACAGTTACCATCCATAAGATACGCACGTTTTAGTCACATGTTACCTCAATTGAGGGTAGAATAGTATTTTTTTAGTATATTGAATTAATTTTTAATTTTTTTTGTATAAATTAACTCTCTGTCTCTCTCTCTCTCTCTCTCTCTCTCTCTCTCTCTCTCTCTCTCTCTCTCTCTCTCTCTCTCTCTCTCTCTCTCTCCTGACACATACACTAACAAATCAATACACACATAAACCCATTTATATATACAACTTTTTTAAAAAAAAAATCAATACATACACAACACACACATTCATAACCTCCATTTGGTTTGTTCGTCGAGAGTCCTGGTAGAATTTCTTATTATTTACAGTACAATGATAGACATCAACAATCAAATATAAACCCAGATTTTTGTGTCTTCTTTTGTCTAATTCGGTAACTGAGAAAAATAACAAGCAGAGTATAACAGAGAGAGAGGGAGACCTTAACCCAAGAAGAGGGCTTTAGAAGAGTAAAGCCCTACTCGGAATCGGTGTACCTCTCGAGCTCGAGCTCTAAAGCAGAGACAGCCATGGAAATGGCCATGGGAGAGTTGGAGATAAACCCGTCCAGAATCAGTATGGCGAGAGAGGAGAGGCTGAGTTGTCGCTTCTGGAGAGAGAGAGCTTGAGTCTCCACCGTGGAAATGGGTCTCTGGTTTGGGACCGAAGCTGGTGGGAACAGAGTCGTTGTCGGAGATGGGAATGTCGGCGCCGGAGAGAGAGAAAGAGAGAGAGAGAGATGATAATCTCATACGGGTTAGTCTCGCCGTCTTCTTTGTGGGACCGCATCGCTTGCACTGCCCAGGGATCGGCTCCCGTGTTTTCGTATTCGTACATCGAAGCACGTTTCAGGAGTTCGTTCATCACTTGGACTGACCACACGTGTTTCTCTTTCTTTTGCCGGACTCTCATTATCATCCCAGATCCTTAAAACCATGTCCACATAAATAATAAAAAAAAAAAGTAAGATATTTTGTCAGGCAAAGCCTTGGTTGGCTTCAGAAGATCCTAGATTTTGAATGTACCGAGTCCGAGAATGACGAGCAAAGCCTTGCAAACAATCTTGAAAAAATTGAAACATGTGTTGTAGTTTGGAGGAAAGAGCTTTTGGGCTTTGGAAGGTTGTACCGTTCTTGGGTTTGTGTCAGGAGAGAGAGAGAGAGAGAGAGAGAGAGAGAGAGAGAGAGAGAGAGAGTTAATTTATACAAAAAAAAAAATTAAAAATTAATTCAATATACTAAAAAATACTATTCTACCCTCAATTGAGGTAACATGTGACTAAAACGTGCGTATCTTATGGATGGTAACTGCTAAATTTTGATGGAAGGGGCAAAAGTTAAGAAAAATGATAGTTCAGAGTCATTTTTGTTGAAAATCGAAGTTGAGGGTGCACATTGTTAATCGACCAAGAGTTCAGGGTGTATTCTTGTAAATTATAATCGATGACACTCACCCTGGCCAATGTGTAGATATTGATTCGTAATTTAATGACAAACTTAAACGAGATCTTATCAATTCCTCTAAACAAGCTTTATGTGGACAAATGAATATAGTGCAAAGACTATAATACTGAAGCATTACAAAATCACTAGTGTAAAGACTATTTTACTCTAAAGATTAACTAAGAGATTAAAATAAGGGAAAATAACACATTTATACCCTGTGTTTTAGTGAAATGTCGAGATTAACCCTCAGTTTTCAAAAATGTCGAGTTCATACCCTCTGTTTAACTAAAATGACGAAATTATACCATGAAATAGACAACAGTGTCACGAATTTTCTTTTTATTGACTTTTCATTGACGTTGACTATAATTATTTATATATAAACACCAATTATCTTTATTCATTCGCGCCATATATGTAATTTATTTAAAAACTAAAAAATAAACAATAGTCTCTTAATCGTGAAAAACACAGAAAGAGACAAAGGGGTAAACATCGATAGTTGATAGTCATCAAAATCGTATATTCGAATAGAGTATCCAGGATTTAGAGTTACAATTCGAACACGGAATGAAGTCATTTCTTAGGAGGTATGAGTTTTATTATTTAATTTCAATTTAATGCTATTTTTATTTCAAAATTGAGAATTTGGAAGTTAGGGCACTGATTTAGATTTGATTTGGTTTTTCTTATATAAGAGTTAATATCAATGAAAGAGAGATTTGTGACGCTGTTATTCATTTCAGGGTATAATTTCGTCATTTTAGTTAAACAGAGGGTATGAACTCGACATTTTTGAAAACCGAGGGTTAAACTCGACATTTCACTAAAACACAGGGTATAAATGTGTTATTTTCCCTTATTTTAATCTCTTAGTTAATCTTTAGAGTAAAATAGTCTTTACACTAGTGATTTTGTAATGCTTCAGTATTATAGTCTTTGCACTATATTCATTTGTCCACATAAAGCTTGTTTAGAGGAATTGATAAGATCTCGTTTAAGTTTGTCATTAAATTACGAATCAATATCTACACATTGGCCAGGGTGAGTGTCATCGATTAAAAGTTGGACGATAAGTTTCATACGGCAATTATCTTGCTTTTATAAGCTCTTCATCGGAGGTGGTAGCTAACTTGGTCTAGCGGTAATCTCACACACACATCGACGGAGAGGTCATGAGTTCAAGCCCTCATGTGATGCAGAAATGCATACCCCGTAGGATTTATTCTAAAAATTATGTAATATTGGCCAATAGTGTCACATACTCTGTAATCTTGGCCGATAGTGCCACCTGCGCTTTGCACTGCTAATATATAATGTAATCATGTCCGATAGTGCCTCTACTAAAAAAAAAAAAAGCCCTTCATCGGATACTTGCTTCATCTCCCCATTATACTATAATTGCTAGTGGTTTAGCTTTGAATCCACTTATGTAGCAAATTTTATTAGTTTATGGAATAACTCTAATTTCTTCGAATTTCTAAGGAGTTTTGACGCTAGATGAATTGATGGTACATAAAAGGTGTCCTGTCGTGAAATGAATTCATGATCTTTAAAATATTTTTGGTAATATTTTTTAAAACTATTTGATGTTTTTTTAATTAAGAAAGAGTGTTAGAATTTTTTAAATTTTGATCCTACCAAATGCGATACATGTTATACTTTGTTAAAATTTTAACAAACGGGCGTATTCAATACAATTTAAAAAAAAAAAAAAAAAGTAAGGAAATCGAATCTACCCGAAAAAATTTCACACTTTTTTTTACATGTGGATAGTCGCGGGAGAATGTTTGTAATTTATCCATTTTTTTTAAATGCCATAAACCAAAAACTAAGGGGGTTGAATGCCAAAAAACAAAATTTAAGGGTGTAGGTATTATTACACGAGAACTTCAGAGGACTAGTGTCAAAACGGGTCCACAATCTCAAGTGTATGTTAGTTTTCAACCTTTGGATCATTGTCCACTGGCAGGGAAAATAGGTGTCCCGTACCGGAGAATTTCCAGATAAGGAAAAAAGAACTATTAAACTTTATTTCTCTGAGCGTGCATTGAAGAAAAACAAATGCGATTTAACCGGCGATTAGACGGTAGTAGTGTCTCTCGGTTGAGTGTATGTGTATCGCATTGCAGTTGTCTTTTACTATATAATATGTATATATAAGCTGAAGAAAAAGCTTCGTTGAGGGAATTAGAGAAGACAAAGACTGACTAGAACATATCTCTCTGTAAGTTGTTTTGTTTTAATTAGGAGTTGAAGTAGATCTCGCGCGTTTTTTATTTCCCCATTGTGTGTCTGTGAAAAATTAGATAATAATATATGGGTGTGTTTGTTTTGGATAGGTTTTGGGTTTTCCTTTTCTTGAATTGTCTGAATTTGTTGCTGTAAATTAGTACCGAATTTGGATGCTAATTGTTGGCAGGGATTTAATGTGAACGCGCTTTGTGGAAATAATTATATGACCTGCTCTTCTTATTTGGCATAGTTTTATGATCATCGCTGTCAATTATTTCACAATATCGGATTAATTATGCTCCTACATCTCAGGATATCTTCTCTTTTTTTTTTTTATAATAAATATTTCATGTTTGTACTTTGGACAATTTGCTTCATTGTAATGTTGAACTTTGAAATGCCTGGACTTTGGATGTAGTTTGATTTTAGCTTTCTGGGTTAGCTGAGAGCCTAAAAAAATGCAGTCTTTTAATGATGACTTTGCAGATTTGATATGGGAAGTTTGGCAAGTGAGACCGATAACAAAGAAGCACGGTCCGATGATTTGTACTTCTCACTGGGGATCAAACAACTAGGCAAAGGAGTCCTGAAAGTTCCCAGGGTTCTCTCGCTCCTCTCGTCGCTCCTCGAGAGATCCGTGCGGAGAAACGAGGCCGAAGAATCAGACGCTAGGAATAACGTGCACACGGTATTTCACGGAATAAGGGCTCCGAGTTTGAGCGTTCATCAATACATCGATCGCATATTCAAGTACTCGGGCTGTAGCCCGTCTTGCTTCGTCGTTGCAAACATTTACGTTGATCGGTTTCTTCACGGCACCGAGACCCGTTTGACCTCTCTGACTGTCCACCGCCTCGTCATCACGAGTGTAATGCTCGCGGCAAAGTTCATGGATGACGCGTGAGTAGAGCTCGGAATCCGATTTGTTGTGTACTCCTTTTCTTGTGGGGTTTTTTTTTTTTTTTTTTTTTGGAAAATTACAGGAGTACTAATGTTTTGTTTTTTAAGCACAACATAGTGGTAAAAGTTATTTGAGATTATTAGAACTTGAAAATCACTATTTTTGCGGTCAAAGTTTTGGACACTCTACGCGATTACTTTCAAAAAATTTATTATCACACACAATTTCCACTTTTTTTCGCAGGTTCTTTAACAACGCTTACTATGCCAAAGTCGGGGGAGTGAGCACCGGAGAGCTAAACAGATTAGAGATGAGGTTTCTGTTCGGTATCGATTTCAGGCTACAGGTGAGTGTAGAGACGTTTGGGAAGTACTGTATGAGATTGGAGAGCGAATCGGGCGAAGGGGTCGAGCAGATCGAGAGGCCGATGAGAGCCTGTGGGATCAAAGAGGGTTGGTCAAACAAAGACGACTCGGCTTGTGCTCCGGCGATTATGCGATTTTAGTTTAGAGATCATATTGGATTTGTTTCATTTTTATTGCCATTTGGTCATTTTTTTTCCTCTACGGAAATCTGTTGTACAAGTAGAATTGTTTTGTGTTCTTGTTCTTAGTGTTTTTCTGTGTGCCAACCAGCCATTCATTCATTCTTTTTTTTCTTCTTTTTTTATGTTCTCTAAATTGTTATTATTTCTTATATAAGGTGCATGGGAAGTTGAGTATGCAACTAATACTATATACTAATACTAATATTATATACTAATCCCTTCAAAAAAAAAAAAAAAAAATACTATATACCAATAGTCCATGAAAATGGAAAATAAATGGTAAATGACCTGTCAGTAGTGCTGCTTTTAAGCTTCCATACAATATAATAAGATTGTTAGCAGGTTGTCTTTATGTCTCTTCTAATATTTATTAAAGAAACGGACTTTCCTCCAACCTCACTCAAGGATTTTTATATTGGCCTAATTGAGAATATAGCTTAACCCGGACAAAGATAGAAATACAAACCCGGTATTTTTTTCGGTACACTTTTCCTTTACTGCCTATTTAAAAATTACCTATTCAATTAAGCGGGTACAAATAATAATTATAAAAAAAAAATGAACTAAATATTTATATGTTTATGTTATGGTTTAATTTTTCTCAAGTTTACTTTTCGATTCCTGATTCAGAATTTTGATTGTACTCGAATTGTCAATTAAAAAACAGTGTCACATCTGAACGTATTCCAAGTCGATTTATGAGCACATGATTTTGAGAATCTCATATGCATCATCAACTTCAATCTAACCATGGATTAGACTATTGTTCTAATCCCCGTTAGCTACTTTGAGGTCGATAACTCAAAGGTCCTCGGGAAGGAAATGTCGGATTATAAGCTTAAAACTTCGTTCTCGGGGAATCCACGTGCCTTCGAGGATGTCTATGATGTCACCATCGCCAACTCTTTAACAATGCTTTCTCTATAACGCATCTACCCCATTGGCAACTCTCGCTCATAAAATCTAAGTTTGGAAAGTAGGAGGTCTTAAGAATCCGATTCAAGAGAGTGGATGGGTACCGAATTAAATTCCAAGTCCCTTTGGCAAGAAGAACTTTGTTGAATGCTACAACATCCCAAAAAGCCATTCCACCCGCTAGGGATGTACACAGTCCAGTTTATTCCAGTCTAAAATCGCTCTCCAAATCGGACAAGACCGCTTTAACATGAACATTCTATTAAATTTGATGTTCATCCAAAATTAGCAAGTTTAATGTCTTGGAATTACATATAAATAATAATAAATAAATTAACTTGCAACTTTAGGATATGGTCCTGTCTAAACCGCGGTTTTAATTTTTGAAAGCAGATCGGACCGTATCAGATCGATCTAAAAATCGGATCATACAATATAAGATAAAATAAAAAATTAAAAAATTAAAAAATTAAAAAATTAAAAAAAAGTTTTGAACCGGGTCGACGATGTATAAAAACGGTGGTTCGGTCCGGTTTATGGTATTTTTGCACTCTCCTAACACCCGCCGAGTTCGGATTACATAGATTCGACCAACATACCCAATGGATCTTCTTCTCTTTCATTGAATCCCACCGAAAATCCGCTAAAAGCTTCTCTATCTCTCTAAGATGACTCTCATGGGCAGCTTGAACACACTCATCGTACATCTAAGAATAGCTTGGATCACTACCTTGATAAGAACTCTATTACTAGTGTTGAAATTAAACATGATATCACTCAAGTATACGATACCTTAAAATGCAAGCAATCAAAGGAAAAAAAAAAGATATATATATATATATATAGAGAGAGAGAGAGAGAGAGAGAGAGAGAGAGAGAGAGAGAAAAACACACATAATTTGTTAACGAGGTTCAGTGTAAACCTAATCCCCGCTACTCCTTAATAAAGATGTTCGTTCTGTACTTTTATCATCTTCGTCTTCAATACAATATTCTGATCAACACAAACCTCCAATTACAAAGAAAACCCGATCCGAAATACGGGAGACAAAATGGTTATCAATCTCAGAGAAATAACACTCATAGATCCCTCACTATATCGTTTCTTTGATCTGCTCTCAATTACAAACACACGGGATTAAGGATATAGAGGAAAAGAAAGAAAAAAAACAAGTGAATTTGACCTCATTGCTAACTAAATTATATAAAAAGAAAACTTGTGAAGTCTCAACCGTTGATTACCCCTTATACTTGCACGTCATAGTAGATGAGGCTGATTCTCACAACTAGACATACGAATGAAAATAACATAAGATAAGAAAAACAGCATGATTCTCGACCATAATTAACATAAGATAAGGCTTTTGAAATTAACTGTCGGTTATGACAATGAGTAGGGTTTGGATAGGGTCCTACAAAATCATATTCTACCCGCGATATTTTTTTAAATCATATCATATCCATACTCATTTATTTTTAAGAGTAATGTAGCTAAATAGCCAATTTAAAGTTATGAATTTACAAAATAGTCAAAATTTATCTTAGTTTAGTGAAATAGCCAAAGTGTGCAGTAATCTTATTTCAAAAAAAAAAATTTGACCCCAAGATTAATTTTTTTGAAAGTGATAAATTGCTTACAATAATCGTAAAAAATTTTAATCTTGGCTGTCAAAAATTTTTTGAAAACGTAAATTTATCTACTTTGCTGAAAAGTTGAAACTTTGGTTATTTTCCTAATCAATAAGGTTTAAATGGCTATTTTGTACAATTTAATAAAAATAGCCAATTTAAACGTTTGACATTGCTAAATAGCCAACGTTTGGTAAATCTTAGATAAATAACCACTTTCAGACATTGATGTCAACTGTTGACATCTATATGTCAACAATTGACGTCTATTGTTGACATCTATTGTCAACAGACATTTGCGCGTTTGCCAAGCTTTAGTCTCGGGGATTCTTAAATACGGGCGCTCAATGACGCTTATGATTGGGCAGAACACTTTGTCGAAACAAAGAAACCTTTTGGTAATTCAAATTGGAGGTCCAACTCTCAAATACCTAACGATCTGCAAAAAAAAAATCCAAAATTACGATTGAACCAAGAGAAATCGGCGGCCAACGAAAAAAAAGTTTTGGCATTGGTGGAGATGCATTCTTTGGCACTGGAGGCCGCGGTGGAGGCTGCGTGGAGGGACGAGATCTTGGCGTGGTATGAGGTTAAGATCTTCATGGTTTGACGCCAACGATCGAGGCAGATACAAAATAAATTAACATGACAATCGACTCACATGGCAGAGGATGTCGTGGCTAAACAAGAAGATGAGACAGACGATGTGGCTACCCTGGAATACTGGGGGGACGACGTGGTGGCGACAAACAACGCGGCAGTGGGGGTAGACATTCTAGCCGTAGCGACACACAATGTGGTGGTGGTTGCGAACAAGTTCATGTGTGTTTCAGGAACAGGTCACGGGGAGACAGATTGGTAATGTCGAGCTAAGCACCGGACTCTATGTCATCAAGCCAGATCAGCCCGCCATGTGTCAGCTCGCCCAACATTCACCCCAGTACAAAGAGATCATGCTAAATCACCTTAGACTAGGGCATCCAAATTTCATGTATCTCAAACGAATGTTTCCTTCTTTGTTTATCAATAAAATATCAATTCCATTCAGTGTGACATGTGTGAGTTCGCCAAACATTCTCGAAGCTCGTATCACCCCACCTCGTATAAACCATCTCGTCCTTTTACCACAATTCACAGTGATTTATGGGGACCCTCAAAAGTTCCCAATATCACTGGAGTTCGATGGTTCCTTCTCTTTGTTGACGACCACACTAGACTCAGTTGGATATACATGATGAAACAAAAATATGAAACATCCAATCTATTCAAAACCTTTCACAAAATGATCCAAACACAGTTCGACACATCCATTCAAATTATCCACACTGACAACGCTCGAGATTACTTTAATTCTGAGCTCGGCGATTTCTTCAAAACACATGACATAATTCACTCCAGCTCGTGTGTTCATACCCCGCAACAAAATGGGGTAGCCGAGCGGAAAAATCAACACATTCTTAAGGTCGCCCGAGCTATCATGTTCTCCTCAAACGTCCCATCTCATTTTTTGAGAGAAGCTGTCCTCACAGCCACCTACCTCATAAACAGAATGCCATCTCGTGTCCTTGGCTATAAAATCCAATCTCAAGTCCTTCTAGAGACATACCCTCACTGTCGACTCATCTCAACCCTACCTGCGAAAGTGTTCGGCTGTTCAGTCTTCACCCATTCTTATGGCCAAGGTAAACTTGAACCAAAATCGCTCAAATGCATCTTCCTTGGCTATTCAGCAACCCAGAAAGGCTACAAATGCTATGAACCCCGATCACAAAAATTCATAGTCTCAATGGATGTATCTTTTCATGAGTTCAGTTCTTACTTCGCCAATTCAGCTCGTCAGGGGGAGAATGACGAAAATGACTTCCCAAATTGGCTCATCATAAACCCAGAATTCAGCTCGCCTCAAAATCCGACTTCACCTGTTCCAGAAATTCCCAGCTCGCCCAGCTCGCCTCAAAATCCGACCTCACATGTTCCAGAAATTCCTAGCTCGCCGACCTCACCTGTTCAAGAAATTCCCAGCTCGCAAGCCTCTGAACCCTCTCCATGCGAACTGAATATCACCCAGAGTCCGGTACAAGCTCGCGACCAAGATGTCTCTCCGAACCTGAACCACGACACTATTGAACAAGGTAACATCGAATCTCCAGACTTACTCATTGCATTGAGAAAACCTCCTCGGTCGTGTGCTCAATACAGGATGGCAGATTACGTGTACTATGTGAATTTATCTACGAACTACCAAGCCTATGTGGCGAAGTTAGATGAAGGAAAATTGCCGAACTCCATCGAGGAAGCCCTTCAAAGTTTCGAGTGGCGAGACGCAAGTCATGCTGAGATCCAAGCCCTCGAAAAGAATGATACGTGGGATATCGTCGAGCTACCACCAGGCAAGCGAACTGTTGGATGTAGATAGCTCTTCACCATCAAACACAATCCAGATGGGACAGTGGAGAGATACAAAGCCCGACTTGTCGCAAAAGGGTACACGCAGACGTATGACATTGACTATCAAGAAACATTCGCTCCAGTTGCAAAGTTCAATACCATCAGAATCCTCCTTTCACTAGCAGCCAACTTAGATTGGCCTCTCATCCAGCTCGATGTAAAGAATGCTTTTCTAAACGGCGAACTGGAAGAGGAAGTCTACATGCAACTCCCACCAGGATTTGACAAAGAGACCTCTCGCTCATTCCTATTATCCGCCGAGGTTCCAAGTGTTTTTTTTATAGAAAAGTTATCCATATCGCTACCCATGTCATAATAAATAGAATCCCAACCTGCTCTCATAATTCAAGCTTGCCCCTTTTTGAAAATTTGTTTAGAAATATCCCTGATTATTTCTTGCTGCATGTTTTTGGTTTCGCTTGTTTCGTGCTTCGACTTCACGTCGAGCACGATAAATTATCTCCTAAGTCTGCTTGTGTGTCTTTTTGGGTTATGGTATTAGTAAAAAAGAATATCATTGTTTTGATCAAATTAGCAAAAATTGTATGTCTCTCGTCATGTTGTGTTTTAGAGCATGTTCTTTTCTTTTATGTTCCCCTAATTCTCATCACATAACTTTGTAAGATCTTATTTGTATTGATCTTTTTTATATTGATACCAATGAGGATATACCCACTGATACTTTGGTTCTCGAGACACGTACTCGTCCTTATAAGTCCACTAAACTTCCTGACTTTGCTTATTCTTCATACTCTTCTTCTTTTGTTTCATTTCTTGTGCCTCTTTACTTTCTGTCTGAGCATTTATCATATAGAGAGGTTGTTGTTGACCCTTTTTGGTAGACTGTTATGGCTGAGGAATTTACTGCTCGATCTACATCAGACTCACACTTAAGACTTCGTACCGTTGCCATAGGGGAAATGAGCCATTGGTTCTCGTTGGGTCTATAAGATCAATACCAAATCTGATGAGCCTGTGGAGCGGTACAATGCTCGTCTTTATAGCCACAGAAGAAGAAGACTACGAAGCGCAATTACGAGCAGTTATGAAGAGGTCAAGACAAGAGGCGGCTAAGACGGAACGGGAGGCTCGGATGATGTCGGGGCCCGGCAGTGGTTCTACGGCAAAATCTCCACCAGCTGCTCCGTCATTATATAAGTCAGCGAGTGCGAAGCAAACAAAAATTGATGAGATAGTTGATCCGGAGCGAGTGCTGAACGAGGATGTCCAACCTCAACGCGGATCCGAAGACAGTTCGGATTCAGATTGCGGAGGTTCAAGCCGTAGATCAAGCAGAGCAGGTGGAGGTGCAGGTGACGTGGATCAGGGGGAGGTGATGGAGGTTCCTATCGGTCTGGGGGTTCCTTTACTACTGGAGGCACCTCATTTGGTGATGTCGGTGGTGCTCAACTTGGATACGCACCATCGCAAGAAGATTTTGATCTTCTTCATCACCCTGCCTTTTTTTATTCAGGATACGGGCGCGGAGGTCAGGGCGGAGGTATGAATGATGTCATGTCATTTACGTCTAGCAATGACATTGATGACTTGTCCAACAGCTTCGGATCGGTATCAATTGGTCCTCAAGGCACAGAGTCATCTTATGATGGCGGATCTTTCAGTTACAACCAGGACGCCTATGCATCAACTCACGCTCCCGAAACGGTGCGACCATATACAGGTTATCCCATCTACTCCATGTTTGTTGGTTCATCTCAGTATGAGTACGACTATCACTTGGACAGGTACTTTCGTGCATGTGCTCATTATATGACTTACTCATTGTTGTGTTTGTAATTTGATACTGTGTTGAAACAGTCTACACTATTTTTAATTTTATGAATTTTATCCTACGTACTTTGTATGTTTTTTTGTATATTTCTTTTCTGAATTCCTCTCGGTAAATACGGTATTTGACGGTATTCCTCTACGCTAACGGTAAGTTCAACGGTACCGGTTTCCTTTTTTTTCCTACTTCCCTCGGTATTCCTTTACGGTACGGGGGTTACCAGTAAATTTGAAAGCTCGGAACGGAAACGGTAACGGTATTTCGATCCTTGCTTTAGATATATGAATTATGTGAAGTTTCGGTAATCCAGAAATTTCCTTTTTTTCTTCAAAGATATTAAATAGTAATGAACTAAGTGGGTAGTTTTCTAATTTTATAAATTAAGTGGGTGTATTTTAAAATAATAAAGTTAACGAGAGGAGAATGGTCTAACTTCTCTCTCATCAATATAAGCTCTCATTCGTTTAACCTCGACCCAAAAATACGTCCAGCGAGGCCAAAGCTGAACCCAGGAGTCCAAATTCTTTACACCTCCGAGTCTTTCGATTCTTTTCGCTTTCAAGGTCTCAATGGTTTACATAACCTCCTGGGACGAGTTTGTTGAGCGATCCGTACAATTGTTTCGTGCTGATCCACAATCTGTGCGTCTAATTTTCCCCTAATCGTTTATTTTTCTATAATTTTCTGAACTCGATAGTGCCTTCATTTTTTTCTGCTTAGTACAGGTCTGTTTAAGATAGCTGAACTGGATTATGTCTTTGCAATTTTCATCAGCCTTGCTATGGCATTGAATTTTATGTGTATTGTTTACTGAGATTTAGTTCATTGATAATTGTCGTTTAACTAATCTATATCGGTCTATGTTTCGATTTAGAATTTATTATTTTGGATTGGTTATGTTGATGCAGACACGATATGTCATGAAGTATAGACATTGCGATGGAAAATTGGTTCTCAAGGTCACTGACAACCGTGAGGTACGATAATTTTCTGCCAAACTATATTTATTCGATATAATCCACGTTCATTGATTATTTGATTTTAGTTGCGCTGGTGAGTAAATTTCAAAGCGTGTTATTTTGGAATTGATGAGCTCAAAAAATTGGATTTGAAGCCAAGGGTTTAGGTTTTCATGAGTTCTGTTTTGACTGATTTAGTGTGTGAGCGTCCTTAATTTTTCGGTTAAAACTTTGAAAAGTATCCAATTTCCTTGAGTACCGACTATCCAACTTCATGAGTGACCGACTATCCAATTTCAGTTAAAACTTTGAAAATTATCTAAAAGGGTTATGTTTTAAGGTGAAATTGCCCCACATTAAGCGGCCACCATATTTGGGGAAATCTCCGAATAACAAGATGTCTGTTGTCACATTTTAGATTGCTAACTGGATCATAGGAAGGTAACTAATTTTTTTTTGTGTTTGGAACAGTTACATGAATCAAACTTCGATCTAATTGTACACCAATTTAAATCGTTGTTCTACTCTTCTGAATTTTAATTTTAATTTTTTTTCTAAAACTGTCCATGCACTACATTTAATTTTCCTCAGATATATATCATATACAGATCTGTTGAATTTGATAAGTACTTGTTTTTCCACGGGATTGGGGTTTGAAATCAATTCTTGAACTATGCTAAGCTGCAATTAGTTGACTGAATATGAGACAACAATCCACTTGTTTAAGTAATTTAGTGTTTTAATATACGCTGAAATTAGCGAGGTAATCTACTTTTTCTTTACTTACCTTGTACTGTATTTATTGAAGAAGTCTACTGGTTTATAAAAAATCACAATTATTCATTCAGGCATTTGTTTTTTTCACTATTAGTCATTTTCACATCTCTTAATGACTACTCTAGAGTGTTTGTGAAATTCTGCATATGTCCTTTTCGTTTGTTACTATAAATTGATCTGATATCCAGGTGATTCCTTTTTTTGAAACATGTAGAATTATATATCATTCAGTATAGGAACTATTTTTTGTTATTCAGGTTTCGGTTGGTGCAAATTTTTTGTCTATTTGATTTATTGAATCTCGAGATGTATCACTGACTATCTTAAAACTTAGTATGCCAAAATTGAAAGTTGAAGTTATCATTGAATAAGCCGAGGCACTTTTGAAATTTTACACGTCGTTTGTTTCATGCTTTTCAACTGGATAAATAACACGCTTCTCTAGTTAATGACAGAGACTAGTGCATTAACTTGGCGAAACAAAATCCCTAACTAAACTGATACCCAGGAAATTATTTTACATGTCTGCATAGGGATGCACATAATTTGCGGAGCTTGAATCATAATTATAATAATTTTATACAAACGCTCTGATAATTCATATGCTTTTGCAGTGTCTCAAGTATAAGACAGACCAAACTCAAGAGGCAAGAAAAATGGAGAAGCTTAACAACACATTTTTCACTTTGATGGCCCGGGGTCCTGAAGGTAAATTTATGAATTTAGATTTCTTAATGGCTCGAATGCACTACCACTGACCTAATTATTTCTCAAAAGAGTATCTAATTTAGCCAAGATATAAATTTTTGTTAGCAAATGCGAGTTCCAATAGTATTGAAAATATATATTCCTAACTTCTATTCAGATCTCGGATTTAGGAAGAAAGGGAAAATTGACGAAAAATAAAAAAATATTTTAAAAAACACTGAGTGAAATGAAAATTTCTTGTTGCTTTAGGAAACTAAACAAATTTAAATGAAAAGAAAAATAGAATCTAGTCTACTTCCTCAAATCTTTGAATATTTTTATAAAGATACTAAGATTTTCTGATGAAAAAAGATAAAGTTTAAAGAGACAAACACACATATAGGATAAAGCCTTTCATAAGATTGAATTTAAGATTTATGTTGGATTTAAATTTTTTGGAGAAAAATAAGTAGACTAAGTTCAGTCTAGTTTGTTTGAATTCTCCATATTTCTTCGAAAACTTTGTTTTGCTTCTTTTTATTTACGTTTATTTTTTCTTTTAAAGAGAGCGGTTTTGGAGTTAATTACACCCTATTGATAGAAGCATATACTCCAACTAAATGAGTTTGTTATTAACAAACCCCAAGGGGTTGGTCTAGTGGTAAGGGTAATTCTTGGGACCTTATCATTCCCCAACTGATATATTTGAATGGGTCAAATCTAACGTAATACATAGCATTGTGCTTGTTGGCATTTATCAAAAGATTTTGATCAATTACAATGGATTTTATTTTTAGATTTAATTCTAAAGTAGATATCATTGTGCTTCGAAAATAGTAGGAAAAATTATAATTCAAGGAAATTCACTCTGGGTTCCCACTTGATTTATCACATTACTCACACGACTACTTCCTCTTTCTAATTATAATATTCGCCCGACATAGATTAGCATTTAAAATTACAAAATTACCCGGTTGCTTACATTTTATGGGCGAGTGTATAATTAAGTAAATTATTATGACTAAATAGTGTGTAAGCTTTATCCTATTTCATGTGTTTCTGGGCGAATATTTTCAGAGCTTACGCTCAAGGCGCACGCCTCAAAACCAAATATTTCCAGGCTTAGGCCTTGAAGCTTTTTCCGACCGCTTTTTTAAACATTGGTCAAAAGTTTATCTATTTTAATTTGCCCGACCATAATTCTGGTTGCGACTCTTAATTTGACGTAATTGATGCAACTAGGAAATTTATTGACACAACTGTGACTGTGCAGCGGATATCTCAGAAGTTGCTGGGAAAGAGCAGTCTGAGGCGCAGCCAACCAAGAAAGGGAGGGGAAGGAAACAGTAAAGCTTGTTGGAAAATAGAAAACTAGTTTAGTGACAAACATTGGTAATCCCTGGATTACTATTTTAACCCGAAAATTGCCAACCATTTTTTGCAGTGCATTTTACCGAATCAATGACAATGTTTTGAAATCCTTATGATGTACTCATCAATTAATACATTTGAATTACCTCCTCGTAAATTATCCGAGCTACCTCGTTAAAAAAATATCCGAGAATAATTTTCTTCTCATTCTTATTTGGAGTAGATCTCCTTTGTATAGTTTTTTCTTTAGTCTCATTTAATTTTTTCTCACTTATTTAGGATTTCATTTGGAGTTTCATTTAAAATGTCCTGTGCACGGCCCGGTCCGGTCCAAAACCGGCCAAAAAACCGGACCGGACCGTTCAAAACGGTTCAAAAAAACCCAAACCGGACCGGACCAAAAAACTGTAAAAACCGGACCGGACCAAAAAACTGTAAAAATCGGACCGGACCGTTTTAAATCGTCTAGACCGGACTGGACCGTTTTGAACCGTTTAAACCGGACCGGACCGTTGGACCGTTTTACATAATTTAAAAAACAAAAAACAAAAAACCATTAATTTTCCACCAAAACACAAACATATAGTCATGTATGAGAGTTAAATACATGTACAAATGCCTAATTTGGCTAATTGAACATTAATTTATTTATTTTTATCTTTTTTTTATAAATAAACCGGCCCAGTCCGGTTTAACGGTTTTTTTTTTTTAAAAACCGGACCGGACCGTTTGCATTGAGTAAACCGGATCGGACCGGACCGCAAAAAAAAACCGTTTTAAACCGGACCGACGGTCTAAAAATCATCGGTCCGGTCCGGTTTACGGTTTTTTTACGCCGCCCTAATAAAAATGGATGTCAACTCCAGCATCATGATTTTGCACTCGAAGTATAAGAGACAACGTCGCAAGAGTTGTGCACGGTCCGGTCTGGTCCAAAACCGGTCAAAAAATCAGACCGACCGCTCTAAACGGTCCAAAAAAATCCAAACCGGACCGGACCAAAAAACTGCAAAAAAAAAAAAACCATTTGTAATGAATAGACCGGATCGGACGAAAAAAAAAAAACCGTTTTAAACCGGACTAGCGGTCTAAACATCACTGGTCCGGTCCGATTTATGGTTTTTACGGTTTTTTTGCGCCGGTCTAAATGTCGCCGTGCTGCCACTTTCGGTGGTTATTGCCGAGTCCCCGCCATAGACGACAAAAACTCACACCGCCATGTTACGTTGGTTTCTAGTTTATAGGATATCAATTTCCAACTATTCAAATTAGCTTTGTAATATATTCCGAACAAATTGTACATAAATAAATATAAGAATATCAGAGGTCATCATATTTTTCTCTATGTTCTGCTTTATTCTTTTCTTTCTCGATTATATACGTTTGAGGAAGAGGAGTTTAAAAATCTCAAGATAGAAATTTGAGAATACAATCACTATGTTGATTGAATTTTTTCTCTAAACGATGTCTTTAATTATAACTTTTCCCGAGTCCTAAAATTGATGAAAAATCTAATATTCACTTAACCAGTATTCATACTCCCTTGAAAAAATGCCCGAGTTAAAAACAACATTAAAGCAATGGGTTTGGCCTATAAATCGTAACTTGAGCCCAAAACCAATTCAAGACTCGAGCTCAAAGGCCAAACGAAGTACCATACAACATAAGGAAGAGAAAAAAAGCAAAATGGTGCTCGCCGTTAACCTCTTTGGCTTCTTTGTAAATATCAAGCCTTTCTCAAGGATCAAATATTAGACTCTCTCTCTCTCATTTTTTTTTTTAGGAAACGTGGTCGGTGCCACGAAATATCATAAAAGCTCTCACGTATGGCGGAGGAAAACCGTGGTTACAATGATAAGAATGGAACATAAACCAACGGTAAAGAAAACAGAAATAAACTCAAACAAACAGGGCCCTAGGAGGTCGTGCGGGACCTCAACTCGCGATCATCGGCCCTAATGGCCTCTTCCGAACAAGGCGGGACTAAACCCAGTCAGGTCGAGGACGAGTGATGGTTAACCGCATAGCGCGCTAGATTATGCGCTGCAACATTACAAAGACGAGAAATATGCATAATGCGAAAAACCTCAAGCTTCCTCACCTCTCTGGAGATGCGGTGCAAGATCGTCTCAAGCTCAGTCGCAGGCGTCACGCCCTCATCGATCATCCTCACCACCCCCAAGCAGTCAGACTGGATCTCCGCTCTCCTACCACCGACGCTGCGAACTAGCTCTATGCCCTGGAGGACAGCATACGCTTCCGCAAGCTGGGGGGAGAACCCTCTAGCCAGGAAAAGCGTCTGCGAGGCGATCACCTCTCCGGTGTGGTCTCGAACTATACAACCGACACCAAAGCCTCCACGGTCGCGAACGAGTGCCGCGTCGACGTTAATCGAGAGGGTCCCGTCCCTAGGGGGTCCATCTGGGGGTCATAGTCACCCTCGTGCTCGTCGGAGTCTCCCCAACTGTAGCCGCTCTGTACTCCTCGAGGAAGCTCACCGTCCACTGGACTAGCTGAGGCTGGCTCCAAGCTGATCTCCCGGCCAAGACATTGTTCCTGTGGTTCCAAAGTTCCCAAATAATGGTAATGAAAAGCTCATGGAAACAAACCTCAAGGTCTCCGTCGCTCTGAGGATAGCGTCGAAAACATTGCCGTCTCTGAAAGGCAGAAGAATGTGGCCGAAGCCCACCTCTTTCCAGACTCTCCTGCTCCACCTGCAACCCCAAAACGCGTGGAAAACAGTCTCTCTCGCCTCCTGACAGACAGGGCAGCTGTCGTCAGAGGTGATCCTCTTCTTGGCTAAGACTGCTCTGGCCGGGATCTGGCTTAAACAGACTCGCCAACAGAAGAGTTTCACCTTAGGAGGAACTTTCAGCTGCCAGAACTTCGTCCACCACTTCTCCATCACCGTCGGGTCAGAAGAGCTGGCGACCGGAGTACTGGCTCTCTCCATCGCAATACGGAAGCCGCTCTTGACGGAGTACTCTCCGTTCTCAGTGAAATGCCAGCGACGCACGTCAGGAGTACCCTCACCACCACACGGAATGCTCAGGATCGCCGCAGCGTCCTCCTCCCCGAACATCGTTGTAATAAGATCGACATCCCAGCTACCGTCGAATCTCATAAGCTCAGCTACGCGCATGTCGGGGGGTATCCAAGGGGGATCAATCCAGGTGGCCGGTCTGTCCCTCGGAACCCAACTATCGCCCATGACTAACACAGACTCCCCGTCCCCGATCCGCCATCTCGAACCGGACTGAATGATCTCACGTCCCCAAAGAAGACTGCGCCATATGGTGAACTTTCAAAAGTCCGATCTGAGCCAAAACCTCACCCTCCGTACCGAAACAAACATCGGACTTTTGAAAGTTCACCATCTGGTCCGAGGCCTCCGAATAAGTCCGTAAAATGTCTGTAACCCTCTCACACTCGTCAGGTATCGCTCGGCAGAAAACCAAGATGTCATCCGCAAAGAGAAGGTGTGACACATGAAGATTCCGGAACCGGACTCCTGAAATCGCTCCAGCATCCTCGCTCGCTCGAAAGAGGCTCGAGAGACCCTCAGAGCAGAAGAGGAATAAGAAATGAGAGAGAGGGTCCCCCTGGCGGAGGCCTCTGAAAGGAGTCACACTGCCTCGGATGGAGCCATTGATGTTGAAAGCAAATCTGACTGAGGTAACGCATCTCATGATAAGGTGCACCCACCGCGTGGTGTATCCCAGTCTCAGCATCATCGACTCCAGGTAGGCCCACTCGACCCTGTCGAAAGCCTTCGCCATGTCAAGCTTGAGAGACGCACACATTCCATTTCCAAAGCGTTTCCGCTTCATTGTATGGAGAGCCTCGAAACCAACCATGACATTATCGAAGATCAGTCTACCTCCAACGAAAGCGCTCTGGGACTCAGAAATAGCATCGTGCATAGTAGTCTTAAGACGGTTGACCAAGCACTTGGCCACTATCTTATAGATCACATTGCACAGGCTAATCGGTCTGAAGTCGCTGACCCATCTCGGGTCCTCGACTTTGGGGATGAGGGTGACCACAGTATCATTAATGGTGGCCACCTCGTCCCCATCGTTAAGAATCCCAAGGCAGGTCTTCAAGACCGATTCGCCTACTACGTCCCAATATCTCTGGTAGAAAATCGCGGGAAGGCCGTCACTTCCCGGGGCCTTGATCGCATCCATCGAGAAAAACGCATTTTTCACCTCTCCTGGCTCAAAAGGGCGCTCCAACTCGGCGTTCAAAGCCTCCGAGATCCTAGGCTGAACGCCCGCATAAACTAACTCGATTCTCTGCGGAGAAGGCCTCGCTGAAGAGAAAATGTCACCAAAGTAACCAGAGACGATCATCTCTATCTCAGTGTCTCCACTGTGTCAATCCCCGTGTTCGTCCTCCAGTCCTCTAATAGCGTTCTTCTTTCTCCTAGCAGAAGCCTTGCGGTGAAAAAGCTTCGTATTCTTATCCCTGCACCGCATCCAGGACACTCTGCTCCTCTGTCTCTAGTACTGCTCCTCATTCTGTACTAAGGCGTCAAGCTGTCTCTCCTCCCATCTGAATAACTCCATACAAAAATCCGGGCCCGATCGTCCCGCAAGCTCAACGATCTTCTTCTGCTTCTCAATCCTGTCTCTGATCTCTCTGTTCCTCTCTCTGCCCCAGCGGGAGAGGCTCTGTCTGCACTGATTGATCGCATCAGTTAAGCTCGGACTCTGATCACCACTCTGGCCCGTCCCCCAAGCTCTACGGATCTGCTCGTCACACTCAGGCTCACCTATCCAAGACTCCTCAAAGAAGAAGCGCGTCGGCCTCCTACACCACCGGCGATCTCTGAAACCCGTTGTAAGCAGAAGTAGTGGTCTATGGTCCGATCTCCAGAACCTCAAGTGTCGAACTGTGGCCGAAGGGAAGAGATCGCTCCACTCGTGACTCGCAAGGCATCTATCCAGACGCTCCTCTATACCTCATCTGCGCCAGGTGAAAGGGTCTCCCTCGTAACCTAAGTCATGGATGTCGCAATCCAAAATCGTCTCTCTGAAAGCTGATAACTGGCCGGGACCTCTGTCTCTACCTCATCTAATCTCTGAGTTGGAGGCAACTTCGTTCATGTCGCCCCCAACTAACCAAGGGCCCGTGAAAGAGCTCCGGAGGCGTCGAAGGAGCTCCCAAGTATGCCTCATCTGGGCGCTTACATGATCCCCATAGATCCCCACGAATCTCCAACTCTCACCTAACTCACTAACCAGATCTCCCTCAATGTGATATCTCGAAAACGTCCCGAGAATGAATCTCACAGGCTCTTTCCAAAGTAACATCAAGCCTCCACTCCTGCCAAGACAGTCCACCGTCATACAACCATCGAAACCCAACAACACTCTCACACTTTCAGCCCCCTCACGCCGTAGTCTAGTCTCTGAAAGGAAAATAAAATCGGGGTGATAATAGCTATTTTTTTCTTGTTTTCAGGGGTGATTCGCGGTGTCACGAAAGACCGAAGACTAGCTTTTCAGCTTGCAATTATGGATCTGTTCTAGATAAACCGATTTGAGTGTTTGATCTAATAAAAGAAAAACATCAAAATGTAGCTTGCTTGATATCGACCCCAAGATTGAGATTGAGTCGTGTTGATCAATAATTGTTGATGTATCAAAATTCTATTGGAAGGCATTTGAATCTCATTGCTTGCATACTAAAAAAAACAACTTTCTTAACTAACGTTGTGTAGTTGTATTGCTTTCTAAAAATTAAAATTAAAATTTAAAAATAAAAATAAAAAACTAACCTTGTATTGATATTTTCCCCTAAAGTTAAAGCTACTTTACTTTTTCTTTACAACGGCTAAAATTTCTACTTTGATCGTGCGCACAGGTAAGGTAGATACTTTTTTCTGTTTTCATTTTCATATTATTATTATTTTTTAGAAGCATTTTCATATTATATATATATATATATATAAATAAATTTCATTTCTTATGATAATTATAATAGACATCTTTTTCTTTTCAGTCACCTGAACTTTACAAAGTGAGATGAAGACAGTTTGAAAATTATTTTACCAACGTGAAAGGCATTCATTACACTCAACCAAAAACTAAAACCGTTGATTACAACACTGAAGAAAAGAGTTATACAACAAATTATACACCACCTAATACAACCGGAGAATTTTCTTCACATAACTTCCAACCCAAGCTGTCCTTTCTGTTCCTACAGGCTGGCAAAAAAAGACCTAAGAGACTTGAAGAGCCAATGAGCCTAAGCTATAAATAAATAAATAAAAAGAAAAAGAAAAATGCTCTGTTATGAATCCATTAAAGCTATGTACACAAACACCAGCATCTTTCTTCACTAAATAAAGCCATCACAGATAAAAAGAGGGTAGTTCAGTGAGTTTGGTAGGACCGTCTGTGACCTTTGGCGATGAAGATTAGAAATCCGTAAAGAGTGTTATGTGTTCGTGGACTGAGATGGGACTCTTGGGTGATTATGTTCTCCTTCGTAGGTGACGATAAGCATTGAAGAGTCTTCCAAGCACCTCTCTACATGCTTCCTCGCCGGACAACCTCTCATGCTGCTACATTTGTAATAACCCCTGGCACAAAACAAAATGTTATAAATGAATTTTCTGTTTCCGCTTTCAAATTTAAAAACGTCATAATCAAGTCGTAAAATTCAATATGATCAAGACAATGAAGGATTAATATTTAAACAAGAATGATGTACATGTATCCTGTATGTCCTACTGTGACGATACTAGATCGAGTCAGAAAACTGATAAAACTAGTATTTCGTGAGATGGCAACACCCACGCAGCTTAGTGCTCAATTCCTTATTAGTTACTTGTGAAAGTATCATGGGGTTCCATCTCAAAACCAATTGGTAATGAGAGGAGTAACTCATGACCTTTATAAGCTCTTGTTAGTTCCCATTCACTTTCGATGTGAGATTCCTAACACGCCCCCTCAAGATGGCGGCTCTTTGCGTTCGCTCATCTTGGGCCGAATCCCAACGATTAGATCGGATACCCGTTTGGACTTAATGAGTTCTGATACCATGTGAAAGTATCGTGGGGTTCCATTTCAAAACCAATTGGTAATGAGAGGAGTAACCCATGACCTTTATAAACTCTTGTTAGTTCTCATTCACTTTCGATGTGAGATTCCTAACATTACTAGTCAAGAAATGAATTATACTTAAATTTCATCCTCCCAAACATTATGGGGTGCGAGGATGTGGACAAATTAACCAAAAAAAAAGAAAACCCCCTCAAAATGGCTAATTCGTATTTTTGTTGTACCATCATGTTCTAGATGGCTTTCAAGCGGTAGAAATGGAGCGGAAAAAAAGGGCTAAACCCATGCAAGAGGGAGTAAATTAACAAGTAAAACACATCATTTTGTAATGTTTTTATAATCGCGTAGTCCGGGTTTAACCTACTAAAATCCACTAGGCCTTGGCATTATCAACACAGAGTCTACCCTGATGAGCCACAATTCTTGCGTACAAGGAGAATTGAACCAAGGGCAGATAAGGTCCCAAGAATCGCCTTTACCATTAAACTAACCCCATGGGATTAGTAAAACACACATTATTAATTATAATAATTTCTATCTGCTCCAAGAAGAGAATTTGAACAAGCGTGGCTACGAACAGATCTGCGAGTTTCAATAATAAGGAGCAAGCCATCTAAAAAATTTGCTAGTTCGACACAAGTAGCAGAACTTTTTTTAAAAATTCACAAACATATAAATATATATATATATATATATATATATATATATATAAGTACCTAGGATGAGGAGAACCCTTGATGGGCTTCTGGCCGTACTTCCTCCACGAATAGTCGTCCGGAGGAATATCGGCAAGCTTGTTGCTGATAGCCGGCACCTTGATCGATCTCTTCACCCGATGCTTCCTGAAGAGAAACCCAAAAAAAAGACAAAAATTAAAAAATAAAAAATAAAAAATAAAAAAGGAAACCATAAATACAACTGAAGCGAAAGCCGGACCTCTTCTTGGAACAGTGACATCTACCACCGGATCCACATTTGACGCTCCCATCGTCGCCCCTGGCCGAGCACTTCCTCTTGTTGTGCTGCGAATTCTGGTCGGAGGATTGATGATGATGTGGCGCCCCGATGAGGTGGAACGGGCTCCCGTCCAAACTGGCCACGCTGTTGTCCATGCTCAGCGACGAAATGAAAGAGCGGGTCGACGATGAGCTGTCGAAGTTGAGGTTCACTCCTCCGCCGCCACTGTTGGCCTTCCGAAACATCATCATCTCCGCGGCCTTCTGGCTCTGGAGCAACACCCTCTGCTGACTCTGGAGGCTCTGATGATGATGATACTGAACCGCGGGCCCGAGCTCCAAAGAGGGGTTTCGATAGAGCGGCTGAGGAGCATTGTGGAGAAAGTTCGAAGCTTTCGGCCATTGCTGCTCTGTTCTGCTGCTACACTTGTTAGGGTTGTCCAAGAGGATGCTTTCGGGCAAAGGGATCGGGAGTTTCTTGAGCTTTCTCCCTCTGGCGTGGCCTAAACCGGTGTTGAGAAGAGAAACTACTCTCTTGAACTTGAACACAGCCTCGTCGGTTTCGGATACTATACTCCTACGGTGAGCTTGATCTTGCCGCGCCAAAGACAGTAAGTTCAAAACTCTGTGGCAGCTCTCAACCGCTGCTTTGTTTGCTTCTTCAACTTCCTCCATTTCATATAATTGCTATAAAACAGTTCTAGAGAACAGAGGGGTTGAGAATTAATTGAAAGCTCTCAGTCAGAGACTGTCGAACAACCAAATATGGAAAGAGAAATCATATGCCCATATTTAGACCTAAAACCCATATCTCGCCAAAAAAAAAATCCAGAAGAGGATATAAAGCTAAAAGCTTGAATAGAAAGCGATTCCGAATTCGTAACGGTCCGAGAAACCCCAATCAGCAGAAATCTGAGGCAGAGTTAAACGAGGAGAAAAAAAGAAAACGAATGAATTAGGGGATTGAGAGAGAGAGAGAGGAGAGAAAGAAGCAAGATGAGAAATAAACGGACCTGTTGTGTCAAACCCTAGATTCGTGTGTTGTCCATGGTTTTGAGATTGAAAGGCGTGAAAGAGAAGACTTTTGCTTTCTCTCATTGAGAGAATTCACACAGACTGACACCCATTACAATACACACAAAGTCTCTATCTATCTATGTTTACTTTTATTTTAAATTTTAATATTACAATTATTTGCGTCGCGGAGAGAAAAGAAAGGACTATAGGACTCAAAATTCAAAGAGAGAAAGAGAGAGAGCAGCAAAAATTTCTAGAGAGAGAAACGCGAGGGGATTAAAATATGGGGGAAAACGGAGGAGAGAGAGAGTGGAACGAAACTTGGCGTCTATACTCTATATCACAGATTTGAGCGGGACCCACCAGAAGACCTTTGCTGATCTTTTTCTTCTCCCGATTCAACTTTGTCTTCCTGCTTTTCTTTTCTCTTCTTCCTTTCTTTCTTTTTTTTTCGCTTTACGAAATTGAATTTTAAATCCTTCTCCATCAGCTATTCGGCTTCCTCCGTTTCGATTTCGAACAAAAAATTAAAAATCCATATAATAAAAAAAATTCCTCGGAGTAACTTATTACGTGAAAATTTTCCAAGTCATCTTGTTTTTTTTTTTTTTTAAATAGAGTATATATGTATAGTCTTTTTATGATTGGAAATTATAAACTTATAATAATGATTTTTCAAAGATTATTAGAAAAATAGTGTGAATAATCGTTTTATATAAAACATAGCTCATAGTAGTATAGTGTCAATTTTACTCATTTAATCATTTTGTGTAATATGTCATTGTTATCAGTTTAATTTTTTACACAATACATTTAAAATGTGTATAAATTATTCTGATGTTTTATAGATGTATATTGATTGTATGTATACTGAAAACTGTATACTTAAAAAGTGTATAACATATATTGAAATTATATACTGAAGGGTATTATCGTCTTAAGTATTTAAAAAATCAACATTTTTTTATATTTTTTGAAATCACAATTATTTTGAAAAGAACGCCTCCAAAAAAACATCAGTCCTCAAAACTCTTTTTTCTCTCTCTAAAAACTAGGGTTTTCTCCTAAACTTCTTCCCCTCCATTGAAGTAGTCGCCGCCGCCCCCCGGGATGCTGCTCGCCGGCGTGCTCTCAGCCCCGACGTCGGTCCTGGGGGGAGCTCTGCCCTTAGGGCATTCGACACCAACTCCGGTCAACCGTCTCCTTCCCCTCTCTGATCTCCATTCTCGTTCTTGGTGCTAGGAATGGCAACGGGTACGGATTTTAGCGGGTACACCAATACCGGTACCCGTACCCGCCTATTAAAATACCCGTTAACCCGTACCCGTTAACCCGGTTTTCCCAACGGGGCGGGTAACGGGTATACCCGCCGGGTGACGGGTGCCAAAATTGAGCACCCGCTAACCCGTTTAAAAAATAAAAAAATAATTTTTAATAAGAATCAAAACAACAACCTACTCATTATGATGTAATCTAATGTTTTCTTAAAAAAAAAATATCTAGTTTTTTTCCATAAAAAAATTAACGGGCGGGTTTAATATTTTCGCTACCGACCCGTACCCGCTAAAATACTAACGGGTAATACCCGCTAACCCGTTAACTCATTTTGAACGGGTATTATCCGACCCGTTAAGACCGGGTAACGGACGGGCTAACGGGTTTCGGGTAAAAATGCCATCCCTACTTGGTGCTACTCCGCGACTATTTTCTCCGATCTGAGAGCCTGCTCCTCTGGCCGTCCTCGTGTGGTCTTGCTCAGGTGGTCCTCCCGGTGTTGGTTTTTGCAGGTCTCGAGAGCGAATGAGGAACCTTTCCGGGAGATCTCCGGTGCACCGAATCCCCTCCACCGGAGGTCCTCGCAAATCCTCACCGATCTCGGTGGCTTGGGTGTTGACAAGCTACCAAGATGCAGCGGAGGTTTCTGCTCATTCACGCCCCACTCGCCCTTGTCGGAAGCCACCCTCGCCGGCGAAGGTTCTCCAAGCCGGAGATCTTCTACGGTCGACGTCCCCGGCACCGGTTCTGCCCCGACGGCGTGGACCAGCGTTTTTCGGAGGTGCACAGCGAATCCCACCCTCTCGTGTGTAGATCCGAAGCTCCGACGTGGTCCCGTCGACCCCGATCCTTCTGGTCCCTCTCGGATGGAATCGCTGGAGGTGCTCTGTGCCACGGGTTCGAGCCATCGAAGCCTGATGCCGAGTGACAGATGTGACTCGTCGACGTTCGCGACGCGGCCGTGCTCGCTGCAGATCTTGGGTGCTCGTGTTGGCCTTTTTTTTCGTTTGTTTTAGTTTTAGTTTTTTAGTTTGTTTAATTTTTGGTGTTGGCATGGACATATCCTTTTACTGTTCTGCTTTGTTTTTTTTTTTTTTTGGACTCGGATTAGCCGTAGTTCTCTTTTCCGTAGTGGATTTCCTGTTAGATTTTGATCTGTGCAGGTTAAAGAACCATCTTATTCGTGGCTATCGGACCGAGGTTGGTCGGATTTTTCCATCGCCAATTTTTTTGTTTTTGAACGAGCCTCTTGTGTGCTCTATTTGTGCTTGTAATCCTTCCCGTGGTCGGAAGTTTGCACATACGTACTTCTACCAGAACTTAGTGTTAGATTCACTTCGATTTAGGTCTTGGTGATCCATGTACTAAGGATGGAAAATCCGTTCTATTAAAAAAAAACGTCAGTCCTCTAATTTTTTCATTTTCTCTCGAAAAAATAAGTTTTGTCATATAATTCTCATTTTATTATAATTTTTTCTCAGTGAATACGCGATATTTTAAGTATTTGAGAAAATGACTAGTTTGCAATTTTGCGGTATTTTAAGAACAATAGCAGTATCTATAAAAATACCACAAGTTTTTACCAGAATACAAGCTTGCAAGAACCGGGATATTCCTATCGCGCGAGGTATAAACTTTGTCCTGAAGTTAAAGTGCAAAATAAGACATTTTTTCAAACACAATAATCATAATATTGTGGTATCATCAGATAATACTAATCTTAAACAATAATATATTTGTCAAACAAACTTTTTCAACCATGGGCTTCATCTTCGAATTCTCCGGTCATCTATTTTTCATTCATACAAGGATAAACAAAAAATACGATTTTTTTTTTTTGCCTTTTGTGATTAAAAAATATTGATTATATCATTACATTTAAGTTTTCTCAACAAATATTTTTCAATAGACAATATAGACATGTTGACCGCAAGTAAGATTTTATGAATTTTCATTTTGAAAGACTTCTCTCATAAGACACAAGACTCATGGAAATGGTAAATTTCAATTGGATTATTATTTTCTTCTTGAAAAACAACTCTTAATATTTTTAATTCTGGAAAGAAATCTAAACCATCAAAACCAAAAGATTTATTTTTTCAAAATATTTTCAAGATTTATCAAAAGTAAATAGAAACCCAAAATCTAATAACGTACTCTTGAAATTGCTCAAATCTAATTTGAATTGAAGAAACGTGTCGATCAATTATGTATTAAAAAAATAGAAATGATTCTTCAAGCAATTTAGATTCAGTAACTCGTCGAATTATCTCTTGATTATCAAACATCTTTCACAAAATTGGTGCTTTCCTCACATATCATTTGCAATTTTCTTTGCTGAAATCATGACAAACGTGAATCTATTTTCTATATAATTCTCAAAGTATGAAGAAAAAAAAAGGACATATTATTTGAACTAACGCCACATCAATATTCATATACTTACTTTATAAACTTTTGCTAACTAAATTTATACCATGTAAGGAATCAAACCTAATAATCGCTAGATATTTTTTTTCATTCTTAATTTAAGATCATGTCTAGGTTCTGCAAGTCTAATAAGAGCATCTACAATGCATCTCCAAACATTCTCTCAAATGCATCTTTACATCAGTTTATAGTGGTTTAAATCTCTTTCAAAAAAATATTTAGGGTTTTAATTTGAACCCTTTACTATTTTCTATTTATAAATTTGCCCAGCTATATATATTTTTATATGTCTTATATTTAAATAAACCGTATGTATGCAATTGTAACGCAAATAAAAAGTATAAAAATTATATATATATATATATATATATATATATATATATATATATAATGCACATTACGTACAAAATTGTAGCTTCAATTTTACAATTAAAAAAAGCTACAAGATAACAAAAAAAAATTATAAATGGATGGGTTAATAGTGGTGATCCAAATTTGAATAATGGTGATCCAAATTTGAATCATCACTATTCATTTAAGATGCAAATATGAAGAATCCATCTCAAAATTAAGATGTATTGGAGCACCATCTCTATATGCATCACCAAAATTAATGCATCTCTAATTTTTTAAGCTTGATACCTTTTTATACGACTTTATCATCGAATTTATGATAGTCAAACGAGATGTATTATCTTTCAATATCTTCTATCGCAATTGATTCATGAGAAAAACAATTAATATATACGATGTAAAATCCAAAAAAATGATATGGCTCTAAGACAAGAGTTGACCGTATAAAAAATCACCAAATTAAGATTATAACAACTAAGATGTGTTATACGTGCTTTTTGGGGTTGCCCTTGGGTTCGGAAGGTTTGAAAAGTGACCGGGTTTGGCGATGTGGCAAAACCCCTCCATGGCATGGATGTTATCGACCACTTCTTTAAGGCGATGGAGGCTCTCGAGGTTAGTAATCTTGAATTTTTTTTATTTTTTTGGTTTGGGAGATATGGAATCATAGGAACAATGTCTCCTCCGGCAAACCTCGTTGGACACCCGAAAATCTCGTGGATTGGTGTGGATCATATTTGGAGGACTTCCAGGCCTTTTGCGGTGGCCTCTTCCCCCGAGACCTCCTTGTGGTCGGCTCCAGAGAGGGGTTGGGTGTCCATTTGTGTCGACGCGGCAACAAATAATGAAGCGGGAAGCTACGAGGTGGGCTGCATCATTCGTGACCACGTTGGCAAAGTTATTGCGTCCGGAATCTCGTCGAAGACCCGAAAACTTTCCCCGGTAGTTGCGGAGGCCTCGGCGGTGCTTTTCGGCTTAAACTTGGCTAGACAATTTGGGCAGTCCCATGTGGTGATCTAATCGGACTGTTTGGAGGTGGTGGCCGCGATCAAGAAAGGAAGTATCCCCGCAACGGAGCTTGGTACGATTCTTAAAGATATAGAGGTGTTGTCTTCTTTCTTTCATTCTTTCGAAGTTGTTTTTCTTCCTAGAGCTAAAAATGTTGTTGCTCATAAACTTGCTCGTTATTCGCTTAGTTTTATTTCGGAGGTTTGTTGGGCGGAGATGGTTCCTCCGTGTGTGTGGAAGGAGGTTATCTCCGAACAAGTTAACCCCCGGGTTTAATGTAACCACGGTATTCCTCCGCCACTAAGTGAGGGTTTTAATGAAATTTCACCGTGGTGCCGTCCACGTTCCAAAAAAAAAATGTGTTCATGCTCTATAGTTTATTTCTAATAATCTTTTTGCATAGCTTGATGTTTTATTTTCATGTTAGATTTTTTATTGTGTACTTGTTTTCTTACATCATTAATATATATGAAGTTTCAATTTTTTAATCTCGCCCACAAATTGTGATACTAAAAGAAGCCTTTATAGATGTATCGCCAATAGTTAAAAATCCAAAAATATTATTATAATTGAATCAAAACTTGACATATATACACACCTTGATATTATAGACATTTATTCTTCGTACAAATACAATCAAGTGGAATAGAAAGCTATTTTCCTGTTCTACTTTGTCTACAATTTTTGTTTTTTTTTTTTGTTTTTATTTCAAGTGACATTTATATGAACTATCCCAAATAATGATTATGAATCTCACCATTTTTTAAACACCTGCTTATGTATTACCTGATCAAATACAATTACCATCTCAACTAGACAGATAAAAGTTTCCATTACTTTTTTGATAAATCTTATTATTAGTTTTCCGAAAATACTGAGTTATTCTTAGCAAAAATTTTAACAATAGCAATGATCATTATCAAAACACTACTTTGACGCTCTTTCTCTTTGTTAATTATTTATGAGCACTCTTATCAATTCCCTTATTTTTTTTTACCAACTTCAACTTCAAATTGAACCAATAATTTTATATTACTCATGTGCTCATCACTTGTTCTGTGACTTTTTAGTTTGGCCCCCAATACTTATCTAATCATTTGCATCATCGTTTCTTAAGAGGTTTGTAGTGGACTTCATACTAGACAATTGACAACCAAAACACTATACATTGTTAGATTCCTGGATAGACTTACCATCTTCTATAATGTATTTCCCTTTTCGTAATTTTCTTGTAAAAAGAAGTTGAAATTTTTCTAGAATTATTATCTTTTCAAAATATTATATCACTATTCCTAACTGGTACTTTCCATCAATAAATCTTTCAAATTCTTATCAATATTTTTCATTTAGAGGATGAAATATATATATATATATATATATATATATATATATATATATATATATATATATATCAATCTCCTTAAGTGTCCATTTCAATTTTTTATTCTTCTATGATTTATTCACCTTCATCAGCATTCTTCTCGTTCACTAGCACTTTTTATGCCGTCACTTCGTCACTCCTTAAACCATGTCCATTTTCTTCTATAGTGGTTTCTTCAAATTATGTCAATTTTTTTCTATTGTTAGTTCACTCTGATAACATGTTCCTTTGTGAGAAATTTTCAAATGCTCTTTGTTCGATTGAATCAAATTTTTTTCTTTTTGTAATTTTATCATATCCCCGTACATATTTTTTCCTGGACATAATTGAACCGAACCAAGAAATGTTGGCACTGCACTAAAAATTCCAAAAACACACCCACACACAAATAAATAAATAAATGAAAGGTTATATAGCTAAATAGCCTCCCAGTTTAGACAGTTTTGGATTTAGCCAACATTTAGTTAATTTCGTGTTAATAACCAGCCCAATTTATTTACATAGATAAAAATACCAAAATAACCTCCCAACCGTTCCCGCCCATTAACATGCTGAAAATAAAACATTTAATACAAAATATTCTGATATAACTGCTCGCGGTTATTAAGGACGTCATTAAGATCATTAATTAAGATCATTAAGAGAGAAAGAAAGAGGAAAGAAGAAAGAGAGCCGAGAAAGACAGATCGATGGAGTAGGGCGCCGCGACACGCAGGTGATCCACATCGATCCCACCACCGGCGCGCTTGGCCTCGATCCCGCCGGCGATTTCGAATCTGAGAAGGACGCTGTGAAAGAGGTGACGCGGGGATCGCGGTGGACGGCGACGAAGGCGCGGGCCATTTTGGGGTACGCGGCGTGGGGCTGCTGCTGGTGGCAACGAAGGAGGCGGCGACGATCCCGTGTCTCAAGGCAACAATCTATGATTTTATTTTTCTCTCGACTAATTTTGGTTCTCAGGAATTTTGTTTTCCTTTATAACCCGGGAATCAAGTTCATTCTTGTTCCTGGAACGCATGTGCAAATCGACAAGCTTCTTGCTGAGAGAAGTTTATGGTTTTTTTTTTGTTTTTTGTTTTTGTTTTTAATACAGTATGTTCGTGTAAATAGATATCATATTTACAGTATGTTCGTGTAAATAGAAATCATATTTACAGTATATTCGTGTAAATACGAAGCTTATTTACAGTATATTCACTGTAAATACAAAGCCTATTTACAGTATATTCGTGTAAATAAATTGAAAAAATTCTGGAAATATTTTGGGCACAAAAATTCTGGAAATTATGAATATATGGAAGACAAAATAATATCAATGAATGAAGAATATATATACAGATTTTATCTATAATGAATTGCAACGAAAATATAAACTAATTACCTAAAGTCAACGCTGAAAATTTCCAAATACATAACAATTAATGGGCTGAGAACTTTCAAAATCTGCTCAAACTTCAAATTTCAAATTTGAAAACTTCCCTATTCGGTTTCAATATTTAATTCGAAATTTAAAAAAAAACTGCCTAATTAAAATAGCGTAAGGGCAAAAATGTAAAACTAATTCAATTAATAAGCTGCAACGTAAGCAAGATGGCTATTTACGGGAAATTAACGAAAGGTTGGCTAAAACCAAATTACTAGTGTTTAGATGGTAAACAGCTAATTATTTGATAAATAAATAAATAAAATCTAGAAAGAAGGAGAAAAAAAAGCCCAACATATAAAATCTATAATAGTATACACAATTTTATTTTTTAAAAAAAAAGTTCTTAAGAATAGTGTTTTTTTTAAATTGTGAACAATCATTTTCGTCATAAACAAACATGTGGAACTATATACAAAAAAATTAAATGAAGCATATAACAGTGTACAAAATTATTTTTTAAAAAAAATTGTAAACATCGAGAAAAATGATTGTTTACAACTTGAATTATTTTTTGTGAAAAGACAATGAATAAGATCGGAATTTATGCATTGCTGATTTGCCCCTTCAATTAAAATCGGAATTGAGTTTAAATTTGAAATTTTTCACGTTTGAGTTTTAAACTTATCAAGAGATATTCGGTAATTAATTTTCAAATAAATCCCAACAATTTAGCAACAAATATAGGATTACGTGCGGATTTTTGTTTCAAATACGTGATTATGTTTGTATAAAATCTCCAATTATAATCATTTTTATGTATTACTTTTCTGAAGCTTTAAAAATCAAGCTTTCTTTCATAGCCTTTTAGTCAACGAGGGCAACGAGGTGAAGCTATGCCACTTGTCGACAGCGGCGAGGACGTTGCGAAATCAATGGGGTCAAGGCGGAGGGCATGGCAGAGCATGGACTCGAGGACTCGAAATCATTTTTGCATGTACTATTAAAAGAAATTGGATCTCGAATTAGTTGTAAATAAGTATAAACTTTTTGAATAGTTGTTGTGAAACCTAGCTATTTCAGAATTTAACTTTTATGTAGCGTTATTTTGTTTATTGGCTTTTGTTTATGTGTTAGTGTTATATGTGTTTCAGATTGTTTGGTTTGTTAATATGGATTGCTTTTAGATTAGTAGGATATATATATAAAATAAATTCTTTTATACAAGTTTTATGGGGCGTATATATAGATATAGTTGTATATATATATATATATATATATTAATAAATAAAAAGAGCTATACGTATGGATATTGCATATATTACTTTTAAGTATGTGACACTATTAAATAGTTTTATTTATAACTTTCTATTGTTTTCACATTACCTTTTTAGTATACTTCGATACTGAAGAGATATATATATATATATATATATATATATAATCTATACATATATTTCAGCTAAATATAAATATATATATATATATATGCTTTAAAAGTTATTAATTGTGAAATACTAAACTTTTGTGTAACCGAATTAAGGAACGCCTTTATGTCCTATGCGTATATATGCTTTTGGTTAGCATGTAATATCTTTTGAATGCTTTAAGGAAATAAATATAACCCCATAATTACGCACCTAAAATATTAGGTTTGACCTTTACGAAGATCAATTAGAAAAGAATATTACCCACGTTACTCTGATGAGTTTCTTGTTATGTCAATTGTTATTCGGCAATTAATTCAACCGTTCAAAAAAAAAGAGAGAGAGTCAATTATCTTTTCAAAACTCTCCCTCTTTCTCATATAAGCCTATATATTTTCCTCTTTATTTTTTTCCTTCACCGAACCATAAACCCCTTTTAAACACATCTCTCCCCACAATCTTTTGGAGTCCTAAGAAGTTCCAGGAACATCTTTACAACGTTTTTCCAAGGTATCTTCTGCAATTTATAGATAGGTTAATCTTTTCTTTTGCATGCGTTGGTTTTCTTTATGGGAGAATATATTTTTTTTATATAGAGTAATGACCCATATGCAGATGTTGGTATCTAAAAAAAAGAAGAAAACCTCTGTCTTTTATATAAACGTTCATAATGGTTAATCTCAGTTAATACCTATTGTTTTGTATTACGTTTTGGACAGTAAGGAAACGCCTTGTTTTAAATATCTAAAGGTTTTATTTTAATTTGATATTTTCACTTACGAATATTCAAGATGTTTTTGGCATACTTTTAAAATTTCATGATTTTTAGCCTAACCGTTTTTGTTATAAAAATAATTTACGATCGGGGCGCGGACAATTTTATTTATGTTTCCAGCAGCATGGTTTTGTATTTTTTAAAAATACATAAAAAACGTATTTTGGAATTAAATCTTAACAAAATACTATTATGTGTTTTTTATTATATGATAAAATTTTGATGAGTTTTTAATTAGCGGAACTATTTCTAAATTATAATTTTGGACCAGTGCGCAGACAGGTTCCAGAATGTTGATAAAACCTCTTTTTACATTTATGCCTCTTATTTAGTATTCGTTGTTATGGCCTCCGAATTTTGGCAACAACGGCCTCCGAATTTTATCTTGCCACTGAAGAAGAAAACGTTCAAATTATTTTTCTCTAGCTTCTGGAAGTTTTCCATAATTTTTCTCTAAAATGCATGTTTTGCCGAAACCCTAGGGCAAAGGGTATTTTTGTCTTTTCACTTTCGAGTCTCGTCTCTGTGTTTTTTCCAGAAACTTTGTTACGTCCAAAAGTGATTATTAAAACCTAACTCCTATCTGTTCGAATAGGTTCCGAGCCGCATAGCTTTTCCAATCGTTCGAGAGTCTAAGATCTTTTCCTCAACTCAATAAGGTGAGAATAATCTCACTACAATACGGATTAGTTTAAAATTAATTACGATGAGTGTGTGATCTGAATTCGTTAATATGTGTTATATGAATGTGTTATTGAGTGAATTGTGATTATTATGTTATGTCTTGTTATGATGAGTTTATGTATGAGTTTAGTACAACTTTGGCATAACATGTTCTAATTATTAGCATGTTTTATTTATGTTTATGTCATATGTCATCTTTGTATGTAACGCAAATAATCAAATGATAAGATAAGTAAGAGAGTCGTACCGCCTCGAGCTACGGAGGTATTAAGAGAATTCTCTCAAGCCGACCTACGGACTCATAAAGGGAGTTTTTTCATATGATATGTTTATTAGATGGTGCGAACTATGGGAGGTCGCAGCCCCGTAGTTTGTTTCCAAAGTGTACGCTGAAATTAGTACGACTACTCTAGGGCACCCCGAATAAAATATAATAAGATTTATGATACGAAAAACCATGACACTGTTAGAATTTAAAACACTAATAACCGGATCATGCATCGCATTACTCATCTTTTTTTGAGTCATAGTTATTCTCGCTGAGCGTTAGCTCATATTATGTGTATTCGTTCGTATTGTAGGTAAGCAACAAATGAACACGTAAGGAGGGTGGATCAGCGGCGTTCGATGGCTAAGGGATTGAGTTATGGTTCTGCTTGCTTATTTAAAAGACTTCTGCTACGCAATTTTCTAAACACTCGGTTTGAGATTTTTATGCTGAAGATATTTTCCAAGTTTAATTAGTTTTGAAAAACTGAAGTTGAATTTTTATGGTTTTATTTCCGTTGAATATTCCAACCATCTACTTTAGTTTGGAATTCCGAATTAAGTAATTCTCTTATTTTCATCAAATGTTTTGTAAGATTTCAAGTGTTGGTTATTTTCAAAGTTGTTTTTATTTTAGAGTCTAAACTTTATAAATGAAATGATGTTTAAAAAAAAATATCCACTTTTTTTTCTAAGTAAAAGAATTAAGATAAGTATGACGGTCCGGAAAGCCGTGTCGTCACAGTTGTAATCAGTTTAATAATTGTAAATAATAGTGCAAATATTGTTACGTCTATGTCTTTCAGATTTTGTTAGTGTGTAATCAATTGTAAATATTCGTAAATAATAGTGTAATTAGTTGTAAATAATTGTAACCGTAATAAAAATTATAATAAGCAGTTTTTTTAAATTGAATTTTATTTTCTGCAACTTTGTTTGATTTTGAATTTTTTTTTTCGTCTGTAAATAAAAAAAAAATATATTAGGGAGTTTAGTTGTAAATTTGAATTATTCGGTCAATCTAAAGAATAGTTCCTTATTGATTAGCATTTATTTATGGATTGCGTGAATTTAGTCTTTAATGATATATAATTTTTTTTTTATTGAATATTGATATATTACGTGTATTATACAATTAAGTCATTCAAATCTTTTTATTTTAAGAAGTTTAGTTTTAAATTTAAATTATTTTGTCAATCTAAAGAATAATTCACTATTGATTAGCATTTAGTTACGAGACTGCGTGGATTTAGTTTTTAATGGTATATAATATGTTATTGAATATTGGTATATTAAGTGTAATAGGCAGTTAAGCCATTCAAATTTTTTTTCGGAAGTCACAATTTGAATTCTCACATAATTGGTACGTTTTTCCAAAAGTGTTTTTTTTATTATTTTAAAGTAAATAAATATAAATAAGTGTTAATTATATATAAGTTTTCAGTATATACTTTGTACATGACACAAAATTTACATCATTTTGAAGTAAATAACAGTACATTAGAGTTAACTATACACAAATTTGCAATAGAAACTATGTAAATACAACGTCACATGTAAATGCAACGTCGCAATTTTGCAAACGTAGAGACACAAAATTTAGTGATTAGTGTGTCTCTATATCTACTTAGGTGTTTTTATAATTTTTTGACTGGTGATTTCTTCTGGCCGACTTTTCCTTGCCATATTAACAGTATGTGTACACAAGAAAATGAAGAGTGTGTAAATAGCTGTAAACAAAAGAGTTGTCTAAGGTATTGTTATGATATGAAATATTTACAAAAATTGCAAACAAAAAAATCTTTGATGGAGTTTGTATGCATAACAAATTTGTAACATGAATGTTGAAATCATCTTCAAATTTAACAACTTCAAAGGAAAAAATTAGGGAACTTCACGGAGTAAATTCAAAATCTCTTTTAAACTTCTATCTTGGTCATATTTTCACATGCATTCACAAAAAACTCAAAAAACCCAAATTTCAACATCTCATTTGAGTATTTACGAATGAAAATACCTAGTTGCTTCATTGTATATTTAGAACAAAATCAAAATCGTGGCTTCACTGTATATTTGATATTTAGAACACTGTTTCCGCTCTTAATTATTTTCGTTTTTATCAAATCTTGGTTGCACTCCACTAAAACCTTGAGAACGAACTCTTGAAGTTATCATAATTATATTCACTCAATCCTTACGACAAAGTGTCCATGGATATGGCTAGTACGTATATACCTACCTTCCAAGTCAGCCCGTGATACAAAGTTTGTATATTACTTTGTATCCTTCAAGTCACATATTAGTCAAGAGTTCCACCAACTCCTAGCAAAATATTTATTTGTCATTCTTACTGAAAACGTGTGCTCAATCTCTCGATTCCACTTTGTAGTTTATATTTCTTAGCTCCATCGATCATATTTCCAAAAAAATACAAATGTTTATTACATGCTCTTCTAGTAGGAAACAATCCTAACACGTTTGTATTAGTCCGATTGATACCATAAAAAGGATATATTTTAGGGAAAATGCTTTAAGTCACGGAACGAGTTGAGATTATGACATGATAGCTCTTTTTGTTGTTGTTTTAGTCATTATATGATGTGATGTTGATAAGGTAAAGGCGTTTTTCAAGAACAATAATTTGAGTCTTCAATTTTCGCTCCATTAGACAAGCAGAACTAGTGATATCTTTGATCTCTCTAACCTTTGTGGTTGAAGAGGAAGTTAGATATCTACACAGAACACATAGATGAAGCAATATGGAAATAGAAGATTCCAACCTACTCTAGAGACCCTAGTTGTATGACTCAAGTTCCTTTATATGAGCATTCAACGCCTATACATTATTATCCTAAGTATCGCAATAATAACTCAACTGACATGCTTAGATTCGAGTTTCTCAGCATCAAGCTCCTAGGAATGTGAAGAGCACTTTTGGCCAAGGGCTTGATAGTGAATATACAGCTGCCAATTGTTATCCACATATGTGTGGTGCGTTTTATGTGTGGCCTTCAATAAATGACGGTAATGGAGATGGCTAAGGTTAAAGTTAGGTGAACGTCAATCTAGTTGACGTCAAAGAGAAGGGAATTCGACAAGAAAGAGTTTTTTTTAGAGTGTAAAGTAGGTGATCTTGTGTATGTGAATAAGAGTGGTAGAGTATCAAGATCGCTAGTTCTAATTGACAAACATGAATAGCAAAATTTGTTGACACAAGCATATACAACTTCATATTAGAAGACCACGAGGGAATGGTTTTTTTATTTTTGAAATCCATTTATTGAATTGAAACAAATGTGTAGATGTGGAACATAAAGTTCGATGAAATTGTGAAGATCTTTGGGTCTCAACTATTAGTAAAAAGAACTTTGTGTGTATAGAAGGATTGACAAAGAAAAAGTGGAATTTATATCATCGAACGCAAATGACATACTACTAGCTCAAAATAAGGTAATAATGATTATATCCATTAAAATGTGGATAGTGAAACTAGATGAGATGAATGAGTTATACAATTGACTAGTTTCAACCTCCGAGTACATAGACAAACTTTGTGATATGATATATTATAATTTGCAAGAATTCTATGGAAAAATTAAATTACTGTAGGTGGCCAATAATTTGCTTGATTTTGTAGGATATAAAATGGTATAAATATATACAAAGAATATACCTATGTGATTTAAATGTTGCATATCTCACTTCAACACAAGCATTGTGATGTTAATGGAAAATCTAATAGCTTGCTCTCAAATAATTTGAGACAAACAAAATTATAAAAAATCAGCTTGATCTTTCATTATTGAAACTGAATTCATATAATATATCCTGCAACTTACATGAAGTTTCTTTTGCACAAGATTTTCATAGATGTCAATCATACTATTGCTCAACAAAAGTAGATGATGTTCAACCAAAAATTTGAGAAATTCCCGAGAGACAACTAATATTTTTTTGTTAATAACAAAGTTGCATATATGTGATCGCAATATAAAAGCTTCATTAGTATGTTAATTTTACAGCTTTATGAATTGGTAATTTTTGTATAAACTTGGACACACACTGAACACACAGCCAAAGTACATGCCTTAAATTGAACACATGAAAGTTAGATGTTCAACTTTAGTCACGCTTCCACTAATAATTCTATGCTCAAATCTCATCCGATTTTCAAAATTCTTGAAGCTGTGTAATCCTCAGCTAAGTTACTACAACGCATGAAAAAAAAATCACGATTTCGGTCTCAGCATTTTCCTAGAATCATTAAAAACTACAATAACATCAAAAGGAACTCATAAATTGACCACTGGAGCTTCAAACTCAAATATCTTAATAACGAATGAACCCCAAAACTCGAAAATACACTCATTGGAAAGCTCACATAATTATTAACCACCCCATTTTTATCTCACTCCGATCCATCGACTCTACCCCAAGATACAATAAAATCAAGAGGACATAGAAGCACAACCAAGCATGAACCTCAAATTCCTCCAAAGCCTCATCATCCATGCGTCCCCTTGTCACGCGATACGAGCCGTTGATGGAGATTCCATCTAAAGGCTTAGATTTAAACTTGGCAATGGTTGCGATCCTTGTCCTAAGACTTGTAACCAATCAGCGCTCAGCGTTCGGATATAGTCTCTAAAGCACTTGACTATTTAAAGTATTCCATTTCCGTCGTCGTCTCACAACCGAAATTACCAGTACGAAAATTACTCACCACTCTTTAGATCCAATCTCTTCTTCTTCCTCTTTTCTCAATCCTAACGTCCCAAGCTCTCTCTCTAATGTCGACCGAAGTCGAACCCATCGTGCCGCTCGAGCCCGTGGCCGAGGCAGCTCCGGAAGAGCCGACGGAGGAAGCTCCGGCGGCGAAGACCGGCAAGGCTGAGAAAGAGCCCAAGGCGAAGAAACCGTCAGCTCCGAAGAAGGCGCGAAACCCTGCCGCACACCCTCCGTACGAAGAGGTAAATCGAATTGCTTCGATCAATTCAGTCTCTCTTGTTTTTTGAATATTGATTATTTGATTCTGATTCGGATCTGGTTTTGTGGTTCTGTAGATGATCAAGGACGCGATTGTGTCGCTGAAGGAGAAGAACGGTTCCAGCCAGTACGCGATCACGAAATTCATCGAGGAGAAGCAGAAGAATCTCCCTCCGAACTTCAAGAAGCTTCTTCTCTTCCATTTGAAGAAGCTCGTCGCCGCGGGGAAGCTCGGAAAAGTCAAAGGCTCGTTCAAAATCCCCTCGGCCACTTCTTCGGCGCCTAAGAAGAAGCCAGCCGCGCCGGCCAAGAAGAAGGCCGCCACGTCTGCTAAACCCAAGCCGAAGCCGAAGGCTGCGCCCAAGGCCGCCGCCAAGCCCAAATCCGCGGCTGCTAAGCCCAAGCCGAAGACCAAAGCCAAGCCTGCGGCTGCGAAGCCCAAGCCGAAGGCGGCTGCGAAGCCGAAAGCGGCCGCGGCGGCTAAGACGAAGCCTGTTGCGACGGTGAAGCCGAAGGTGACGCTGGCGAAGCCGAAGGCGGCTTCTAAGCCGGCCGCGAAGAAGAAGGCGGCTCCGAAGCCGGCGGCGAAGGTTTCGAGGACTTCGACGAGGACGTCTCCGGGGAAGAGAGCGGCGGCGCCGAAGCCGGCCGTGAAGAAAGCCGCCGCGCCGAAGAAGGCGGCGCCGAAGAGCGTGAAGTCTCCGTCGAAGAAGAGCGCGAAGTCTCCGTCGAAGAAAGGTCCGGCGAGGAAGGCCAAGAAGTGAAGAAGCGGCAGAAGAACATAGAGGGTAGATTTGTAAATTTCTCTTATAATCGGGGCATATATTTATGCTTCTCCATATCCAGCAACAGCAGTCAGCTTGAAAATCTGTAACAGGCGCTCTTCCTTTTTAAATTTTCACTTTCCGGGATATGTTTAAATCTCTTATTAGTTTTTGCTATTTTTTATTTGTTTTTTAGGGATTTGAGTTTGTAATCGTTTCTAAGACCTTAATAGAAATGGCCTTTTCTCTCGTATAATACATACTATTTCCAATGTGTATGAATATAAATTCCAACGAAATTCTCCATAATCCCTTCCCTACTGAAACGCAATTCGGGTGTTCTGTAATTATGGAAACACTAGAGCTAAATTGGATACAAAACAAGGGTGTTTAATATTTAGTGGCTTCGACTTTGTGGATGGCGAACTTGAGCTCTTGTTGAATGGCCAATCTGGAGGGAGAGAGAACGATGTCCTTCCAAACAGAGCCGTCCTCGCAAGCTGGGTTGGGATGCTTGTAAAGCTCGTAAATGGTGTTTGCTTCGTCGTTAAGCCTCCCCACTCTTTTCAAGCAATCGATCTCTTCCTGATCCACCAGCAGTGTTTTGTCTCTGTCTTTCCACCCTATCATCTTCCAAATTCAAAAAAAAAAAAAAAAAAAAATCGCTTTCCAAGTCAAGGAATGCCTGGAACAAATAGTTAATTGTTCAAATACCTCTCTTAATGAGGAAACAATTTTTGTACCTTAGGTTGGCCCTCCAGAGCATTTGTGCAGTACAATCTTGCATTGTCAACAAGCTGGCAGTAAGTTGGGAACGCATTTGCAAACCTCTTGTGAGATTTCAGCTGCGACTTCACTCTAACAGCTCTTCTACACATTATGGCTCTCCTATAATTTGGGACAATCAAACCTCAGAAATTTTAACTAAAAGAAAAAAAAAAGGCATGGAAATTGATTACTACTACTACTACTACTACTACCTAATGCCTCTAATAACGGCGAGATAGGCGTCGCACACGACTCCGACGAGCTCTATCCTGTAAGGCTTCCTTTTCACGCCTTGGGCGTTGTCCTCGATCCTCTCCCAGTAATTCTCGACGACGCTCCCGTCCTCACGAACGTTGTAGCCGGTCCCCATTCGGTAGCGGTATCGGTGCACGTTCCGGGCCATTGTCACGGTTTGGACCACAAAGGGAACCCAAGAGAGCGTCCCGTCCATGATCACGTCTCTCCCTTCGTTTAGGGCCGTCACTAATAGAGATGATGCCGCGTCTGTTGATGATTGGTGAACCTGTTTCGATTTGATGTTTTTTTTCTCTTTTTTCAAAATTTATATTTGGTTGAATAGTTTTTGTGTACGAGAGAATCGAGGAATTTTACGAGCTCCGCGGTTTGAAGCATGTCGTGGTGGCCTCTGGAGCTTAGAGCTTTGTAGATGACGTCGGATTCCTTGAACGCGTCTGCTTCGATGATCACTGCGTTCGCTGAAGCTTCTTGCCACAGAGGTCTGTCGAGAATGAGAGTGACGTCTTTAGTTTTGGAGCAAGGAAATGAGAATGAGAGAGTCCCTTGCAAGGTTCTTGTTTGGTTTGGGCTCAATTTTTTTTTTTTGGGGCAAATTTGTTTTTCAAGGAAAATATATGATGGATGTATAGTATAACTACAATGAAGATTACATTTTCTTATGAAACTAATGAGAAAAGCATCAATACAAGAGAATTCACTTGTGCTCGAGAGTCGGCAAGGTATGATGGAAAAAAAAATTGAGGACCATTTAGTTATAAATTCATCTGAAAAAAGGAATGTATTTGTTCTTTTGATAAAACAAAGGGAGTTGTCACCAAGTTGAAAGCATAAGAGTACTAGTTTTGATAAAACTTTTGGGAATTGGATTCGAGTACAATTAAAGGGGTCTCAAATTGACATAAAAAACCGCCTTTTATATTACAATTTTTATTACTCTTTTTTAAATTCTTAGATGGAGAAATACTTAAATGTGAATATATCATCATAAAATATTATGAAAATACTATATATTGCATAAAAGGTAGTTGTATAGGGTTCCTATGGATTCCTCTTTGAGAAATTTTGTTTTCTAGAATTAGATCTACCAAGTACCAAACAAATTATAAATAGATTTGTTGTAAATTGAATTTTTGTCACTCTTTAAACAAATGTCCCTTAAACCTTTTTCTCTCTCTCTCTCTCTCTCTCTCTCTCTCTCTCTCTCTCTCTCTCTCTCTCTCTCTCTCTCTCTCTTATTTTCCAATGGTCTAAAATTATTTCCGATAATTTAAAATGGCTTCAACTTTCGATGCTCTTGGATAATTTCAAAACGTTTCAGGGGTATTTTGTAAAAAAAAAACATGAAAAGTCTAATTTTGATATTGTGTAAATAACACGTCCATGTACGACTTTTTTCTACTTATGTCAATTTAGATGTAAAAAGGAGTGATAGAAAAGATATCTAAAATGAAAAGTGATTCTATATTTATTTATGTCAATTTAGGCCTATTTGGAGAATGAGGCTTAAGTTCTTACTCTTTAAGGATGTCCTTAAGCACGGTGCTCTTCCCGGCCCCCATGCCACCGCCCATTAGGAGGAGAACTGGACTCCTGTCGCCATGAGCCACCGGAGCCATCACTTCCGTGCACCGCGACTCATCATTCGATGCTAATCTCATTGCCTTCAATTCCTCTACTAACGTACTGAAAACTCTCGCCACCTTTAGATTTTTTATTACCCTATCAAATCTTTGCTGCCTGTAACATAGTGAACATTTTGGAGCTCAAATGGGTTAATATGTAAAAAATAGTAGCGGAGGCTAATTAATATGATCTTAGGGGAGCATTTATATAAGCCTCCATAGTCCTTACATATAGCTGACTCTTTCCAAATATTTCCAAGATAAATAAATTGCAAGTTGCAAATTATTAGTTAATTTAGCAAAATACTATAAGTTCAATTGGCCATATTTATTTTTGAATTAAGCATGACCATATTTAAAAATACTCAGTCATAAAGCAAAAAAGTTTTTGTTGCCCTAACAGGATTCTCTCACTCATAATTTCCTAAAATAATGTGGTTTAGTTTGCTAAAATTGAAAAAAAAATGTTGAATATTTATTTTAATAGTTCACCAGTACATAAAGACATCTATTATGAATTCTCCAAATAATATTTAAAAAGGCTATTCAAAATGGGTTCATCAATTTCATTAGTAAATATATACACACACATACACACCAACCTTGTAGCCTGCATAATAATGTCCTTGAGTTTCTTTTTGGCCTCCGCGTCTTGACTCAGTACCTAATAATCACACCAATCAACATGCTCATTTAACATCCCTAATAAAAAAAAAACGATTTAACAATAAAATAAACATATATACCTGGCTAATCATAAGATCAGCATGGCTCCAATGAAAGGCAAAGTAGCTGAGAATACACCTCTCAAACTCCTCAACAAGCTTCACAAAGAGCGAGTCCGCGTCAGGCTCGCCGGAGAAGAATGTGTAGATATCATCCTCACACCCTTCTGATTTTCTTATATATTCTGAGGCTAACTTGCACAGACGTGGACATTCTCTCTTGTCTTTAAAACCCATCTGCCTAGCTGGTACAACATTATTACCAATGAATAATAAGACGTCCACACTTGACACGCCACAATTAAACATTGACAAAAATATTATAATCATATAGCATTTTATTAATTACCAACATAATGCGAGAATCTCTCGAGCTTCTCAGCTCCGTTCTTCGACTCCTTTTTACGAGGAACAATCTTCTGGTCCTGTAATCTCCGGATTCGGAAATGGATCACCGCCGCGATAATCAGGCCAATCGAAGAATAAGCGAAGATCTGAGACATTGTTGCTTTGATCCCGCCAACTAAAAAAAAAGAATAAATAAATGAATAATATTGAGTATTGTACGTAGTGTATTTAAATTTATATCTCATAATCAGAATTATTGGCTCATAATATTACTACCACTTTGCATGTCTTGGAATTAATTCACGAAATTGGATCTCGATTCTAACTTTTCTTCGTCTGCTTTCCTGTTTTCTTTCCTTTTTTTTTTTTACTTAATTTTCTTGGGTAAGGAAAGTGGACAAGCAAAAAAAAAAAAAAAAAAAAAAACTCCTCCGGGTTTTGCTGGCCGTGACTTTCCTTTTAATAGTAGCATGTTTCATGGCGTAGGTGTGGTGAAACTCTACAACTGACACGTATAATTCTTATCTTCCCTTTCTTTTTAGTTTCTTCATATTTCCTTAAAATCTTCCCATTCTACCATGGTACATAACGACCATAATGTCTGAACTTGAAGGAGTACAATGAATTGAATTATATGGAACATTTAAACACAAATTACATATAAATAAGATAAACTTCAATAGTAATTGTTATGTGAGATTTTTCCTATACTAAAAAATATTAAGGCCCAACCCGAACGAGGAAGCAAGGCGAGCCCGGTCCAAAGAGTAGAGCCCGGAATTGAGACAAGTCGGGCTCACCCCTAAGCGGACCTCCCATCCTGGCGTCCAGGGTCGACACCTCCACCCTCATAGCAGTCAGGCTCGACATCTAACTTCGTCAGCCTCGGAGGTCAGGGTCGACTTCCACTCTCGGATGTAAGGGTCGACCTCCACCCTCATAGCAGTCAGGCTCGACCTCCAGTCAGGCTCTACCTCCAGTCAGGATCGACCTCCAGTCAGGCTCGACCTCCAGTCAGGCTCTACCTCCAGTCAGGATCGACCTCCAGTCAGGCTCAACCTCCAGTCAGGCTCGACCTCCAGTCAGGATCGACCTCCAGTCAGGCTCGACCTCCAGTCAGGCTCTACCTCCAGTCAGGATCGACCTCCAGTCAGGCTCAACCTCCAGTCAGTCTCTACCTCCAGTCAGTCTCTACCTCCAGTCAGGCTCGACCTCCAGTCAGGCTCTACCTCCAGTCAGACTCAACCTCCAGTCAGGCTCGACCTCTACCCTCGTCAGCCTCGGAGGTCAGGGTCGGCCTCCACCGTCATAGCGGTCAGGCTCGACCTCTAACCTCGCCAGCCTCGGAGGTCAGGGTCGACCTCCAGTCAGGCTCGACCTCTAGTCAGGCTCGACCTATACCCTCGTCAGCCTCGGAGGTCAGGGTCGACCTCCACCCTCACCCAGCCTCGACGACGAGGGTTGACTTCTACCCCAGTGATGAGGGTCGACCTCCACCCTCGCCCATGACGACCTACCTCGTCCACGACGACCTACCCTCATAAGGGCAGCCTCCTCCACTCCCGCCAATGATGACTTGCCCTAAAATAACGGCCTCCCCCCGTCCACGACGACCTGCCATCGTAACGACGGCCTCACCCTCAGAATGGCGGCCTCCACTCTCGCCAAAGGCGACCTGCCTCATAATGGCGGCCTCCACTCTCGCTAAAGGCGACCTGCCTCATAATGACGGCCTCCACTGATACGAACCACGCCAACAATGTGACGGTGACCCGGAACCAATGTTGGTGCCTTCGCAAACCAGGATCTCAAGTTCGATGACTCCGCGACCCAACGCCTAGAGAGACGCGAACCTTGGAATAATGAGGACGCCACAAACGAATGTGTAAGTTCGCTTGATAAGTCGGGGATGAACGCCACAAGGAATACCTTGATAAGTTCAGAAGTTTCCTCAAGAAACAAAGAGAATTCTCTCACTTTTTAATAAAAAACATAGTCTGCCTTTCTCATTCATGAAACCTCTTTAAATAAGGAAAATACAATGCAAATTCGGAGCTCCTTGTTGCCCTAGCTTAAATGGGTCTAGAAGACATTATTTAGGCCTAATAACATTAAAATTAAAAGGCTAACTTAATATCTAACACATATGGGCTTCATTTAACATAAATAAAGCCCAAAAACACTTTAAAAGGACTCCAACTTAACCCATTGTTTTTTGCTACGAAAATAACAAATAAATAACTCAAACAATAATAACTAAAAAGAGTCTTAATCAATAACAGCTTGAATGATGTGAATAAGCTCTCCTTTATTTCCTTGGGTGTGCTTGCTCTCCACTTCTTGCACAACTTGTAAAACAAGGTTGTTCATATCTTTCTTCATTCGCTTTGCCCTTGCCCTTGTGATTGGTCCATTTGTTTGTTCCTCCTTGATGTCCGCATCACTCCCCCCCTCTTGAAAAGGATTTGTCCTCAAATCAGAATCTGCATCAAAAGGACTCAAGTCAGATACATTGAAAGTTGCGCTCATAATGGCGACCTTCCCTCATAATGGCGGCATCCACTCTCGCCAAAGGCGACCTGCCTAATAATGGCAGCCTCCACTCTCGTCGAAGGCGACCTTCCATCAGAATGGCGGCCTCCACTTTCGCCAAAGGCGACCTGCCTCATAATGGCGGCCTCCACTCTCGCCAAAGGCGACCTTCCCTCAGAATTGCGGCCTCCACTTTCGCCAAAGGCGACCTGCCTCATAATGGCGGCCTTCACTCTCGCCGAAGGCGACCTGCCTCATAATGGCGGTCTCCACTCTAGCCAAAGGCGACCTTCCCTCATAATGGCAGCCTCCACTCTCGCCAAAGGCGACCTTCCCTCAGAATGACGGCCTCTACTTTCGCCAAAGGTGACCTGCCTCATAATGGCGGCCTCCACTCTCGCCAAAGGCGACCTGCCTCATAATGGCGACCTCCACTCTCGCCAAAGGCGACCTGCCCTCATAATAGCGGCCTCCACTCTCGCCAAAGGCGACCTGCCTCATAATGGCGGCCTCCACCCTCGCCAGTGACGACCTGCCTCAGAATGGCGACCTCCTCTCTCGCCAAAGGCGACCTGCCTCATAATGGCGGCCTCCACTCTCGCCAAAGGCGACCTACCCTCATAATGGCGGCCTCCACTCTCGCCAAAGGTGACCTGCCTCATAATGGCGGCCTCCACCCTCGCCAGTGACGACCTGCCTCAGAATGGCGGCCTCCACTCTCGCCGAGGTCGACCTACGCACTCATGGTAACAGGTGTCGGCCTCCACCGAGGAAATGACGGTCCTGCCCCGACTCATCACATCTCTATAAATACCTACAAACTCCTCATTTGGTAAAAAACGTTTTGCTGACACTTACAAAACCTCTGCCTCTCTCTCATCAGAGTTTCTCTCTCTAGAACTTTGAAGCACGACACCTAGACTAATGTTGAGCGTCGGAGTGCTCGTCGGAGGAAACCCCTCCGCGGTCCCTTAGCTCATTCTTCTCTCTTTTCTCAGGTGACGAGTCGTCGGAAATCCTTTTCCGGCACGGCGGAGGTACAGGTGTTGGGACAACTTCCCCATTCGACCACCGCGCGGTCATAGGGTCCGGCCCTAGACCGAACCGCGGACCGGTTTTCGTGTTGATCAATTTTCAGGCATTAACAGTAATTAAGATATTTCGCTATTATTAAGGATTACATTCATGTCCTCGCACATAACGAGACCCCATATGAAGAGATTTGGACACGATTGTCCATCTTTGCATCATTTCAAGTTTGTTTCCAAATTAATGCTTTGTGAAATTATATGTAAATGTGGGTCACTCTTAAAAGAAAAATATGAAAGGGGTATAGAGCTATCATTATAAAACGTAAGGACAATTAATTCAATTTTTAATAGTGCCACCAAAGCTAGGACCTTGGAGGTTCGAACAATTTAATTTAATATGGCATTTTAGTTATTTTCTGTCTTCATTTTCATAACTAACCCCAAATATGATATTGATAATTAGGCACTGAAATAGGTACACAATCAGTATGCCTTGCGCGTTGCTGCAGAATAATTAATATATTTTAGTATGTTGGAAGAAATATATAGAGACATGTCTAGAAATATTTAGATTTGAAAAAAATGTATTTAAAGTTTTTTGGAGACATTTTTATCTTTCTGATAAAAAAAAAAATCGATACGAATGAACACTACTTGTGTTTTAGGGTCCAATCTCTTATTTTTTCTTTAAAAAAAAAAACAATATTCATTCAACAATGTTTTATGAGAGAGAATCATATAATAATATATTAGATCTCTAAAAATTACATTTAGAGGGTTTTACGATTTTTATGACATATTAATTGAGTTTTATGTATGATAATTTATTTTATTATATTTTTAACTTACCAGAAAACAAGAAAACCAGCTATGTTTATATTTTTCTTGAATAAAATCTTTGATGAGTTTTCTAGTCTTTCTTATCTTAAGTGCAGATGCCTTACATTTTCTTTACAGTTGCTCGTTATCTACTGTCTTGGTTGGTATTAATAAGCGCTCTTAGTTCAGTTCGGTAGAACGTGGGTCTCCAAAACCCGATGTCGTAGGTTCAAATCCTACAGAGCGTGATTCATTAAGTGAAACAAGATATTATATCCCTCCCTCTATCGGGCGCATTCAATACCTTTCCTTTAAAGAACTAATACCATTACCATTATGCAGATACAGAGGTAATAAAAAGAAAAAAAAACCCAAACTGCTAGGAAGAATGCTGATATTGATAAAATGCTTAAGAATTGTGAATGTGAATACATTTCATACCGTTTACATGGTTGTTACCGAACGTGAATTATTTTATTTCCCATTTGAATTGATTTTTTCATGAAATTTTCGAACATTCATTTAAAATGTCAATTTGAATAGTCATTTTAAATGGAGTCAGTTTGAATGAAATTACCAATTTAAATGCTGCGCCAAACAAACAGACCCTCTGATTTTGCAGCGTTTACTATTTGTGGACTTTGATTTGGAAATCACTTTACAATGAGTGGTGGCCTTATCAACCGCAGAAGATTACATGGCTATAACTAAGGCCGGTAAAGAGGCGATCTGGATGAAAGATTTGGTCACTAAGTTGGGTTCAAACAAGTGCAGATCATTCTAAACTGTGACAGTCAAAGTGCTATTAACTTAACTTATAAACATCAAGTGCTTCATGAGTGTTCTTAACACATTGATGTTAAGATTAAGATGCACTTCATTAGAGATATACTCTTCATAGGTGACATAAAGCTTTAGAAGGTGTCTACATAAGACAATCACGCAGACATGATGACTAAAATTGTTCCAAGTGTTAAATTAAACCATGAACCATTTCTTGGAATTAGTTCATATTTCAAAGGCGTGAGACTTTTGAGCCTAAAGACAGGATTCATGTGATAATGAGAAATAAGATCAAGGTGCAGATTTTTTGAGGTTGATCTCATCTAAGAATACTTTGTGAGGCATAGACGTGGCAGCAAAACAAAGCAAGGCAGCAATTTTGCAGATTACTGTGTTCAGCCGTGGGATCATATCCAATGGTTACTTGTGAGCCAAGCAATTCGTAAACAGCGTGTTATGAGTTATAAATATCCATTGTGGGAGGTTTAATTCAGTAAGAGAGAATAACAAACGAGAGAACAAAAGCGAATCGTGATTTGATAATTCGGGACATGAGGTTTTGTTAGCGTTTGTACTCGAATACCAGAACTCCGTTTGATAATTAATTGAACAAAAAATTAGAAAAATAGCCAATTTAAACGTTTGATATTGCTAAGTAACCAAAGTTTGATAAATATTAGGTAAATAACCATAAATGATGATGTGGTTTAATGTGGCAGTTGCTATTTACTTAATATTTACGTTTGTAAATATATAAAATTGTTTATTTACCTAATATTCACCAAACCTTGGCTATTTAGCAATTCCCAACGTTTAAATTGGCTATTTTGCTAAATTACCTCAATTATCACCATTTGATAAGTTTTTTACAATTTTCTATTAAAAGCTTAATTTGATAAAAAAAAAAATACTACTAAACTACTTGTACAAATATAATTTTACCATTAACAATTTATGTCAACAATTTAAGTCAATCGTTGATATAGATGTCAATAATAGATATCAATTGTTGACATCTATGTCAACAAACAGAAAACTCAAAATTTACAGATGATAACAATAGATGTCAACGATGTCAATAATAAATGTCAATTGTTGACATAATATTGAGGGTAAAATTATATTTATACAAATGGCTTATTAATATTTTTGACAAAATTAAGTTTTTATTGGAAAATTAGAAAAAACTTATCCAATATTAATTGAGACAATTTCTCTAATTAAAACTGGAGGTGGGCCTTGATTTGCTGAACCAAGATAAAAACTTCATGTTGTTTTCTCTTCTTCCTATCTCACTGTTCTGTTTGTCTCTTACTCGCAACTCGCAACTCAAGAAACTAAGTTCTCGATTGCGAATCCGCTGATCAGGTTCAACACCTCTAACAAACATTTTATCCATAAAAAAAATGACCTCCCTTTGCAAACACGAAAAGAGTCAAGAACACATATCAATAGACGTAGCCGTTGAGCGTCATAAACAGAAAATGGATAAACAGTACAAGACCAATGTTGCAAGTCACAAATTCAAATTCAGGAGAAGAAGTCAATTCCCGTCGTCCCTCTCCTGGACCCGCACCGAGAACCCATCCCTCATCTTGGAAGTCAAATAGGACACGAAAACCGGGTCCGGACCTTCCGGAACCACCCGGAACCTCCGCAGAACTCCGGCGACCACACGCTTCATCTGCAAGAAAGCCATCTCCTTCCCGAGGCAGATCCTGGGCCCCGCCTGAAACACCGGGTACGAATACGGGTCCCGCCCCTCGAACACCCACTTCCCGGCCGCCGCCGCCGGCGTCTTCTTCAGCCACCGCTCCGGCCGATACTCCGGCCAATCCTCCCCCCAAATCCCCTCCATTCTTCCCATGGCGTACGGAAGGTAAGTCACTCTCTCGCCCTTTTTCACCCTAATCCCGCCCGGCAAAACGTCGTCGTTCGCGACCTCTTTGCTGTCCGACGGCACCGGCGGAAACAGCCTCATGCTCTCGCACAACGCCGCGTGGGTGTAAATCATCTCCTTCGCGTAGTCGAACCCGTCGAGGCGATTATCGGATTTCTTGTTCTCGTCGAGGTCGCGGATCTCTCTGAGCACCTCGGCCTCGACTCGGGGGGACTTGGAGAGGAGCCAGAAGAACCACGTCAGCGCGGCCGAGGTCGTGTCTCTCCCCGCCAGGATGAAGCTGATCACCACGTCCGTGACGAACTTCTCGTCCGAGTCATTATTATTATTATCATCCCCGGAGATCAAGAACCGCGACAGAATGTCTCCGCCGCCGCCGGAGGAACGAGAGTCTTTCTTGTTTCTGACTAGGAAAACGGCGAAGTCGCGGACTTCGGCGATGGCTTCGGCGAGGCGCTTCTCGGACCCGATCTTGAGAAGCTTCTTGACCCGCCAGTGGGCGGGGATGAACGACGCCGATCTCTTCCCGCTGAGCATCGTCGCGTCCTCGAAAGCCTGAGCGAATTTCGACTTCGGGAGCGAAGGCGACAGGTATTCCGGGTCGTACCCGAAGGCGATCTTGCATATGTTGTCGAAGGCGAATCTCTGGAGAAGATCCTGAAGATCGAGGACCACGGAGCCGGAGGACGAGTTCTCGAGGATCGGGATGAGGCGGGAATCGAGTTCTTCGTCCACGACGGTCTCGACGAAGGCTCGGAGCGATCGGGTGGAGAACTCGTGGCTGGCGATCTGGCGCTGGGACTTCCAGGCCTCGCCGTCGACGGCGAAGATTCCGTCGCCGAGGAAGTCCGACACCGGAGCGCGGAACACGTCGCCTTTCGTGTAGTTTGGGAAGTTCGTTCGGAGGATGTGCTGAACCACGGCGGGGTTTCCGGTGACGATCTGGTTCCGACCGTTCAAGTGCTTGATCGCGAACGTGGCTGTGGGAGAGCTCTTCACAAGCTCCGTGAACCACTCTTGTCGCCGGTGCTTGTTCGCCGACGCCGCGAGGAACGTTCCGATGAGTGGGTAGGATTTCGCGAGTTTTAATTTACCGGTGGTGGATGATGACGTGGCGGAGGAGGGGAAGAAGAAGCGGAGGAGGAGAAGGAGAAGAGAAGGGAATATGAGGAGGGACACTATTGTAATTAGCATTTGAAGAAGAGAATCCATATCTTTGAGATTCTATCGAAATGATTTTACCTTGAAGACTTGCGTCTCTTTTCTTTTTTTGTACTGGTACCGAGTAATCGTTTTAGTTGACGTTATTAAAAGAAACATATCACGATTGTCTTTTAGATTTCCTTTGTCGTTTAGCTATATGTATTTAATGGAAGTGATGGTCTGGTTTCTGATAATGTCCACTTGTATATTATTATAGAAAGAGAGCAATTTCAATTCGGATTACCTTTCCTTTAAAAAATGATAGGATATCCTTGGAATCCGTCTTTTTCTGTGTTTGTCATTGCTGGCGTAAATTTTTTTTTCTTTTCATATTTCCAAATTCGTTACCGTGTCTAATTTCTAAATTCGATAAAACATAATCATGTCACAATGTTTAATATCAACATGAACGAAAGCTAATGAAAAAGACTTTAAATTGTCAAGTCGCAAACTCTTTTCCCATAAGTTACATTTTAAATTGGTAAGAAACAAAAAGTATAGAATTCGGATTTTCTTTAGACGTTTTATAAGAGGTTCAGCCTATTTTATTGATCTAGTAAACACAAAAAACGAGGGGGTAGTGTAGGAAACAATCAACATTTACAATCTTCCCGATATTAATTATTCAAACTTGCATGCAAGTATTTACAAACTGTATTGATTAAACCGGAAATGTATGTTTAAAATTTTTGAGCAGATGTGCCAATATCTTATAAGTAGAGAGGTGGATGAAGACCGTTCCAGCCTCCAGGGATACTAGGTGTTTTTTTAAGTCACCAAAATCACAATGAGAGGCGTACATTTCAAACACGTCGAAAGCATTATCTTCAAAATTTTATAATGTTATGGAGCCAAATGGTTGGTCCGTGCAATAAGAAGTCACTAAAGTCCACGCTGTCTAGGCTGTAGATGATAAAAATTGACGGGAAACACTAAGCTCATAAGTTATAGAGGAGATCTATTCAGCAGAACCTAAAATACCGGTAAGTATAATAAGATTATATGACTGGTCAAAACATGAAAAGAATGTGTCTATGTTGTTAGATTTATTATTCATGATGTAAACAACAATAAATAAAAATTATTGTTGGTGTAAAATTTCGTCTCATTTAGGCAAATTCAGCATAATATCGGGTTCTTGACCAATACGCAAATTCAGCATACAAGCTCGAGAAGAAAAGGGATGTGAACCCCAACTCAATGTTGGAGTCGAGAGTGGCCCAAACAATCTGAGCAGAGCTGTAGTACCTACGTCTATGTACCGAGCTCGAGCTCGAGCTCGGGGTGATAATCAAAAGAAAGCTATTCTCAAACTCGCTCAAATAGAAGTAGTAGAACAAACGATTGGATTGAGGATGGCGCATGCTAAGCATTGGCTGAAGAAAATCAACTCAAGGATGATGTGTTGCACATGACATTGAGTTCGAAGGCATCATCGAACTCTATATATAGATTAAGATCAACAGGTGTCGCGATCTTCCTAAATTGTGCCTCCTTAAACTCGACGTGTTCTATCAAATGGGGAAATGATTTTTATTTGATGTGTTGTATTGGGGAATTTTGTCTCCATAATTTAAGCAACGAATAGGCACGAAATCATGATATTATTTCTAAGGGAGACCTAAACCCCACGAATGCTATTCAGTGATTTCTAGCCTAAGTTTACTCATAGGTAGCCCATGTTCTTGAAGTAAAGTGATTTCCCTCCTTGTGTTTTCTCAAGGCGAGCGAAAAAAATTTCTTCCTCTTTCCTTTGGCATTTTGGGGACCATAAATTTTTGAGCAAGGTTTTTATTGGATAGTTTATGATGGCCGATCTCATAATATTTTATGACCTCTGGATTCTGCGGCCAAATTTATGCCATTGAGTTTTCCGCTTTAACTCCAAGGACCCAAAAACTCAGTTTGCTGATTTGATTGATGCCTCTTCAAGCCAGCGAAATCTTAATATTATTAAGGAAGTTTGTTGGCATGTGGATGTGCCAATGATAGTTAGAATTATTTTTAGCCTTTCAATGGCTTTACATAGAAGTTTCACGACGACCCGTTCATGGCCAAATGTTTTTCAAGACCTAAAATTTCGACTTGGAGTCGGTTGAGAGTGACTTGTCTTCTCACTATACACATGGTGATCGATGGCAATCCTCGAGCGACGGTGTTGGTGGAGCTTGGCGGCGGTGAATGTTGTTGCTATATTTCTTACGATCGAAATATGACGACCTTACTGGCAAGCTCACATGTCTTTACAATTCCATCATTTTATAAGTAGGCTTCTTGAATGGAACATGAAGTTGATGTACCCTGTTAATGAACAGAGTTGTTCTTGTAAATTGTAGGGCTGAAACTGATTTGGTTCGGTTTTGGCCCGTTTTACGAATCAGAATCAAATTTTCAGTTTTCAAATTTTTGGACCAATAAATGGACCGAATTGGTCCAAAACTGAAATTCGGTTAACTAAATTATGAAAATCGTTATCCAATTTGAAAGCCGATTTTGAAAAGCGGTTATCCAGTTCTGAAACTGGTTATCCAAAATAACCGATTATCCGGTTCAAACTAATTTATTTTCCTACAATTTTATACCAATTTTAAAATAAAAAATAAACATTTTGTTAATAAGTTTCATAAGTTATCCGGTTTTATAACTGATTATCCGGTTCAAATCGGTTATCCGGCTTCAAACCTAGTTATCCATTTTATATAAAAAAAAAAATCGGTTAAATAACCGATAACCGAAATTTTTTTATTTTCAAAACCAATAACCGATCCAGTTTCATAAATCGCTAACGAAATCGAATTTTTGGTTTGATGATGTGGCACCGAATTTCGGTTCCGAATCTGTTCGGGTATCGGTTTAACCAATTTTCGGCTAATTTTTATATACCCCCAATAAATTGTAATGTAAAAAAAATTAACAATAATAAAAACTCGTCTTTATTAATCTGTTACTAATAACGTATATAAACGGGTCGCCATGCTCACTCACGATCACGATTCACGAGTACAGCAATGGGAATATCGGTCTCGAAACGCGTAAAGAACTCGCTCTCAAACTCGCCCGAGTTCGACTCAGCCTGCGACTCGTCCTTCACTCACTGTCTCTCCCTGACGCAGCACGCTTTCCCTCACGTCTTTCCCTACCAACTCGCCCCTGCCTCTGACCACCTCTATGAAACCCTAATCCGCCATCGTAATCGCCGACCCGTGCTCAAATGGATCAAATCACCCCCGAGTCGCTCCCAGGTCGACTCAGCGCTCCGAGCCGTGACTCGCGACCCTCAAGACGAAGACGACCAGACCCTTGACTCAGTCCGGTTCAAGGAATGGGCCGTCGAGCTATTCGCCGGCGCGGTCCTCTCCGGCGCCGGAAAGGAGCTTGTCTTCCAAATTCCGGTTTCCGCCGCGGTGATCGCCGGAATCGGAGCGGCGACTCGGCCGAATAACGGCCTGGTTGGGGCGGGGATTGGGCTCTACGCTCTGGCCGTTTCTTCTGCAATCTACTTGAGTTTATGAGTATTGGTGTTGTGTGAATATCTTTCTAATTTCGTGTATATCCAATATGAAAAAACCTGTTATTTGTGCTGTACCGTGATGAATTGGAACTCTATTTAGACTTGTGGTTTCTTCTCTTGTTTTTAGGTAAATGAACTTCAGTGAGTAATGGAGGAGGGAATTGAATCACAATGTTACTGAACTTCTTCAGGACTGTGCGATTATTCCACTCTGAAGACCTGTCTTTAATTTCGTCTGAATTGAAGCCTAGTCGCTCATGTGAAATCTCAAGCACAAATTATTAAGCGTTTGTGGGAAAGAGTAGAATTCCAAGTTGTCAAACTGCTCATCCATGGGATCTGTAATGTCGTAAAACAACCATTCAGGTAATCCCTGTTTTCTGTGTAAGTTGGATTAGAATACGAATTCCAAACTGCACAGCTACAAAATCGAGACTGATTTATCACTATTTGGGAGTCTTCCATGGTTACAAAGACTTATGCAACGCCACGTCAGCAAGGCATCTGTGGTTTCAGTTACAATTGTTGAAGATTGCTTGCGTGTCACGTCGGCTGATTGAGTCGCTTAAACACCTAAGTTAACTCGTGTAAAAGCTAAGGCTTATCATTCATGTTGTATCTGTGAGATTGAGAGAAGATAGAGAGAGAAAAAAACAAGATAGCGAAACACAAGCAAGGGATTGGTGTTTGTGATTGTTGTTTTCTAGGAATTCGGCGGGTTGTGCTGAGTGTTCTTTGTCGTAATATCCGATCGGATATAGTGGTAGCAAATAGGGAATCTCATCCCTGACTGTGACTAGGATTCGTTCGAATCTGAACTAGTATAAATCTCGTTCTGTCCTTTCTTCTTGCTCTGTTTTCAGTTTGGTGTGTTCTTGCGGTTACTTGTGCATCAAGGCACTGTTTGGTTGATTCAAATTTGTTTGGTTAATCTATGTTTTAGGGATTAATCTCAACAGTTGTAAATTGTAATCGGCTTGATTTATTAATTTGCCACTTTTTGAGGTCTTCATAAAAAAAAAATAAAAAAAAGGTATTGGAAGGAAAAAAAATGATCTAATTACACCAATGCTCTTGTCTCTTAGATTACACAAAATAGGAAAAAAGCAAAAGGACTGATAAATGTGCAATAAAAGGAAGAAAGCGAAATCTTCTTTCACTCATCATCTGGAAAATCTAATTCCAGGCCAGGAATGTAAACCAAACTCACGTCGAAAACGACCGGACTGTTTGGAGCCACTCTCGGCCTTCCCGGGGCCGAGTTTAGACCTTTAGGAAATGCCAACTGATGAAATATGCAAGAAATCCATGTCATATTATTGCATTTAGTTTTTGTGTGTTAATGAAGAAAATTTAAAAATTAGGAAACGAAGAATATTCGCACCGATCCAGGAATGTATAGCCGGCGCAACCCCCCGGTTTTCATACTAAGAACACCTTCATCGAGTCCCTTCATTACCTGTTCCACAAGGTTCGATAATATTTGGATTCATGGACCAATAAGATTTCAAAATAAAAGAAATAAACCAGCATATAAATGATGTTAAGCAACTGAAATAAACCAGCATATAACTACGGCAGTTCATACCAGACCAGAGCCAACACGGAATATATACAGCTGACCCTTCTCTAGAGAGCTGAAAATAAAAAAAACACCAGGTTCTGAAGTTATTACAGAGCCTATCGGAAAATGTCATTTATATCAACCGCGTATTATTCAATTGTTGCATTCGTACATTTTGTTTCGGGAATTTTACAGGAATAGTCGTTAAAATATCATATTTTAGAAATATTGGTCGTTTTAAATTATTTTACTAGTTAGTGTTTTTGCGAACAGTTATTTGAGATTATTTTTTCTTATAAATAAAACGGTAAAAAATAAGATTATTTTTTCAAAGCCCGTTATTACTTGAAAACTAAGTTCCTTGAAGCGGATTTCGGATACAATCCGAGCTTCATTTGAAGTAGTATCGGGTCTGGAAATTCAATAAAGATCTTGGATACCCCACGGCTTCTTAATAAAGACCAGCCGAGACTCACTTCCCTCCACCCCGACTTCGCCAACAAGAATGTCAGAACTTGATTCATGAGTGCTTTATAAGCTTCTAATACAGAGTATTCCTCTAAGCGACCCGGTATCTGAAATTCATTGGAGTTGAAGTAGAGAGAACTCAGGCCTATATTCAATTAAAAGCCATATAATCTCATCCAAGAATCTTTGGGCTGGTGGGTTACGGATCTAAACTCGGGATAACGGAAGAAATTGTGGCAACTAAAAATCCCACCAAAGATCTGAAATTTTATCTGGTGAGCTCTTGCAGATTGCTAACCTACAAATATGTTGTCGAGACGCAAATTTGTTGAAGTTTTTAACTCGTGCCTGGTGTGTTGACTCGAAGAAGAATCGGCCAAGAAGTTTTCTTCACTCGTGTCTTATTTCGGAAATATTGCCAACGATTGTAATCAGCTTTTATCTTTTTCAACAAACGTTTCTCTGAATTTTGTAAAACGATATGCGAATAGGATTTCCCATCATGTCGCTATGACATCCTATTTCAACCCTGATCGTATTTTTGAAGATCCGGAGGCTGTTCCAGGTCTTCGTTCTCTTATTTGTGAGGTAATTCTAGTTTAATAAAGCCTCTATTTTACTTATTAAAAAAAAACAATAGTAAAAACATAACTGAAAGTAACGTCGTGATCAAATTAGAAAATATAAGAACGAATGAAGAACGCATATGGGTAATGATACATTCCTAATTTATTTTTACCTGTCAAATATTTGTCCCGACGGAACCATGGCAACATAATTAGCAGCTACCTGAAATCAATCAAAGAGAAAAACCCAACATTTCAAAGAGCCTTATTTTGGCATCGAATCAAATTCAATTCAGTTGTTGCATTGCAGATCATGAAAAACACGATATTCCTTATAATAATTATTATTATTTTTGAGAAGCAGATTATCAAAGGAAGACAGACCTGAAAGCCAATAGGAGGGTTCGGGCCATTGCCGACTTTAATATCTTTGTACTGCAAACCAGACTCTGTCGTCACCATTGGCACCTAATTTCAGAAACAAACGAGTTTGTGTTTAATGAATTGATTAAAAAAAAATAAAAAAATATATGGATTGATGATGATGGATTGATTTATCTTTCTCACCATACATTTTCAAGCTCTTTCTCACAGGCATCGTCGCAAAGCCTTGGCTTCTCTTCTTCCGGCAATCCAGCTCCGTTGGTCACGAACGCGTCGACGAACACACTTGATGATATCAATCCCATCATCATTGCTTTTCGGCGCGTTGTTGAGATCGTTTCGTCTGAACTCGAGCACCGAACAACCAAGCTTTGAATCCTTCTCCTATCGCTCTGGTTTCTTCTTGTGTGCCTTGAAGAACCTAATTAACAAACTTATAACAATGTGAAGTGTTGGTTATAATGTTGATTCACAGATTAAGATAATGGGTTACCGAGTGGAAGCAGCAGAGTTGAGGAACATGAAGCCATTTTTTTTTTCCGGACAGAGAGAAATGAAGATGGAGTTGAACGGATAACGAGAATCTTTGGTTGTTAATGGTCTCTCTCGCCCTTTTTTTTTTTTTTTTTAGTATTTGCACTTTGCCTTTTATATTTATAATATTTGCATTTTCCAGTAGTGCTACTATTACTAAAGTGTGGATTACATTTCTTTCTAATTTTTCATTATTTTAATAATATTTTTAATCTAACATTTTCCACATGATATCATTAATTACATTATGCACAAATTACAAAAACTAATTACAAAGATAACCTTTAAATAGAAGAGATTTTAACGAAGCCATTTTTACCCTTAATTTTTTTTAATGGAGATTGAACTGTCGTAGGTCGTGTCAAACACACTAAATTATTGTGAGTATTTTCGTTGCTTAAAAGTCAGATAATTATTTAAAATCGTGGTCTTTACACGCAATAATTTTCGATTGTTCTAATATAGTGTCGTTAGTCGATCGTTTGTCGAATAACTTGAATCCGTGAGTGTTGCTAAGAATTCTGCATTCTATTAGTAGTAATTGTTTGAACATTTTAATGCTCCATGTTAGATGTTCAAATATTAAAATTGTTCTCTTATTATCGTCGATTTTTTTTATTAAAATAAAATGATGAGATTTTTTAATAACATTATCTTAAATCCTGAACTAAATTGTAAATACGATATATTATCGAATATCTTATTTATTTCATGTATTTATTCTTATTAACATCTACATACATCTAACTAAGAATTTTTTGGAAGGTATGAAATTAAATCTAATTCAATTTTGAAGTTCCGAAATATTGTGAATGAATATTACATGATAAGGTGTACCATCCATCCAAAAAGATCCTTAGTGAACTTGTCAATTCAGACCATCCGTTATATGGCGAGACAACATCGGGGCAAGTTTGGCCACCTCAAATCTAGTCTACCATCAATTTTGAAGTTCCGAAATATTGTGAATGAATGATTACATGATAAGGTGTACCATCCATCCGAAAAGATCCTTAGTGAACTTGTCAATTCAGACCATCCGTTATATGGCGAGACAACATCGGGGCAAGTTTGGCCGCCTCAAATCTAGTCTACTATCAACACGCAAAGCACATTGAGATCGACATTCATTATGTGCGCAATCGCGTGCTTAGCAAGGAACTGGAATTAGTAGTGAAGAATAAATGATGACGTGTAAGCACAATGTAGTTTGTTTGACATGCTAGCGGTTTATCTAGTGGCTGTCACATAGGTACGTAGTTATAAGTCTAACGGGCTCTTTATTTGTAATTTATCATAAAAGCACAACCATGTATAAATACTTAAAGTCAAGTAATGAGAAATCAGTCAAATTTATTGCAAGATAGTCTCCTTCAATCTTCTCTCAGTCATATTGTCAATATTTTGACTATTGTAATACTATTCAATTTAATTTGCATCGGACGTGTACAGAAACTTTGACCACTCTGAAAAAAATTTACTTGCTAAAAGTTTGGAAAACATTGAGGATAAAATACGTTAATGCTACACCACCTAAAGATCCACGTTTCGTTATTTCATATGTTATTTTTATTTTATTTTTTATTTTTTTGTAATGTCCCTATGAGTATTACTCATGGAGCTAGAGTAATAAACTATGGATATTATGAATATACGATATCAAATAGTAGAATAGCTTTAGCTCATTTAGATACATATATATATATATATATATGTATATATGTATATATATATAATTATATTTAAAAAAACCATCATTTACTGAATTGAATAAATTATGTTTAATATCTTATACAAAAAAAGTATTACAACAATTCAATTTTACAGCTGATTTACCCTTTATCTTTGTATCATAGATAATACACTTTGTTATTATCATGTACTAAATATAAATATTTTCACAAATAAACAAGAGTTTTCTAAGTAACTAGACCACCTAAAACGTTTGGTTTGTGATCTAGCCTATGTTTGGAGATTTTAGGGAAATAGCCAAACGTATTAGGTGGCAAAATACGTTTTACTTTTTTGTCCTCAATAATTAAAGTAGTTTTTTAAAATCACATTATTTTTTTTTTTCCTTTTTTTGTGCATGTTAAATTCCTATTTTGTAGAAGGTAGTTACCAAATAGTTCTATCTCTCTTCCACGTTCTCTCTCTCTCTCTTTATCTCTCCCCAAAATCAGATCTGGTTTTTTAAAACACGTTCTCTCTCTCTTTCATCTTCCACGTTCTCTCTATCTCTCTCCAACCCGAGCGTGGCTGCGACCGGCGAGATCGGCACCGGGGGAGATTCATCGACCATGGGCGACGCCACCTGGGCCGATCCCGGCGTCGGGGAGGACCCCACCCGACCGGGTGGCGCTGTTTGGTTGCTTGCTGGTCGCGCCGGCGAAGCATGCGGCCTGGTCGTGACCGCGCCGGCCTGGTCCTCGAGCTTGACCCACCTGAACTTCCTTCCGCTCCTTATGCAATCGCTCTTCGTGATCGTCGAGCTTCCCTGCTTGAGGATCGACCGCTGGACCCGGATCGCCTGTTGCATCCCCGCCTTAAGCTTGTCGAGGTTGCAGAGCGAGAGAGCGTCGAAGGCCACGCCGAACTGCTTCGACGCGCACGAGCCGTCGGATTTCGCGAAGGACTCGAGGAGCGCTGTGACTCCGTAGACCACGTCCGCGGCGGAGAACCTCGAGCTGTACCCGTGGAGCCTCATGAAGCTTCTGTAGTAGATTATTTACAATTATTTCCATTTATTTTGAAATCAGATCTGAGTTTTTTTTTAACCCAGATCTCAGATCTGGTTTTAAAAAAAAAATAGTACAGACTGTGTTGTTTACAGATGATTTATTTACAGTTATTTCCATTTATTTCCATTCAAATTACTTAAATGTGGAGAATGAGATAATTTCCAGTAATTTACGTTTATTATCTGTGTTGACAGGTTCTAGATTAGCGCGCCATGCCCGTATAACAATTTTGAAATTGTCTGTTATTTTATATTATTATTGCCTATTATTTAATATAATTATATTCATTATTTCCATTTGATTAAGTAAAAGGGCAAATTAGTCTATTAATTATTGACACCTAAGCACGTTGGCTATTTCCCTAAAAGTTATGAAACATAGGCTAAAAACAAAATCTATAGTTTCAAAGTGGCTATTTTGCTACAATGCCCAATAAACAAATCATGTGTACACCTTTTATTCTTTTCTCTTTATGTTTATAACTTTATATCACGTAAAATAAAATATATGCCGTTGCCCCTGATATATGCCGTGCCAGGGGCAAGGCATCAAGACTAGTAAATAATATAAAAGTGTGGTACCCATGCATGAGACAAACATATGATATGAGACATGACTTACAATCAGCATAAGTAGATAACATTAATGGCATATGGTTTTCCATACCCATGCATGAGAAAAACAGTTGCAAGAATAATCAAAGAATGAATACGAATGCCGTGAAAGTACACTACTAGCACTCGGATTAAAAATGGAAATAATAAAAAAAATATATAGAAAAGAATAAATAATTTAAAATGCCAAGATACGAGTGTTGAAGCTGTTTCTTCTTTCAAGGGCAGTGACCAGAGCCACCTTGACCTGGGATATTAGTGCATGGATTTGGAGTTGAAGGTGTGTCGCTATTTTTTTGCAATGACTGAATCAGCATCTCTTTGAACCATATTTTTCCATCCAAAACCCTCATTTCTCCCAATGTTGTGCATAAAAACACTATTGCCAAAACTAATAGGGCTGCGAATATTACTCTCCTCTGCTGAAAACCCATGATCTTGATTAGTCAATACTCTCGTATTCTTTCTTTGTGTGTGTGTGTGTGTGTGTGTGTGTGTGTTAAGATGGGGAAAGAAAGCACAAGTGATATTGTTGGTGAGGATATACTAAGCGGGAAAACGGTGCATTTATATAGAAGAGAGTTTCGGTTTGGTTCCCCGGTTATATAGTATAGTTTGACCCGTGGGTTTTGGTGATAAATTTTACAAGATATGAGCTGACTCATGTGGGCATGAAAAGTTTGAATTCTGATAGGAATTGAATTTGAATCAATCAAACACGATATGTCAGAACTCAAAAACACGTTCACCGCGTCCCTTGTTTGTTTGTGTGCAAGGAGAGCATTTTCTTGATGCAAAGATTTAGGTTCTATTTTTTTTAACGTTGATTAAAGGGAATTCGGACTTTGTTGTATTTTGAATGACAATATAGACTGATATAATTTGACCCGTTAAAGTCCTTTATATGTGAAGTGTATGTTACTTATAAATAATAATGTCACCCCGAATTCTAAAATTACAGGCTATCAAATTTAATTGCTGGTCAAACCGTCAAATGGTTTTCATTATAAGGATTAAAATATCGTTTTTATGATATCTTGAGGGTCTTAAAGTTAAAAACCATAAAAGTAATCAACAAAGGAAAATCAACAGAAAAAATCAAGAAAACGGGAAATAAAATTTTGACTGAAAATCAACTGCTGATGAAATTGTGGACGAACTAATGTTTACGAATATTACAAAAACAAGGGACTAAATATTATTTTTTTTTATGTATTTTTACTTAATACACTAAACAATTTTATTTTCTTACAATTTACTTTTTTCAGAGGTCTTGCAATTTACTAAATTCCCCCACATTTCACCACTCATAAAAAAAATCATAAATTAAATATAAAATTCTTAAATATACTTCTATCATACCTTTTATGACATTACCTTTTTAAATTCGACATTTTCTCTCTCTTGGTTTTGAATTCGTCACTTTTTCTCTCCTTTTTTTTCGTAAAAACATCAAAACCCCATATCTATCTCATATGAACTCGAAATTTAGTGATTTCAAATCATACGGATTCGTGGCACCGAGATCTTCAAAAATATTGTGTTTGATAAAAAATCATGTTTGATGCGTCATGTTTACGTGTGTTTGTAATGACTTTTCCAGAAATATTCAATAAATTTCCATTTATTTTCGGATGATTTCCAAAAAATTTCAGTTATTTCCATATCTATGACATTAAAAAATATTTGTTATCCAACGCAATGGGTCTATTTTTGAAGATCTCGGTGCCACGAATCCGTAGGATTTGGAATCACTCAATTTCGAGTACATATGAGATAGATATAGATTTTTGAAGTTTTGATGAAAAAAAATGTTTGGAAAAAAGTAAGAGAGAGAAAGTGACGAATTCAAAACCAAAATAGAGAGAAAATGACGAATTAAAAAAAAACGCTAAAGTGATTTAAGGACATTTTTTGGAATTTTAACTCATTACTCCCACTGCCATCTCATACATTTGGTTATTTTCTCATAACTTTCTAAACGTGGGCTAAATCTCAAACGTTAAGATTAAGATGACTTATAATTAGTTATAAATTAGTATTCCTAATAATTACGTATTCATGTTCAAATAATATATATACAAGCATAAATATTTTTTATTACAAATGAAAACGTGAAAACTAGGGATGGCAACGGGTACGGGTAAAGCCGGGTACACCTATTCCGTTACCCGTACCCGCTATAATTTTTTACCCGTTACCCGGACCCATTTACCCGGATTTTAAGACGGGCCGGGTAACGGAGATACCCGGCGGGTAAGCGGGTTAAAAATATTAGACCCGTTACCCGTTTACCCGGTTTAAAAAAAGGGTAGCGGGTCGGGTAGACTTACTTACCCGTTTATAAAATAAAAATCCATCAACAATATAAAGTTTAAAAATAATAAAATTTAGGTGAAAAATATTTAAGTGCTACTACAAATTGATCATCTTCATTGTAATTTGGTCATATTCATTGTAACATATAAAAATTTATTATCTTTTTAAATATTTAAAAGTTAACGGGTCGGGTCCCGGGTAACCGGGTACGGGATGACTATTGCGTTACCCGTACCCGGACCCGTTAAAAACCGTAACGGGTATTACCCGTTTACCCAAAAAGAACGGGTATTACCCGACCCGAATAACTCGGGTAACGGGCCGGAACGCGGATAACGGGTCAAATTGTCATCCCTAGTGAAAACTAAGATACACAACTAAATAATAATGTCACTAAATAGCTAACATAAAGTTGTTCGTAAAAAGTAAAGAAAATAAGTGTTTGTCTCGAATGTTCATGCCTTTATTTCTGCATGATCCTCCTCTATTGCATCATATGCTCGTCACAAAAGGAGAGTCTCCTAAGATGGCTATGCGATGAGGATCATATATGGGCATACGTATATTGGAGTGCCTCAAAAAGCTTTACCAGCATATAGAGAGCGTGGTGACGGCCAGAGATAGAGAGAGTCGTGAAGAAAATGAAAAAGAATAAGCGAAAAGCCGAGAGATGGATTTTTATTCTAGGTTAGATCTCCGGCGTTAGTGTCGTCAATGATGCTTGGTCTGAAATGAATCATCAATTATATTTTCGCCAAAGAAAGTTAAAAATTCCATTCCGCTTGAAATTAACCGCATAAAATTTTGTAAAATATAATCAATATTAATTGCATTAAATTTTATGACAAAGTCGTCAAAGTGTTCGCGTACACGAATATTTGTTACCCGTTAGCAAATAAACGTGCCAAGCATCTGCACCATATATTTTGGTTATTTAACGTTCTTCAACGAAAAATTCGCCAAAAATATAATTTTATAATTATCATCGGCGACTTTATTATCGAAGAATTTTATATTTACGAGTATGTTTTACATCCCGATTATTTTGATCTTTGGCGGTATTGTTGTCAATGATACCTTGACAATGCTAACATCTGACAAATTTGTCATCGATGAATTTTTTGTCGCTAATATCAATGATTTGTTTCAGTGATATCCAACATTTGTAGATTACGGTAAACAACTACTCAATATAAAATTAATACAAGCTAAGGTGTTCTTGTCTTGAATATAATTAGCTATGTACTTTCCAACCAGGCTACCTCCTTAGATGTAGGTATTGGATTATCAATTCTAGTGCTCTTTTAGTTTCCGCAAAACTTTTACTTAATTATTGCTTGTTTGCAACAATCTGTTAAATTTCGGTAATTTTCATATTGCTAGTTAAGCATGTATTCTGGTCACCCGGACGTTTAATAGTGCACTGGATTAGTTATTTCAATAATTTTTATAAGATGAACAACAAAATAGTTAAAGTATCATGGGGTTCCATCTTAAAACCAATTGGCAAATAGGAGGATTAACCCATGATCTTTATAAGGAGCACAAATGATACATTCTCAGTCGATGTGGGACTTCCTGATACACTCTCTCACGCCCAGGATTGAACAACCGGTGCATGAAGTTTGTAGGGGTAGCCCAACATCGAGAATAGGTTTGGCTCTCTGATACCATGTTAAAGTATCATGAGGTTCCATCTTAAAACCAATTGACAATAGGAGGAGTAACACCATCATAAAGAGCACAAATGATACATTCTCAACGTGAGTGTGGGTCTTCCTGATAAAAACTTTCACTTATAAATTTTTTTGAGAAGATAGTGGATAAATACGTTATGTTTTACACCACCTAAAGATTGACATTTCATTGTACGTGCGCATTTTTTTTAAAAAAACTCACTATTATTACTCGTGAAAACAATAAGAGCGTGAAACTTATGAAATGTCACTTTTAAAGTGGTGCAGGCTGATGTGCCTTATTAATGAAATCTTCTACCATTGTTATGATTCAAAAAAAAAAATCAGTTTTATCGATTAATTTTTTTTGGGGGGGGGGGGGGGGGGGGGGGGGGGGGCAAGATTATATTTCCAAAAGCAAAATAAAAAAGCAAAAAAACGTGCGATAAGTTGCTACATGATGAAAAACTTGACTTTTCTGTCACTGACTTTGCGTAATAGAATATTAAAACAATTAATCAATGAAAGTTTATAACACCATATCATTTACAATCAACATGATAACATTGGCATATGTGGTTACTACGACAATGCACAAGAAAAAAAAAATTGCAAGAAGAATCAAAGAATGAAATGAATCCCGTGTGATCCTATATTAGGCACCGGACTAAAAAATAAAAAAAAAAAAAAATATATATATATATAAAAAGAAGCCATAATCTGACTATTGAAGCTGTTTCTATGCATGGAATGAAAAAAAATATGACGTCGTCTTTCAAGGGCATGAACCAGAGCCTCCTTGATTTGGGATATTAGTGCATGGATTTGGACTTGAAGGTTTTTGGCTACCCTTTTGCAATGACTGAATCAACATCTCTTTGAACCATATTTGTCTATCCAAAACCCTCATTTCTCCCAATGTTGTGCATGAAAACATTATTGCCAAAACTAATAGGGCTGCGAATATGACTCTCCTCTGCTGAAAACCCATGATCTTGATTGGTCAATGCTCTCGGTTTCTTTTCTTTGTGTGTATGTGTGAGTTAAGAACTTAAGATGGGAAAAAGAAGGCACAAGTGATATTGTTGGTGAGGATATACTAAGCGGGAAAATGGTGCTTTTATAGAAAGAGAGCGTCTTTGCAATGGTTATCATGGTTGACCGGTGGGTTTTAGTGATAGTATTTTATTATTTGACTTGGCTCATTTGCCATGAAAGTTTGAAATTTCATAGGAATGGAATCAATCAAGACACGATATGTCAAAACTCAAAACACTCACCGCGTCCCTTCTTGTACTAGCAAGGATTTCGTCTCCAAAATATTTGAGTTCCGAATTCTTTTTAACGTTGATCAAGGGAGATTTGATTTTATTATTGTATTTTGAATGAAAATATAAAAGGTTATTTATTTTGACCATCTTCCTTTGAAGCCCTTTTTAGTTTGGGAGCATGTTACGAATAATGTCACCCCTTAGGAAAGCATTTATAAAATTCAAGGCGACCGGAAAAAAAATATTTTAAGACACATGAAATAAATTGAGTATTCATTTGTTCAATATTCAACGTTCCATATATTGTATCGTTTTAGCGTTGTTTAGGGGGGTTTATTTTCAATGTTTTCTCTGCTCTATTTTTTTTCATGACTTCGTCTTTACTTGGCCTTCATTCCACATAATTCTTGTTGACCACGGACTTGGACCAAAATAAACTTGGTTAATTTAAGTTAGAAGCGATGGTGTGGGATTTGGGAAGCTTTCCGCGAACCAGTCCATCTTAAACTTGATAGTTTATCATTACATAAATACCATACTTCAAAATCTATTCATACAAATTTGCCTCGAGGGAAATTTAATAGTCACTGAAAAAAAAAAAATTTAAACAGGTCATTGTCATTGAGTGTCTTCAAAAGCAGCTTGATTTTTATTTTTTCTCAACAAAGAAATTCCATTGATTCCAAAAACCGCTTAACATAATTAATTCGACCAGACCAGCCAAATATAGTATCGCCAAAGAACCAACGAGACCTAATCACAAGACTTACCCTATTTTGGATTTGCATAATTTATCGTTACATAAACAAAAAATTGGCTACGTATGCCACATAAACGCTAACAATTGTGTTTTAATCAATCTTTCGTTAATAATCTGTAAATAACCAAATTGCTTACGTGGCATCTCATTAATTGACTTTGTTTTACACTTTTGCTCTTATTAATTCGGCCGCTAAATATAATTTAGGCAGTTTTTTTTTTTAATTTCGAATCAAACTGATTATGAAATTAGTTAACGTGATTTTTTGAATTTTTTGACGTGTGGATTTGGAAAATTTCAGTGGTTGACTTTAGCTTTTTAGTTTCTGTTTTCGTGGCAAAACATTAATATTCTTCATTTATTTATAGAGGAAATGGCGGCAAAAAGACCAAATATTTTCGGGTTATTACACTTATGTACCCAACATTTAAAATTGGTGGGTAAAGTAACCAAACCCAAGAAGTTACTACTCCGTTGGTACCATGGACGTTAAAAATAAACGGAAGGCGACGTGGCTGCATCTTAGGGTACTTGTGAGAATTTTTTGTTTATTAATTACCTAAATAAAATAAAACGTTGCGAAAAAAACATTGTAAAAAAGAAAATAAATGAAAGAAGTAAACCCTAGAAACCGAAATTCCCAATTCTTCTTCTTCTACCTCTGAACACTAAAATCAAGTTAACGTCGATTCTCCACTTCCACGTCCATGTCGCCGACTCTTTGCAGCGGCTCATGAACGAGGAGTTTACTTCTTCCATTAACTTGATTTTAGTGTTCAGAGGTAGAAGAAGAAGAATTGGGAATTTCGGTTTCTAGGGTTTACTTCTTTCATTTATTTTCTTTTTTACAATGTTTTTTCACAACGTTTTATTTTATTTAGGTAATTAATAAACAAAAAATTCTCACAGGTACCCTAAGATGCAGCCACGTCGCCTTCCGTTTATTTTTAACGTCCAAGGTACCAACGGAGTAGTAACTTCTTGGGTTGGGTATTTTACCCACCAATTTTAAACGTTGGGTACATAAGTGTAATAACCCGAAAACATTGGGTCTTTTTGCCGCCATTTCCTCTTATTTATATTATTTTGTTTTCATTTTGACGATAATTCTGATCCTTGTTTGGCCGCCAATTGTAATTCAAATTTTACAATTCTTTGGTGTTTCATAATTTCGTAAATTTGAAATGTCCATTTTTTTCTCATTGTTCATAACCCGACGCTACACCATGGATGATGGTTCTTCATTTTTTTGGGCTTCAGTTTATATGTGACTACTGTTTTAAGTTTTTCAAGATAGTCTTATTATTATGATTATTTTTTGTTGAATTTTAACTCTAATGCATATTCAATTTAGTTGATAGTGAATGTTTTTAGATTGGGAATCTTTGTTAATTAACGGCCAATTTACTGCTTACATTAACTTACTGATTACTATGGATGGCAACGGGTACCGGGTAAAGTCGGGTACACCTATTCCGTTACCCGTACTCGTTATAATTTTTTACCCGTTACCCGGACCCGTTTACCTAGATTTTAAGACGGGCCGGGTAACGGAGATACCCGTCAGGTAAGCGGGTTAAAAATATTGGACCCGTTACCCGTTTATCGGTTTAAAAAAAGGGTAACGGGTCGGGTAGACCCGCTTACCTGTTTACCCGTTTATAAAATAAAAATCCATCAACAATATAAAGTTTAAAAATAATAAAATTTAGGTGAAAAATATCAAAGTGCTACTACAATATAAAGAACATTAAAATTCAAAATAAATAAATAAAAAATACAAAAGAAGTCTTCATTGCAACGGGTCGGGTTCCGGGTAACCGGGTACGGAAGGACTATTCCGTTACCCGTACTCGGACCCGTTAAAACCTTAACGGGTATAACCCGTTTACCAAAAAAGAACGGGTATTACCCGACCCGAATAAATCAGGTAACGGGTCAAACTGTCATCCCTACTGATTACATGTTAATAGACAATAAATTTGGTCGCAATCACACTCATACTGATGTTAATTGGTAGTTAACAATAAATTCGGGTTTGAAATTGTGTTCGAGTGAATTGTTGAGGTTGCGTGATTTGGTGGTATTAATTAATGACGTGAATGATGCTCCTCGAATAGCGCGAGTAGTTATTGACCGAATATTTATTTTTTAATTTTTTAATATTTGGGGTGAAAATGAGCGGGAGTTATTTGAGGTCATTCAAGTCTTTTAACATGATGTAAATAGATTACTGTGGCTATTAACATAAAATTAAAAAAAAATTAGCTAAAATCAAAATCCCTATAGTAACTATATACCTATATAACCCATACATAAATAGCTATATCATACTTCAAAATATGTTCAAGGAAAATTTGATAGTCACTGAAAAAAAAAAACAACAGGTCATTGTGAGTCTTCAAAAGCAGCTTGATTTTTTTTTTAAACAGCTTCATATAACTAATTCGACCAGACCAGCCAAATATAATGTCGCCAAAGAACCAACGAGACCTAATCACAAGACTTACTCTATTTTATATTTGCCTAAGCATTTCCCTATCTCGGGAGCTGAGATAAACTCCTACATGACCGAGAGAACGTTACCCATGATAAAGAACTTTCCGTGGATTAATAATTAAAGCTAATACCATAAACAATAACACTACATCATTAACACAACACTTAGATACAAGGTATTCATGATCAGTACACCTCAAACCATACATACACAAAAGAGTACATCGTATATTCCAATCATTTGGAAAGAGCAGCCACAAGGTTCGCTCTGAGCTGCTCGGCGTCGCTGCTGCTCTGAGTCTGGACGCGGAAGGTGTGAACGATCTTATCGTTCTCTTCCGTGCAAGCGCTGGACTCGAGAGCCGGAATTTGGTGCTCTCTGAACGCTCTGACGACGCTCGAAACCGGGTGAGAGTCCAACGGGCACGTCAGCCTCACGACAGCGTCGTCGTGCCTCTGCTGAAAATCGATCTCGGGAACGGCGGAGAACTTGTTCGCCGCCATTCGCTTCTCGGTCTCCATGACCCGGACCTTGGTCTGGAGATCGGTGATGTAAGTGATTGCGTCGCCGAGGAGAGAGGCTTTGTCCATCTTCGAGATGTTCGGGACGACGGCTCTGAGGGCGTAGAATCGCTGGTTGAGCTTTTCCCGTCTCTGCCGCTCCGCTTCGACGTGGTTCAGCGGCTCTTCTCTTCCGTTCGCCGGCTTTCTTCCTCGCTTCCTCGGCTTCCTCTCGTCGTGCAGACCCGACATATCGTCTTTGCCGTGCTCCGAGTCCGAAACCCTCGCCTGGGTCGTCGGGAAAAGCTTCATCTCGTTGGGCTCCCCGTTGTACGAGTCCGACGCGAAAGAAGCGTCGTCTTCCAATTTGGGTGAGAAGTTGATGTTGACGGACTGGGATTTCGCTCCGACTCCGCCGCCGAGGCTGAGCTCTTTCCCGAAGATCTTCGGGAACGCCTTCGCGGCGTGCGGCGTGACCGAGCTCCCGATCCCGACCCCGAACACGCTCTTCACCATCTCGACGATGTTCTGCTCTTCCATGGCGGAGCTCATCGTGCCGAGCTCGACGACCCCGGATTTCAGCGGCACGAACACGACCGTCTGAAACCCGGCCACTCTCGCGAGGTACGACCTCGACTGGTAATGGTGCGAACAACCCGACAAGTCCGAGGCCCAGATCACCTTCCCGGACTTGAACGAGTCTCCGGGCCCGCAGTGCGAGTCCACCTGGAAAGTGTAGTACATCGAGGCGAGGTAGAACATCTCCAAATCCGACACCCCGACCAGCTTCCTCGCGAAACTGTCTTCCTCTGAGGCTCCGAAGCACGATTGGAGGCTCTCGAGGACGCGCTTCTTCAGCGCCTCTTTCTTCTTGTCCACCGGGCCCGAAGCCCCGTTCTTCGGATTCCGACAGTGTCCGTCGCCCCAGACCAGGGTCGACCCACCGGATTTCGAGCCCACGAGCTGCCAAAAAATGGCGTAGTTCCAATCGGTCTCTTGGACCAGGTGGCTCAGACCTTGCTGAATTCCCGGGTCCCTCGTCGGAGGAACGAAGCTCGACAGAACATTTTCAGAGGCCGACGAGATTAAGAACTGGCACGCCTCCGAACCCACCACTGATTCCACCATCACCTTGTCCTCCATATTCATCCAAAATCTCTTCTCACCCATCTTCTTCTTCTTGTGGACAAATTGGATATCGAATATCCCCAATTTAGTAAGCTTCTCAAAATTGAATATCTAAACCCTAAATCCTAGCTCTCAGCTCAGATTTGAGTTCCACTGCAGATCCTAACTCGCGCATGTTAGCTCTATAACTCAACGACTCTCGGAAAAGGGAAAAAGGACGAGATAATCGATTTACCTGAGAATATTAGGACATGATTGTTGGAACGAGGGAAAGCAGATCGAATTGAGCTTGAACTTGAAACTTGAGATTAGATCTGAGCGCCCAAAGGTTATATCCGAAACGATTTTATTTATGTTTATTCCTTTTCAAGAGACGTGACTCGTGACGAGTCCTCTCTCTCTCTCTCTCTCTCTCTCTCTCTCTCTCTCTCCAAACACAGTGTACTTATGAGTTACGACCATGATGTTCTTTTCTTCTTTTTTTTAGGTATACTGCCATTAAAATTTAAAGAAAAAATTGTACAAAAATAGACATTTGAAAATTATTAATTAGTAAAATAGTCGAAATTTTAACTTTTTAGTAAAATAACTAAATTTACGTTTTCAAAAAAATTTTGACAATCAAGTTTAAAATTTATCACTGTCAGAAAAATTAATTTTGAAATCAATTTTTTTTTTTTAAATCAGATTATTGCATATTTAAGTTATTTCACTAAATTAAGACAAACTTTTGTTATTTTACAAATACATAACTTTAAATTGTTTATTTAACTACGTCACCCAAAAAAAAGAGTCGTTGAATTTTTTACCGTTTTTTTATAGCCGTTGGACATTTCGGCCTTTTTTTTTTACCAATTTATTTCTAAAATCTATAAATACCCCCCATTTCATTCATTTTCTTCACACATTTCCTTCAACTCTCTCAAACTCTCTCAATCTCAATCTCAAATTCTCTCAAACTCTCTCGATTTTAATCTCAAATTCTCTCTAACGCTTTCAATTTTTCATGGCATCCTCATCCCACAACCGAGGAGGTCGAAGGGGAAGAGCTTCCCGAGGTCAACAAATGCACCGTTTTGAAGAAAATTAGTTGCACTTATCTCAAAACGCCCCCGACTCAAACACCCAATACTCTTTCGATCCAAATTATGTTGCTCCTACTTTCAACCATTCGGAATTCACCGAAATTCCAAACACCCAAGTGCCATACTACCCTCAAATGGATCTCAAGCAAGCCTATCAGGCTCAAATTCCGCCATCCAAAGTGGCTTTTCAAGAATTTCAAGTATTCGAGCAACATTATCGTGAATCCCAAAATCCAAATGAAGAAGAAGATGACGATGAAACCCAAAATCCAAATGAAGAAGAGGAGGAGGAGGAAGAAGAAGACCTACCACCACCACCACCTCAACCTCGAAGTCAAGTTCCACGACCTCGACAACGTGAACAACAAGAGGAGACCCGAAAACGACGACAACAACGAGCACGACAAGAACAACAACAAGAACAACATGAAGGTGCTCAACAACAACAACAACCACCTCAACAACAACAACCACCACGACGTCGTGCTAGGTCCGTTGTGTGGACCTTCTTTGAAGAGGTGATTGCGAACGGCGAAAAAGCCGAAAAATGTCACAGTTGTGGCAAAATCTTCAGCGCTCACAACACAAGAGTCGGGGCGTCGCTATTGTGGAGTCAACACAGGCACTGCCAGGGGAATCAATCTGCAGCCTCGTCAACCCAGGTTAGTAACATCGATCCTGTAAGCTTTAGACGTGAATTAGTAGAATATTTTGTATCCACCGATCAATCTTTTAGTCATATCGAATCTCAAGGCTTCGTTAGATTAATTAGTTCTATAATTCCAAACGTTCAAATAATGTCTAGGAAAGCCTTGAGATCCGATATCTTAAAATGGTTTTTAGGAGAAAAGGAACAAATGAAAGACACAATATCATCTGGTAGATATAGCGTTGCCTTAACCTCGGATATATGGACTGGTCAATCTAAGATGTATTTCATGAGCGTTGTAGTGCACAATATAGACGACGATTGGAACCTAAAAAAACGTATCATAGCCTTTAGGAGGATAAAAGGTTCTCACACTGGTGAAAACATCTTAGACATCATAGTTAGTGTTATAGGTGAGTGGGGTTTGACCGATAGGATTATATCTGTAACCTTAGATAATGCCACAAGCAACAACGCCATGATTAGGGAGTTAAAGGAGAAACTTAACGTTGACGATACCCTTTTGCATCAACGTTGTGCTACCCATATCATAAACCTCATAGTTCAAGCTGGAGCCGCTAGTTATGACCTTTCGATCAACAAGATTAGGAATTACATTAGTTGGATAAATAGTTCAACCTCTTGAGTAAATGAGCTTAAGAGACGTCTTAGACTAAACGGTCTCCAAGAACACACTTTTCACCTAGATAACAAAATTAGGTGGAATTTTACCTTTCTCATGTTGACCAACTTCTTATCCGAGCATTAGGTCAATGTTATTGTTTCTTACATTAACAGCGAACATGGCGAAAACGCTATATCCGAATATGATATTAGGATGGCTGAATCATTTGTTTCTTTTCTCGACATTTTTTACAAAGAAACTTGTTATCTCTCTGCTGTTTACACTCTTACTTCTTTTCTCGGTCTTCATACTATGACCGCAATTGCTGTGCATCTTGATAAATATAAAAACGAAACAATTTTTCAAGATTCTATTCAAGCAATGACAGCCAAGTTTTTAAAATATTGGGGGGCTGGAAAGGTTCCATTATTATACGCTTTTGGAGCCATTCTAGACGTCCGATGTAAAATTGGTGGTTTAAAAAAATTTCTGAAGTACATTAGAAACCATTTCGTGGACCAAGATTACGTTGCACTTGATCTCGGGAGGATCGTGCAAGCTTTTTTTTTTTATCTTTTCAAGGTATACGAGGCGAAACTCCTACCGCAATATCGAGCACAGCCATCTCAATCACAGACGCAGTATCCGAGAAGACACCAATACTCGAATGTCTTCGTCAACGCGCCCGCTTACAGCTCATCGCCTCAACAACAAGAAGCTGGGACAAGTCAGACGAGGTCGAGCGCAACCGACGCACGGTCCCATCTGGAGATCCAAGAGTACGATCGGAACGATTAGGTCAGGTCGGATGACGAAGCCATCGACCTCTTGGTTTGGTGGAGACAGAATGCGAGGAGGTTCCCGGTCTTGTCATCTATGGCACAAGACATCCTCACCATCTCTGTTTCAACCGTGTCATCTGAGGCGGCTTTTAGTAGCGCGGGCCGCATCATCGACGATAGAAGATGTAGCTTGAAACCGGAGATGGTCGAAGCATTGACGTGCAGTAAGGATTGGATTCAACATAGAAATCGAGCACAAGAAACATTCATGTGCTTCGATATTCTTGACGATTTTGAAGTTGATTTCGCAAATGTAAACATAAATGGTTAGACTAACTTGTATAACTAAGGGATATCACAGCCCTTGTCCGGGATAAATTTTCAAATAATTAACGAGGAAAGGGGTGCTCTTTTTCCTCGCCGTCGCACCTTTTTAGGGGTCGGTGAGGTTTTTTAGGAGGCCTATTTTTAATTTCACATTCTTCTTTATTATTTTTTTCTACTCATTTACTTCAAAATCTTTTCAATTAAGTCCTTGTATATAATTATTTAACTTCATTTAAATCTTCATTTCTACCCACTTAATTTAAAATCTTTTCAATTACATCATTTTATTTAATTATTTAACTTCATTAAAATATTTTTTTTCAATAAGTTTTCTTTTTTTTTACGCCTAACGGGGTCCGAATCCCGTTAGGCGGGACTCCCGTTACCGTCCCGTTCATTAACGGGACGGGACTCCCGTTAGTCCCGGTAACGGGAGTCCGGGCTTGGCGGGAGCGGGAGTCGCGGTACCTCCCGCCAAGCCAGGTTTAGCGTTGCCGCTGTCGGGAGATTGGCGGCTGACGAACACGTTGTTTTTCGTTTTATTCCAGAATGTCGTTCGAATTTCGGAGAATTGAAGTATCATTCGGACAAAAAACGGTCGGAGCTTTTCGCCATAGTGAAATCCAAAAAATTGAAGTAAAATCGTCGCGTTTCGTGGGTAATCGGAGAAAAAGAAATGAGTTGGTGATATTCGTTGAAGCAATTTTATGAGTCTGGTTGTTGGAGAAGAAGAAGAACAATTGCTTTTTATTTTCCATTTTTATTATATATTTAGGCTTTAAATATTGACATCTTTGGTACTAATATCGACATCATTCAGAAATGTGAAATGCTTTTTGTCCAGATTCACGACTTCAGAAATAGGCTCATTTTCTTTGGTGAGGATTGCTGAAGACTGTGGATGGGAGGCTGATGTCGACATTATTCTCTTTTTTTTCTCAAAAGAAACAAAAGTCATATCTTGAACAATTAAATGTTTAAAAAAATATTAAACATTTTATTTACAATACACTAAAATCAGCGTGGGAACGAGGGAGAGCTATGAGGTGAGAATTGTAAAAATATCAAATAAAATACAAATAACAATATTTCAAGATAATTAATCAAATATTTTAAAATATATTATGAAATAAATATATAAAAAAATGAATACTACATATATAATTATATCCTAAATATCATATATTTTATAAGGCTAAAAATTGGAAGGTATATGTATGTATCATACTTTTAATATACTATGCAACATTATTTTCGTTCGGTTTTTCATCGGCACATGGGTTTTTCATCGAAAACGGAATTTGAGAACGACATTTCATTTATCATCAGGAAGTTCAAAACGGCATCGAAAACGGCATTTAAATCATTGCAGATAACATATTATATCATATGTCTTTGAATCTTTTGAATCTTTTATTTTATTTTTACTCGCTCTCGTGAGCTTTAATTTTGAGCATTTTAACCCCTCTAAAAATCGATTACATAATAATTCTACGATGATTGCATATGCCATATCGGTAGAAAAAAAATTCTAATAATTATTTGAATTAAAAAAAAATGTGTCTAACATCTTTGAATCCTTTATTTTATTTTTACTCACCCTCGTGAGCTTTGATTTTGAGCATTTTAACCCCTCTAAAAGATTACATAATAATTCTACGATGATTTCATATGCCATATCGGTGGAAAAAAATTCTAATAATTATTTGGAAAAAAAAAATGTGTCAAACTCTATAGCATACTAATACCGATGATATACCGAGACTAATTTAGTCTCGGTAATATCGATGATAAAGATAGTTTTATTAAAATTTAACACCTAAACAATTTACAACATCTAGACGAACTTACACAGCTTACTTTTTTTACACTTAAGATTTCGAAATTGTATATTTATTTAGTCTGTAAAATGTTTTAAAACAAAAAAATCTAAGATTTTAATTATTTCAACTCCACTCCGAAATTGATTAAGGATGATAATGGGTAAAATCTGGATAAAGTCATACAAAATCATACTATATTCATGAATTTTTCTTTAAAATCATATCCTAATCATACACATTTATTTTCAATGCACCACCCCAACTAGGATAGGAAGGACTCAAAAGCAATAATACCCAAAAAAACCAGCTAAAATTAACAAGTGCTGAAGAATAACAAGAAATGACCTGAGGCGTAGAATCATGCATTTACTTCATTCTATGCCTTTTGGGAAGCCCTTATACCATTTTTCCTAAGAAATCGAAAAAAGAGCTATTAAGGAAATTCTCACATTCCATGATCAAAGATGTATTCATCGTTGCATATCGTACCCTTTCTTGCTTTTTTATTTAACCCATTATAAGAAGGAGAAACAGCTTCCATAGAGCAGCACTATAATATAAATGCACAAAAAAAGCATCTCTTGGTACTGCATTCATATTAACGTCATTAAAGTAATAGCTCTTTCTAAGTTAAGTAGAAAAAAATACTTAAGTTTGGATAAAATTTTAGAGAGTACCGAGTAATTTATGGGTATTTTTTATCCATTTAATATTAAATTTATTAATTTAAAAATAAATAAATATGAAAATTTTAAATTAGTAAATACACACTTAAATTTATTTAGAATTCATAAAAAAAATTAATCTCAAACAAGTGGGATACAAATAAAATCGGAATAAGATACTTAAAAATCATATCATACTCATACTCTATTTTTATTCTTTGAATAATTATTATACTCGTATATTTTTTAATGCACCTTCTTGCCTAACAATAGTAATATACTACAAAATAAAAATAAAAAGTCAATACTTCGCGGGGAAGGAAAAAGACACTCATATTTGTTGTCTTCCCATTTCCATCAAAAGAGGCATCAATTCAACGCCATGTCCACAGCTCCATCCTCTTCATCTTCATCTTCATCTTCATCTTCATCTTCTCCGAGAGCACCACCGTCGATTTCATCCCCGGACGGAATCGCAACCCTAATCCCCGGCCTCCCGAACGACATCGGAGCCGCGATCCTGTCCCGCGTATCCTACTCCCACATCCCCCGCCTGAAACCCACCTGCAAATCCTGGCGCCAATTCCTGTCCTCCCAAACCCTAACCTCCCTCCGCCGCCGCCAATCCGTCGCCACCAGCCTCATCTGCGTCTTCCCGCAGGACCCCACCGTGGCCTCCCCTTTCCTCCTCGACCCCAAACCCCCCGCCAGCTGCCTCCCTCTCCCCCCCGCCCCCTGCCACCCCAACCTCTACGGCCTCTGCAACTTCTCCGCCGTCCAGTCCCCCTCCGACCGCCGCCTCCTCCTCCTCGGCGGCTCCCGCTTCGACGCCACCTCGTTCCCCCTCGACCGCCCCTCCCCCTCCGCCGCCGCCCTCCGCCTCGACTTCTCCTCCGGCCGCTGGGACCCGCTCTCCCCCATGCTCTCCCCCCGCGGCAGCTTCGCCTGCGCCCCCGCGGGCCCCGCGGCGGTGGTGGTGGCGGGCGGGGGGTCGAGGCACGTGGCGTTCGCGGCGGCCGGGAGGGGCACGAGGGCGGTGGAGAGGTACGTGGTCGGGGAGGATCGGTGGGAGAGAGTCGGGGGCGGGGACGGGATGCCGGAGATGAGAGCGGGGTGCGTCGGATTCGTGGTGGTGGGGACGCAGAGGGAGGAGTTTTGGGTGATGGGCGGGTACGGGGAGCCGAGGACGGTGTCGGGGGTTTTTCCGGTGGACAGGCCTTGCCGGAGCGCGGTGGCCATGGATTTGGAGACCGGGGAGTGGAGGGAGGTCGGGGATATGTGGGGGGAAGGGGAGGAGCCCCGGCTCGGCAAGATCGCTGTCGTTATCGACGAATATCGCCCTGGCGTTCCCGGTGTTTACATGCTTCACGGCCTCGATATCCTCAGGTATATATGATTTCAACCTTCTTGTCTCTATTAGTATAGAAACATTGTTGCGTTACACATATATATATTTTTTTAGAAGAAACTCGATTAAAATAAAAAAGAGAAAAGAAAGCTTTTACTATGATAAAGCAAGATACAAGCTATAGGGCACTAGGCCAATCTCTAGAAAGGGAAGCTAGACTATAGGAACGAAACTCGGGCTCAAGGGTAGCAAGCCAAAAACCAATATTGCAGAAAGCCGAAGGGAGGGAGACCGAAAACAAGCTTCCCGTCATAGACTTCACTGAGAAGTCCTCCGTGTCGTCTAACCAAACCCGACAATCAACCACGCCGCTCCAAATCTTGATGTCTTCCATCTTCGCCAAGAGAGCGGAAACCTCGTCGATTTCTCTCAAGGAAAGGTTCCTAGAGAGTTTGAGGTCCCAAAAAGCTCGACCGATCTCAGACGGGTCCGGGGAAGCAAAAAAGCCGATCATTTCGTTCTTCTCGGGACAGATCCTCGCCAAGCCCGGAAACTTATCCTCGAGAGGACAGTCAAAAATCCACGAGTCCTTCCAAAAGCGAACGATCGAGCCGTCGTGCACCTTCCAGCTCACCCGGGAAAAGAAAGCGTCGCTGATCGAAAAGACCGACTTCCAGGGGCTACAGAAAGTGGAGGCAGGGGCGAGATCAGGGTCGAAATCATTGGCCCGAACTCCGCGGATGGCCCTAATCGTCATGTGCCACAGCCATTTCGTAAGGAGACTTAGGTTTCTATCTTCGATCCTCCCGATACCCAATCCCCCTTTATCCTTCGGGAGGCAGCAAGTGGCCCAAGCGACCGAGTGGACCCCTTTAGCATCCTCGAACCCGTCCCAAAGGAAGTCTCTCATGGACTTCTCGATGTTGTTCCAAATTCCCTTCGGCATTTTATGAATGAATCCAAAAGAAACATTGTTAGTATAGAAATCTAGATGAGCTTCGTGGTCGTTGAACTTAAACGAGGCACAAATGGTAGAAATTCTAGATGCTGTTTCGGTCCTTGTGTTATATATATATATATATATATATATATATATATATATATATATATATATATATATATATATATATTAAGAGAAAAGTATTGAGCGGAATAGTTCTATTCTCATTGATCTGAAATATTTATAGAGTACAATTAGGTTAACTACTTCCTAAAATAAAGCAATAAAAATCTGTTATAATTACAGCATAATAAAATCAGAATAAAAAACAAATAATACAATTAAAGCTAATTCCTAAAATAGGTGCAGCTAATATTCTCTACCGACTAACACTCCCCCTCAAGTTGGTGCAAAGATATCTATCATGCCCAACTTGCTAACGAGTTCTTCAAACTTTTGACGATAAAGCCCTTTGGTAAGTACATCTGCGAGTTGTTCCGTTGTTGGAACAAAAGGTATACAGATTTCTCCTCTCTCCAACTTCTCCTTGATGAAATGACGATCAATCTCCACGTGCTTAGTTCGGTCATGCTGGACTGGATTGTGTGCAATGCTGATTGCTGATTTGTTGTCACAAAACAGTTGCATAGGAGCTTCGAAATTGATCTTCAATTCTTCCAGGATGCCTCTCAACCACATCACCTCGCATAATCCTTGAGCCATAGCTCTAAATTCCGATTCAGCACTGCTTCTAGAGACCACATGCTGCTTCTTTGTCCTCCATGTCACAAGATTTCCCCAAATGAACGTGCAATAGGCTGAGGTAGATCTTCGATCGTCTGAGTTTCCTCCCCAATCAGCATCCGTGAAGACCTCAACTTGTCTGCTTTGATTTTTAGTGAAGAGTAGACCCTTTCCTGGACTTCCTTTGAGGTAGTGCAGGATTCTATAAACTGCCTCGAGATGTTTTTCTGAAGGATTATGCATAAATTGACTAACCAGGCTCACAGCATAGGCAATGTCAGGTCGAGTGTGAGCCAGGTAAATCAGTTTTCCAACAAGTCGTTGATATCTCCCTTTATTTGCTGGAACATCTTCTTCTTCTTCTCTTCGGAGCTTGTGATTTGGATCAATCGGAGTAGAACACGGCTTGCAGCCAAGTAGACCGGTTTCTTTTAACAAATCCAACACATACTTTCGTTGAGATATGGCAATTCCGCGGTCTGATCGAGCTATCTCCATTCCCAAGAAGTACTTGAGATTTCCCAAGTCCTTAATCTCGAATTGTTTTGCCAGAAATTCTTTTAACTCAGTCAGCTCACTCTCGTCGCTGCCTGTCATCACTATATCATCTACATACACAATTAGGATGGCGATTTTACCTTCCTTGTTATGTTTGTAGAACATTGTGTGATCAGAATGAGCTTGCCGATAGTCCTTCTCCTTCATGGCCTTGGAGAATCTTCCGAACCATGCCCGAGGTGATTGCTTGAGACCATATAACGCCTTCTTTAGTCTGCACACATCTCCACTAGGATGTTTGTCAAATCCAGGTGGAAGTTGCATGAACACCTCTTCCTCCAAGTCTCCATTTAGGAATGCGTTTTTTACATCAAACTGTAACAGAGGCCAATCTTGGTTCACAGCTAGGGACAATAAGACTCGTACCGTGTTGAGCTTTGCCACCGGAGCGAATGTTTCTTCATAATCCAGCCCGTAGGTTTGTGTAAAACCTCGAGCGACAAGTCTGGCTTTGTAACGCTCTACCTGACCATCAGCTTGATATTTGATCGTGAATATCCACTTACACCCAACAACATGCTTTCCCTCAGGCAGGTGTATCACCTCCCACGTGTCATTCTTCTTGAGTGCTCGCATCTCTTCCAAGACAGCCTCTTTCCACCGTGGAATACTTAGTGCTTCCTGTATAGAACTCGGGATCTCATCAGTGGTTATGCGGGTGATAAACGCTCTAAAGGCTGGAGATAGGTTCAGGTAGGATACATAGTTTGACAATGGATAAAGGGGATGTTTGGTGCATTCTCGAACACCTTTTCTAAGGGCTATTGGGTCCTCAAATTGAGTTTGTAATGGTTCAAAGGTGTTACTTTGTTCAATATGGGCCGGTTCTTCTAAGGTTTCATCAGAAAGAGTGGGAGAATTGTTACCTTGACTGGAGCTTGGATCCGATGAAGACATTGTTTCAAGTATCGGAGACTCGTGACTCCCCCTTGAGTGAACACGTAATTCAGAAGTTGGGTCCTCAGCAGAACTAGTTTGAGTGTCATTATCTGGTGAAATATTCGGTGTGGCATTAACATTATCAGGTTCTAAGTTTTCATTTGTTACTTGCCTTGGTAAAACATCAGTTAATTCCCAAAAACGATCTTCAATATGAGTGATCTCCCCCTGAAGAGAAGTTTTTTCAAAAAAAGGTTTTGATTCAAAAAATGTGACATCACTACTAGTGAAGAGTTTACCCGAGCTCGGATCAAAACATTTAAAACCTTTTTGAGTCGGTGAATATCCTAAAAAAATGCACTTAATGGCTCTAGGATCTAATTTTCCCCTATTCTTATCATGAACATGAATAAAGGCAACACAACCAAAGACTTTCAGAGGAACATGTGTAAAACATCGGTTTTCAGGAAAATATTTTTGAAGAGTATTTATCGGTGTGTTATAGTTCAATACTTTGCTTGGCATTCTATTAATTAGATATGAAGCAGTAAGTATTGCCTCACCCCAAAATCTTTTTGGAACATTCATAGAAAACATTAAAGCTCGGGTAACTTCTAGTAGATGTCTATTTTTTCTTTCGGCAATACCATTTTGTTGCGGTGTATCAACACACGAACTGTGGTGGATTATGCCTTTTTCATTTAAAAAATCTCCCATAATTTTATTGAAGTACTCCCTTCCATTATCAGTTCTGAGAATTTTGATATGAGTTTGAAACTGATTTTTTATCATTTTGTAAAAATTTTTGAACGTACTAGCAGCATCAGATTTTTCTTTTAATAAATAAATCCAAGTATTTCTAGTATGGTCATCAATGAAAGTGATAAACCACCTAGATCCTGAGAGATTTGTAACCCTTGAAGGCCCCCACAAGTCACTATGTATTAGAGAAAAAGGTTTACTCGGCATGTACTTTAGAGCAGGAAAAACAGATCTTTTATGCTTAGCTAGTTGGCAGATTTCACATTGCAAAGAGTCCACATCTT